>NW_023416287.1:80298137-80780637 GCF_014176215.1 Rousettus aegyptiacus
AGCTTGTGCCATCATGGTTCTCCACAATTATATTTGAGGTAAAATATTCTCTACAGTGAAACTTAGAAAAAAATCAGGCCTCCAAAGACGTCCATAAAGTATAAAAGTACATACAGAACAACAGCTGAACAATTCTACAAAAGTAAAAGTAGATTTACACAACATTAATGTACGATGAAGCAGGAACACAAAAGCCATCACGCCTTTCCGTCCAAGGAGTCAGCCTCTTCCACGGCAGACAGAGCACAATAGACTCGAAGACTTGCCATGTGTCTTTCTTAAAAATAAACCTTAGATTCTTAAGAAAATGTCCCAAACAGGTATTTCCAATCCTTATCTATTTTCCTAATTATTGCCTATGTTCTGAGCTATAGGAAATAATCTGTGAAAATGCTAGAACGGCACGCGCGTATTTTTCCAGCGGGGTTATGCTTGTGAATGGCCCTCTTTGTGTCCACCCTCTGCATCGCATGCTGGATCTAAGAGGGTTGGCTCTTTGCCATCTCGATCATCAGAGCGCTGCAAAAACAAGCGGAGTGTGTGTGATGGGAGGGTTGGACTGTGAACGCATCGGTCTCTCCAGATTTCCAATTAATCATCCCAGGTTATTGGGCAATATAATTGTCTGCATAACGTTATGTATAGTGCTTCTATGCAATGCCGAATAGTGCTGGTTAGTTACAATTCCTTATGGCAAGAAAATAATCTCTTAAAGGTCAGACCAGAAGAAAAGAAACTAACCAGTAGATGTCTCTGTGGTGCTTTGGTTCAGTCATGTTCTTGTGAGATTAGCCATGGATGTCTGTGGGTTCAAAAACACACTGATACAAGATTTACACCATTTATTTTGGGCAGCTGTGAGGCAGGTTCAAAGTGCCCTAGAAATGTACCAAAACTCTTCAACATTAAGTTTTCTAGAGTATCTGAAAACATACTTTGTCATTAACAGCTGCACTTTCAATCTTATATTAAAAACTAACAAACAAGTGTGTTTTACTTACAGAGATGAACAGTAATGAAATGTTGAGCAAATGTTTGCAAAATGATCACATTAGTTATTTCAGAAGTGCATATCCAGGTAAAAGATGTTTAACCCTAGAAAAAATATGTTGTTTCCTACTCGACTGTTCCAGTTCCAGAACAGCAGAGGAAGGAAACAGAACGTCATAAAAGAAGTCCACTGACAGTACAGATGACAACTTGGAGAGGTTTCAGGGGCCATTCAGAGCTCATGCTTCCTGTCTGTTTTATATTTCAAGCATTTTCCTCCTAGGCCCAGAGCTGGGTCCCTGGGCTGGAGCACAGGATCCTGAGGGAAATCACATGATGCTCAAGAGTTTCTTACAACCCTCTTTTAGCATTTCAGGGTTAAGAATTTAGAGATTTCACTAACACTAAAGCGATCATTCTGAATCCATTTAATAAAGAGGCTATTTGAAGAGCAATCATTATACAGTGAGACTTGCCTACTCTAATAATGCAAGTAAAGTAAGGAGATGCTCACTTCAACAATGACTATATTTCTTAAAAATATAGAATCCCATTTTTTTTCTCCTCGTGAGTTAACTATGAAAAAAATATGTGTATAAATAGTTTAAAGAATTGATGTGATGCTCCTCTCGTGAGGTTAAAAATCTCTTTACTGAGTCAAACAAACTGTAATCCCCGTAATATGTCTTTTCTGTAAGTGTAGATTTTTAATCAATTTTTTGAATTGAAATACTTATTGGAATAATCATATATTCACATTCAGTTGTAGGAAATGATATAGAGAGATTAGTATACACTTTGCCCAATTTCTCCTTTGGACCATTTTGCAAAACTATAATATCACAAGCAAGATATTGATATTGATATAATCCATCAATCTTATTCAGATTTCCTGTTTTATGTTTACTCATCTGTATGTTCAGTTCTGTACAGTTTTACCACATGTAAGTTTGTGTGTCCACCACCACAGCTGAGATACCGAACAGTTTTAAAACAACAGGATCCTTTCTGTTGACCTTTTAAAATACACCCACCTCTTTCCAGCCCCTCCTCAGCTCCCGCCTCACCCAGGGTTACTAAACAGTTGATCTCTCAACTTATATAAATAAAATTATTCAGTGTATAACCTTTTGAGGTTGGAATTTTTTATGCGTCTTAATTCCCTGGAGATTCATGCAAATGTGTTCAGCATGGCAATTGTTCGTGTCTTTTTATTGCTGAGTAGCTGCCTGTGATGTGCGTGTATCACTGTTTGTTTAACTATTCACCTGTTGAAGAACATCTGATCAGATTCTAGTATTTCACTATTACAAATAATAGCGAAATTTACATACAGGTTTTTGTACAAACATAAATTTACATTTCTCTGGGATTAAAGCTCAGGAGTGCAATTCCTTGGTCGTGTGGTGTTTTTTAATTTTATGCAGCTTTCTCAACTGTTTTTAAGAGTGATCATATTTTAAGTTTCTACCTACAATATGTGAGTGATCTAGTTTCTCTGTATCCTTGCCAACATTTGGCATCATCACTTCAAAAAATTTTAGCTATTCTGATTGGTATATAGTAATATCTCATTGTATTTTTAATTGCATTTCCTTAATAGCTGATGGTGGTTTAGCATCGTTTCATATGCTTATTTGCCATCTATATAACCTCTTTGATGAAATGTCTATTCCTGTCTCTTGTTCATTTATAATTGGATTGTTTTGAGAATTCATTATATTTTGTAGATGTCAGTCATTTGTTGGGTATGTGACTTGCAAATATTTTCTCCCAGTCTATAGCTTGTCTTTCCATCCTCTCGGTTCTACTCAATATTTACTTACTCCTTACTCACCATAGCTGCTTTAGCCTAACGTAACAGTTCCATTGCACATGAAGACTTAAACACATTTATCCCCTTAAAAGTCATGTTGGATACCAAATCCAGCGGTGACACAGGAAACTTTTAGAACAGAGGTGTGTTTGGAACTCTCAGAATGGGCTCAGAGCCTGATAATATTTGTGCCTCCTGAGGAAACTCTTAAAAGTCTCCTAGCGCAAAAGAGGATCTTCAGTATCAGGCAGGAAGGATGGTCCACTTCGCAGACAGACGGCGTCTTTCTTATTTTGCCACTGCAGGGCTTACTCACTAAAATCATGGATAGAGTAAGAATGATGGCAGGAATGAAGGCTGTGTAATCCATCTATTTGGCTGGCACCCAAAGCCAGTAGTGACCTGATTTAGAAACAGTGACATAGAGTTCAACCTGAATTTTATAACCTACAATTCCAGATGTGCTGAATCTTGACTTGACTGTAACTATCATACTAGAGAGTCACAGCCTCTTGCCTAATTCCAAAGACTAAATCTTTGAATACGGGTGAGGCTCCATCCTCTTAAAAATAATTTTTCTGAGTCAGCACTCCCAAATTTCATGTCCACAGTTTTACTCCAGCCTTTAAAAATTAAAATGATAACAAGTAAATTTATTTAACTTTTTATTATGAAAAATTCAAAGGTCAACAGATTAGGAACCCTCATGTACTTATCACACAGCCTTAACGATAATCAGATCATTTCCCCATATTTTTGACAATGACTTTAGCAAATTTCTGTAATGTTTTCCTAAAGTTTTTTTCTTATCTTCTTCCTTTTTCTTTTTCTTTCCCTACATTTATTCTCTCTGTATTTCCCCGTGGAGACCACATTCAGTCTAAACCCTAGGCTGGCTCTTAAGGTCGTTAGGGAAATGAGAACCAGAGCCATAATGAGATACCACCTCATACCTCTAATACTATTATCATAATAAGTTTTCAAAATCAGAAAGTAAAAAAAAAAAAGCATAAGCAAGGAGAGGGGAAAACTGTAACTCTCATATTTTGCTGGTAGGTATGTAAAATAGTACAGATGCAGTGGGAAATAGTTTGTCACTTCCTTAAAATGTTTAACACAGAGTTATCATATAGCCCAGTATTCCACTCCTAGGTATATACTCGACAATTAAAGACATGTTTGCATAAAAACTTGTATAAGAATATTCAGAGTAGCATTATCTATAATAGCCAAAGAGTGAAAACAACCCAAATACCCACCAACTGACAGATGGATAAACATGATGCAATATATCCATATAATAGAATGTTATTCAACCATAAAAAGGAATAAAGTACTAATACATGCTATCACATGAATAAACTGAAAATATTATGCTAAGAGAAAGAATCTAGAAGAAGAAGACCACATATGATACGATTCCATTTATATAAGATCTCCAGAACAGGCAAATCTATAAAGTCAGAAAGTAAATGAGCAGTGGCCAGGCCCTGGGGAGAGGTATTAGGGAGTGACTGCTCATGGGTGTGGAGCTTCTGGGTAGTGAAAATATTCTGGAATTCAATAATGGTGATGGTTGAACAAACTTGTGGATATGCAGTAGGTCCTCACATAGCATTATTTCATTCAATGTTGTTTTGTTATAATGTTGATGAGATGCTATAGAACATTGAACATTGTTTAAAGCCATAGAACCTATCGATGACATTAAATGAGAACTTACTATACTAAATACCACTAAACAAGGCATTTACAAAGTGGTAAATGTTATGATATGTGAATTATATCTTCCTTCCTTCCTTCCTTCCTTCCTTCCTTCCTTCCTTCCTTCTTTCTTTCTTCCTTCCTTCCTTCCTTTCTTCCTTTCTTCCTTTCTTCCTTTCTTCCTTTCTTTCTTCCTTTCTTTATTAAACTGTATGATTTCACTTTTCAAAATTTTTAAAAGGTTTATTGAGTTATAATTTTTTTCAATTAAATTTTGAAATTTAAGTATGGTTGGTATACAATCTTATATTGATCATAATAGTTCCATGTTTACAGTGTGGTGATTTGACATTTTTGTACCTTTTAATGTGATGACTCCTAATTTTAGTAATCATCTTTCAGTTGCTGAGGTTCTATCCTTTCTGAATCATCCTCTCATCTTCACATGAGAGATCTTGCAGGTCTTGCAAGATTGGTCTTTCAGTAGTCTCTGACTTAGAGATCGATTAAAAAAATCTACCTTTCGATATTTTTGGCCAGGTTCAAACAAGCAGAAAAAAAAATTCTCACACCAGAGCACACAGTATTCTTGAGTTTTATTGTGTTCCACCTTATAACAAAAATTTTAAGATTAGAATGTCTTGTATGGTTTTGTTTTGTTCTTTCCTCTCTAGTTTTAACATTCCTAATCACCTTGAAATTGGTTGACCTTCCCAGAGCTCCCTCCTGAGCCAATATATGGTGTCAAATGACTACAGGTAACATAATTTGCTATTTCACCACCACTCACCTGAGGATGCCATTTTCCTTTCCCAGATTATAGCCGAATGTTCTCTGCCTTTTCCTCATTTCGATCTGTAACCCATCCCAAATATTCCATAATCCCCAAGGGAGTGTACTCACAATGCATATTATGGTTTTGAGTTCTGTATCAGTTAAGATTCTTTTTTTAAGCTAAAGTCACCAATTTTATTGAATTCAAAACTAAATTACTAAATAAATACATGAATGAATAAATACGTAAATACATAAATAAGAGGAAGACTAGTAAGTAGTTCACTGGGAAAATGCCAAAAAACAAAAACTAAAACTAAAACTAAATGCTTAAGCCTTGGGAAAGACAGGAGCTAGGAAGCTGAAGGAATCACAGTAGAAAGAGCTCAATGGAACTTCTCTCTAGAGCACGGCTGTCTCAAATCATTATTCATCATTGTGTGCTGTACCTGTTTTAAAAATCAAATAATCTGTAACAGAACCTCCCAGAAGACTTGGGCCATAAGCACCCCTGAGGAGGTTGGAAGAGAGGAGTAAAGATAGGGAAACCTGCTGGAAAGACAAAATACATAATTACAGTTTTCATTAACACAACTCTATAATGATCATCCTTGAACTCAATTTGTTGTTTGAATGTCAGCTATTTCTTTAGGATGGATATCTAAAAGTAAATTTGCTAGGTCAAGAAGTTGGAAAGTAAAATGAAGATTTAATTCTTGTCGTCATAACAATTGTCCTCGGAAAGAGTATACCAATTTACCAGGCTTCAAAATATACAAAACAATCATTTCGCTGTCTCCTATCAACACTAGTTATTAACCTTTCAAAAAGATTTGGCAGTTTGCTAAATTAGAAGCGGTATTTCTTTGTTACTCGATTTAGGGTTAGCATAGAATAGCCTAAAACATAATGTAAGATATTTAAAAAAATTCTTTTTTATTTTTTCAGAGTTATTTTAAATAAGGGATTTATTTTCCCATATTTAGAAAAATGCCTATATTTAAAAATAAATTAAATAATTACATTTAATTAGGTTTTAATGTGAATTCATTGGGGGGGGGGGATACAAATAATGTTAGCTTTTAACATATTCAATTGTTCAGCGTAGCTTCTAAAGTGACCATGTATATTTTCTAGCTAGTTTCATAAATGTTTAAAGTAAAAAGAATGAACACATGAATAAAATTTTATCATTGCCATTTTGATCTTAACCCTAGAAAAATTCCAGAATATGATATAAAACCTAAAAGTCAATGTTATATATGTTTTAAATGTAACTGTTTTAGTGTTTATAATGCAATTCGTGGTTAACAACCAAGTAAAAAATGGACCGTCCACAGTGATAGAATGTAAATTTGGAAAATCTTGGCTGGTTGACAGTGAGACTTGTGCCAACATGTAATAAGAAAGAAGGAAAAATCATGAGAGACATCAAAAAAAAAAAAAAAAAAAGACTTCCTAGGAAAGAAATCTTATATAAGTAAAGAGTAAAAATCTCAGGTCTTACGTACTATAATAGTTTGTCAAAACCCAAGATAAGAGCCACAGATGAGAATGTTGGAAAGAATTAGATTCAAATTATGGTTGAACAAAACCACATAAAACAAATCATCCATCTGAGGGAAAGCACATGCATAGCAAAGACTGCATCCCAGGATTGGTTGCATAGCAACTCAATAGGGATGTGGTAGCTGGAAAAGTCTAATCAGGGAAGGAAGCAGGTCAATGACAGTGGAGTGGCAAGGGAATTTCCACAACACAGTGGCAACAGCGTTTCCGAGGGCAAGAACCAATGGGAAGATGCCTGGAGTTTAAAGGGGATATAATCACAAATATTAATCACAAGAGATCTACCTGCCCAAACTTTTCTGTCCACATTTTCCAAAAGGTTTTATAGTTTTGGGGAGAGGTAGGTTATGGGATTATTTGTGTAAAGAGATTCTTATCACTCCTAGATTACAAGTATTTTTGAAATATTATGAAGACAAATGAAGACTGGGAGGAGCTGGTGTTTGGTTTCAATCTCAAATGAGACTTTTATTCCATGTTTTAAAAGCTTCGAGGCAAAACACGAAAAGGAAAAGAACCAACTGATATTGAAAATGATTCTACACACACACACACACAATCCATGATTACTGTTTTGACAATTTATTCAATAAATACCTATACAAATTTTTTTCAATTATAGCTGACATTTAATATTATTTTATATTAGCTTCAGGTGTATAGCATAGTGGTTAGACATTTATATAATTTATGAAATGATCCCCCCAATAAGTCTAGTACCCATCTGGCACTATATATATTTAATACAGTATTATTGACTCTATCCCTAAGCTGTACTTTACACCCCCGTGACAATTTTTTAACTATGAATTTGTACTTCTTAATCCGTTCACCTTTTTCATGCAGTCCTCCAACCTCCCTCCAACCATCAGTTTGTTCTCTGTATCTGAGTCTTTCTGTTTCTTGTTTGTCTGTTTGTTTATCTTGTTCTTTAGATTCCACATACAAGTGAGATTATATGGTGTTTGTTTTTCTCTGTCTGACTTATTTCATTTAGCATAATACCCTCTAGGTCCATTTGTGTTGTCACAAATGGTAAGAGTTCATTCTTTTTTATGGCCATGTAATATGTCATTATATATGTACCATGTCTTCTTTATGCAATCATTTATTGATGGGCGCTTATAATTTTTGTCCTTGTCTACTGAGGCTGCTATAGCAAATACCATAAACAGAGTAGCTTATGTACAACAGAAATTTCTCACAGTTCTGGAGGTTAAGAATCCAAGATCTAGTTAATTAGCACATGCTTCACCTCACTACACGTATTTATCTTTTTTGCTGCTGTTGTTGGTGAGAACATTTAAGTTCTACTCTCTTAGAAAATTTCAGTAATATAATACAGTGCACCTTTCAAATTCTGTTTCACATATATGCATTACTTATTTAAAAATGGATTTAAAAAAGAAGAAGAAGAAATCCAAAATCAAGACGCCAGCAGATAGGATGTCTGGTCAGGGCCCACTTCCTGGTTTAGACAGCTGTCTTTTCCCTATATCCTCACATGTCAGGAAAGGCGAGGGAGCTCTCTGGGGCCTCTCTCATAAGGCCGTGTCTCCCATTAACGAGGGCTCCATCCTCATGATCTTATCGCCTTCTAAAGGCCATACCTCCTAAAACCTTCACATTGAGGATTAGGTTTTAATATATAAATTTTAGGGAGACACAAATAGTCAATCTGTAGCAGTTTCCTACTGTACTTAATTGCAGTGGAAGCCATACACAAAATTAAAAGGTAATTTCTGCCCTTAAAAGAATTGTAACATAATTGGGAAAATAAAGTTCAAAAAGGTGGGGAGTTTGAATAAATGAGAAAGAAGAAAGAGAATGGAACAAACGTGTCAAGTGTCCTATGTCTATGTATAGTCTACGTATTATTTAGGTACAATGTTTCATGTATGTTAATAACTTTATTGTTTTATTGATCTTGATAATGATTTTTTAAGTTAATGTTTCTTATTTCTTTTTTGCATCATGGACCCCTTTGAGGATCTGATGAAAGCTATGGGCCTCTACATAAAAAAATAAAAAAGTACATATATAATATTTTACTTACAAAATTCAGGAGATTTGGGGATTGCTGAGTTTTGTCTATGTTTAAGAAATTCTATTATTAGGTAATAGAGCATTGCTCCTCATTTAAGCATGAAACTGACTCTTAGAAGTTTATATGCTTAAGTGACTCTACAAAATTATACAACAAGGAAGTAATGCATTTGGGGAGGTCAAACACCTTCTTTATTACATGTAGGAAATATCTCTAGTTAATATAATTATAAAAGGAAAAATAAAGTTTAAAACTTCAACATTATATCAAACCTTTTCAAAAGGACTCTAGAATATCTCTAGAATGTTATTGCTGTCTCTATGACATATTGCCTCTTTTTTCACTAGAGCTTTTCCCTATTAATATTGATAAAATCTTTCTGGGAATTTTAGTTAAAGGTAGCTTGAAGTCAGTGTCTGAACGTTTTTTTCCATTCTCAAGTAAAAAAAAATCATTCCCACTGGCTCAAGCAGATAAATGAATCAATTAATTTAAGAGCTTTAAAAATAAAAAGATATTTTGTGGAATATGAGAAAAGGAAGTATGGATGCCTGGGCCCAAGCACAGGAGAGGTAGCAAAGAATCAAGCGTGCTTCTCTTCTTGGGACTTCCTGCCTCTCATCTCTGTGTCTCTGAGCACATGTTGAACAATGGCTAGATTTAGCTCCCAAATTATCTTGTTCTCGCTTTTAACAATTAGAAACACCTGGAGTAAATTTTTTATAATGTCTTGAATTTCAAATTTTACTCCAATTTTCTGGCAGGGATCATTTGATTTGTTCAGTTTGGTCAGTTTTTAACTCTCATCTAATCAGCTATCATTAGGCAGAAGGCAGGAATCAGCCAGTAACAATATGATGTGAGGGGCCCATCCCCTGAATTAGGGGCCTGGGATGTGGGGCCCACTGACATCAAAAAGTTTGTATAAAGGGCCAAATAATAAACATCTTAGGGTCTATGGTTCAGATGGTTTCTACAACAAATATTCAGCTCTTACTGTAGCACAAAAGCGGCCATACCCAAAATATAAACGAATGAGAGCATTCGTATTTTAATAAAACTTTATGAACAGTAAAGTTGATTTTCATATAATTTCCTGTATCACAATATATTATTTTTCATTTACTTTCTACCTCCAACCATTTAAAAATGTGAAAAAACATTCTTAGCTTGAAAACTATACAAAAGCAGGCTACAGGCCAGATTTGACAGATGGGTCATAGCATATGAACTCTTGGGTTAGCACAAGAAGAACTTGGTTGTTTTCTTATGAGGTTGTGGAGGGCTCCCCTCCATCTAGTAACTTGAATATCCATGCTTTCTTTTTCTTGTCATGTCCCGTCTCAGCATGCGCCTTCCAAGGTTGCTGTAACAAGGGGGAAAGGAAGAATGGAAAGAGCATGTATACTCTTAACTTCTTGACCTAGAAGTGACATACGTTATGCATCACTTTTCACAATCCATTGGCCAGAATTAGTCACGTAGTCCTAACCTAATTACATGGGAAGTTGAGGAATATAGGGCAGTAGAGGAGATATATGGTGAGTAGTGACAATCTATGCCACAGTGTTAAACCAAGTAGTGGCCAATAATTCATCTTTGTGGCTATCAATTAAGTATACATTAATTTTTACATTTTATTTGTATACTTTTCACTGTACAGCTGGATGCCTATAACTTCAGAAGACTTTCCCTCAAGTACTATTCCTGTAAAACTAATAAATATAATAAATATAGCAGAGTAAATTTAATGAAGGTATAGGACAGAATTCGATTCATTCTCTTTTCTTAAATTATTTGGTAGTATTTCTATGTTTATTTTTATTATGCCTTATGATATGCCAAAATCTGAATTTTATACTCATATTATCATAGAAACTCTCCACATCTACAACTCACTAAAATGAATAGAAAACATTTTCTATTAGTACCAGATGCCACTTAAAATGTCCATGCAAAAATAATGCCCACTTTTACTGTGTTATAATGCCTACGCTTTCTTCATTAGTTTACTTTGAACATTACTTTTTAAATTGGTTCTTTAATTTGCCTGGTTGCTAACCTTCCCCATCAGGTCGCCTCATCTCGATTATCATCCTGGTATAAAACCTTCAATTCGAATAGCTTCTCTCTTTACCATTCTTGAGTTATTTCTGTATTCTACTCTACAAAAGCCTGCTTTCTGCCACCGTCATCACTTTCTGCCATTCCTCATCATACCTTTCATTTACGTCAAATTTTTCATTTCTTTACTCTCCGAAGCCTTACCAGAGTAGCCTGACCTCATGAAACCTATTTCTAATCTTGAGCGCTTCACGCCTTCAAGGATCTGAATCATTCTGTTATTCACCTAATAATACAGTGGCATACATTTTTATTTAATGTCTTCAAATTTTATTTCCTCATTTAGATTTTCGTCTTCTCAATGACAGTCTAGTCTGTTGCTACTCAACACAAAATACATTACATAAAATTCTCTTAGCTTTTGATATTAATCAGTGAGAAAAACATAAGAGACCATAACATATTTTAGTATTTAACATTTTTTAGAAATAAAAATATTATTAAATGTTATTTACACATATTATTGAATTTGAGAGGAATTTCTTTTCATGAGTCAGTTACTGAAAAATGCAATCTAGAAGACAGATGGTCAATGCATTATGAGTATATTCTAAAACCACTTAAAATAATTTATTTTAAAACTTTGCTCACATGAATAAATTGATGTCTTGATACATCTTTTTATGGGGAACATTTTTGGCACTGCACAAGTATTAAAGGTGTAGCAGACATATAGTTTTGAAAATAAAGAGTTCTAAAAATGATTTGACACTTTTCTCCATGGATTTTTTTCTCCTTCTTAGAAAATAAAGTTGTGATCAAAATTATTCATTTTAATATATGGAGAAGACAAGAGTAACAGTGATGCATACCCAGATGATAGCTTTTGTAAGAAGAGAAATAGCCCAAAAGGGGAAGTATAGATCAGAGTACAAGGGGAGTGAGTTAGTAGCTAGGCAACAAGCTGCAGAATCAGGGTCTGTAAATTGTAATTACACCTTACATTGCTAGTGCTTTTCCAGCTGAGAGCTCAAAGTATACCCAGGCTAACAACTTAGTCCCAAATGGAGTCATTCACCCTCAGTTTAGTCATCTGAAGAATGAAAACGAAGTAGTGACGTACTAACAATTATACAGATAGCTTTAACACAGAAGAGTGATGAAAAGAAATTAATTCAGGATGTGAGCAAGCCTGGTGACTCAATATTAAAATGAAAGAAACAAGAAGAAATATGGGAGATATAAAAAAATACCTCTGATTTTTAAAAAACTCCATCAAATTGCTTCAGAATTTCATTTTGATGACTTCTAATGATGTAATTTCAGAAAGTATTAGTTTTCAAACATCTTGGGCCAATAGAAAGTAGTCTCAAGTTTCATAAAGTATCATACAGAGAATTACTTTTGAAGATTAAATGAAGTTATTTTTTATTTACTTGCAATATGGACCTGCTAATAGCAAAACATTTTATACTAGAAAAACAAAGGACTGATTTTAAATATAAAAATAAATACTTTCCATTTTAGCACATTCGTACCATAGCCAAATTAAAAATATTGAATTTAGAACAAAGACAAACTAAGAAACTAGGTTAAAACCTTGGCATTGATTAGCTTCATAACTTAGTTTCCTCATTTATTTCCTTATCTTTGCATATATTAATTCCTTTCCAATATTTAATCACTGTGAGGGTGATAGAGGATCTCATGAATTCGCTTGGCAGTTATATATTAATTTATTGGGATTTTAATATCTGCCAAAATTAAGGATTTTTTTTTTAATCATTTGGCCAGAGAACATCTTGGTTCTTTTTTTTTTTAAAAAAAGTGTATTTGGATGATATTTGTTAATAAAATTATATAGGTTTCAATTATACCATTCTATAATACATTGTGTCAAATCTCCTTCTGTCTCCATATATTTGACCCCTTTTACCCTTAATTATCCCCACTCCTCACCTTGTCCCCTCTTTCGCCCTGGTAACCACTAAACTGTTTCTGTGTCTATGAGTTTTTGCTTATGTTTGTCTTGTTCATTTGTTGCTTTCAGTTTTATATCCCACGTATGAGTGAAATCATATTCAACAAAGGAGACAAAAATATACAATGAAGAAAAGAACGCCTCTTTAATAAATGGTGCTTGGTTCTTTTCATCACAATAAGAAGGAAATTTCAGACAACAGAAGACAGACGATCATTAAAGTGTGTCACCCTTCCCTTATTCTGTTTTAAGAGTAATGGCCAAGACATACTTGGTTTTTTCTCTCACTGTTATCTTTATTTGAAGGTGGGAAACTTTGTGCATTGGATCACCTAGAACTGAAATAGCTTTCTGATAAATGGGATTCAGAGGAAGACCAAGAGTTTGCCCATTTGCTCACGAGTAAATAAATCTGTATAGGTTCAGATTATGTTTACAGCAATCCCAGGAGCCCCTCTGACCCAGTATTGTAGCATCCCGGGGCTGTGACCTCTACTCAGGTGAAATTCCACTAAATATATTACTTTATTTGGAGAAAAAGGGACAAGTCTCCTCTACAGAAATCTGTTAGATATATATTTAAAAAAAATAATTGTCAACAGAAAAGAATTCCTAGTCAACGATAAATCTTGATTTGATATTCTCCCTCAGTGGATAGATACAAATACTTTTTATTGCAGGTTAAAGCTACTTTGCCTTGCGTATATTTGTTTCTCAAATGTTGTCTTGGTGGAGAAGACTTCCCTGATTATCATTTATAAAATAGATCACATAACTGCACTGTCACTTTTGCTTTTACTCTGCTTTATTTTTCATAGTGCTTATCATCATCTAAAAATATATTTTTTGTTAATTTTCTTTCTCTCCAGGTTAGAAATAAACTTCATGAGAGCAGGGCCTCTACTTATCTATTGCCTAGATTAATGTTTAGTAATAGTAGGTTTTTAACATATTCACTAACTAAATGGATGCATAAATGGGTGGAAGGTTGGATGCAAGGGCTGGTAGTGTTTGGTAGTCCTCAAATGCATGGCAAAACTAATATATTCCATAGAAGTTCTTATCCAAGGAAAAGAGTGATTAGTATTCTTTGGCAAATGAGTACTAAAATGGCAAAGCAGAGGACCCTGAGTTAGATCTGAAAGAGTTAGACAGTCAAGGAAAAGGGATAGGAGAGCATTCCAGAAAATGAGAAAATTATTTGATTGTAGATGCAAAGTGAGGATACATGAACCTGTGATGCTTGTAGGTTGGAAGTAGCCATCAGGGTTTGTATAAGGGGGTGTTCTCAGTATTGGTCGGAAAGGTAGGTTTGGGTCAGCTTTTAAAAGACCACTGATGCTCGATTGAGATCTTTTGAGTTTTATCCCTTCAATTATGGGGAGCCACTGAAGGTTAATGAGTGAAGAGAAACAGCATAAAAATTGGGCAAAGTAAGAAGATGATGTTGAAAATAATAGGGCAGATTGGGGATACAGGAGACTAAGGAAATGAAGAGCAGTTGGGAGCTATTTCAATGACAAGTACTCAAGCAGCAAGTTTCAAATTTAAATGGTGACAAGTGGAATTTTTTTTAAAGAAAGATGCATACAAAAATAGTATACATGGGAAATGACGAAAATCAATATCATTTCTTTTCAAGCCCTTGGGAGAATAATGAAACCCATTTTCTTCATTAAGACACTAAATATATTTAATCTTGTAACAGTTTACAATCATCATTTAAGAACTTGGAGTAGTAAAAGAAATTAGAAAAAAACTGACGTTGACTAAAACAAGTTTTCTAGTTTATTTCAGTGATTTTTTCAGTATTGTTTATAGTCTTCATATTTTATTTAGTCAAAAGGAAAAACAGAACCAGATGATTATGTTCCCTGTAGCTTAAGGCTTGGCAAATTGTCATACAATCAGGATTGGTTCTCATATTACTTGGATGTTTTTGGAGGATGAATAGGATAATACTTGAAAATCTCTTTGAGCTCTATAAGTCTGTGAAACTCTAAACAAAAATATAACCAAAAATTAGGATGAAAAGGAACAGAATATCAGAAGAAGAACTTTATTTCTTTCAATGAAGTCCATCTTTAATTAGATTCCTTTTGCTAATCCAAAAAAATGAGAAAGAGGAAATTTATAAGAAGATATAAAGAAAAAATGCTTAAAATAAGATAAAGAGCTTTCTCATTCATGCTGGCTAAACCCAATAACCATTTTCAATTTAACACTGAAAGCACATAGTATCTTTTAAATCCTTTTTGATATTCTACGTGATGAAGTCTGTTTGTTTAGTTGTCAGGATAATGAATAGTAATCTGAAGATACCAAAGGTATTATTTTTTTCAGTGAATTCACCAATACTTTCTACATATGCTTATTCACTGTAGTCATCAGTTTTATAGTCAAGTGACAATGCATTTAATTTATGGATATTGAAGTGGTATTATGGTATTAAACTTTATAATGTTATGTGGGACTGATATATTCCCTCCTAGTAAGATCATACCAGTGAAAGTACTAACTTTCACTGTAAAATTCTGTTAATGGTTAGCACTCTAATTTTTAGGTGTTAGCAGTAAAACTTTTTTTATTAATCTTTTATATTTGTATTCCTATTTAGAAATCAGACAAGTAAGATAAAACAGCACTGTACATCTTTGTCACCTTGAGGTAGCAGATTTCTTAATTAGGATACCAAAAGAATTAATTATAAAGAAAAAATAATAAATTGGGTTATATTAAAATAAAATTACTCTTTAAAAAAGATATATTTAAAAAGTTAAAAAGCAATCCACAGAATGAGAACAATTTTCTCTCTTTCTCTCATAGAGAGATTGAAAAAAATATGTACATACATATGCATATATATAACATATAGAGTATTATAATTAATATTATATATATTTGCATAAATATAAATAAGAAACAACCCAATAGAAAATGGGCAAATGACTCAAACAGATACTCCACAAGAGAGGATTTAAATGACATTAAATTTATGAAAAGTTATTCAATTTTATCAGTTATTTTTTTTAAAGTGCAAGTTAAACCATAACTAGATACTTCTAAATAGCCACCAGGATGGTCAAGTGAAAAAGACCAATAATACCAAATGCCGACAAGGACGTAGGGTACACTTGAAGTCTTGTATACCATAGGTGGGAGTGGACATTGGTAAAATCGATTTTGAAAACTATTTGGCAACATTTTCTCTAGAAAGAACACATGCAAAGGCGAAAGCCAGCAGTTTTATTTCTGGGTATATACCTAGCGGAAGCATGTACGTGTGTTCATTCTCTGAAAGGCACGTAGAACAGTGTTCAGGTGAAGCACTATTCATATCACCTCTAAACTGGGTCATTACCCAAATGACCATCAACAGTAGACTGAATTAATACATTCTGGAATGTTCACTCGGTGGACAGTATTGAGAATGAAAAATATGAAACTATAAATACAGACGACTCACTATCATAACGTTGAACAAAGGAGCCAGATACAAAAAAAATTGCCAAGCATATAATCTCTTTTACATAAAATAACAAAATAGGTAAAGATAATATTAGTTGTCAGATGTTAAGAGAATGCCTTCTGAGGGGAGAGTGTTTCATTACCTGACTGCTGTTGCTTGCTCAGCCTGTAGAAATTCATCAAGCTATGTATAAATAGGTGTACTTTCCTCTGTACACCTAAGTGTGTGTGTGTGTGTGTGTGTGTGTGTGTAAAACTCACATTATGTTCAGCAAAGAAGTTAAAAATATCTAAGCAAGTAGGATGTGACTAAAAAGTTCCAGTAAAAGATTCACGAAATAGAGAAATAAATTGAGGCACATCATTTTCCCTGTCACCTCTCCTGCCTCAACTTTATCCTCTTTTTTAGGACTAATCACACAAATGATTGGGCACCCTTCCATCCTGAAGCATGGCATGTACACACATATACATACAAATAACAGTTTTAAATTGTAAATTGAATTGTATTTTATATATTGTTCTTTGATCAATAACAGCAAGTTTCTCTTTAAAAGAATTTAATAATACATAATGCCACATAAAGTATAATGGTAATGACTTTCCCTATCCTCTTGTCACTTATGCATCAGATCAATTTTTTTTTTTTTTAATTTTCGACATTGCAATGGACAAAACATGAGAACTCTTTCCAGTTAGAATGTCCCAGATTTGCGATGAGGTTGGGCAATTTTCTGTTTACCTTATTTCTGTTTCTTCTTTTGGAAATTTGCTGCCCATCTATTATGACTATTTTTCTATTAAGTGGCTTGTTTTTATTTTCTTTAATTTGATTTTGTTCTCTATTTATTTTAGATGTCAATCTTTAATATATGGTTCACATTTAAATTTTATGTACTTTAAAGCATTTTATGTATAACTTTTATGGCTTTTGGGTTTAGCATATTACTTAGGAAAACTCTTGAGATTCTACAATATTCCATTATAGTTTCTTTTTAATTCATTTCTAGAGTTTTAATTACTTAATCCATTTTAATTTATTTTTTGTGTATGATGTATCTGATGTCTTTTTTTCAAATGAATGGCAGATTGTGCCAATGCTAATTGTTGAATAGTCTGTCATTTCCCTACTAATTTTGAATTTTACCTTTATCATAACTTACGTTTTCATATATGTGTTTCTTTATTTCATGCTCAATTGTTCCACTATGTAATATGTAGATTTCTGTACCAATGCCACAAATTTCCAGGATAATCTAGTTTTATGGTATAGTTTGATAGCTAATAGGGCAAGAGAAAACTAATTATTATTTTCTAAATCAGTTTATTCATTCTTATAAAAAATTTTTTTGGTGATATTTATTGGCACTACATTTATAGATGAATTTAGTGAGATTCTTTTTCCCTACCATATTAAATTCTTTCAACACAGAACGGTCTCTCTCTCTCTCTCTTTCTCTCTCTGTCTTAATCACATCTCGTTTTATGTCCTTTAGTTCTATAGTTCAAATCTATAGTTTTCTTCATGTAGTTCTGTAGTTGTTGCTCATTTCTAGTTATATTTATATGTAGGCATGTTATATGATATTGTTGCTATATAAATATTCATCTTAAATAATGTTTTTATCTCATTGGTGGCAGAAGTTTATACTGAACACGAGGAGCTCATCTCTGTGTTCCTCTCTTCACCGAGTGAGCCATTGATATGGCTCTGACTTCAGGGTCTTCCCACGCTTATCCGACTGCAGCCATTGTTCAAGCCAAGTTCCAGCTCAGCTCCACTTCTCTCATGCATCCTCCTTACACCATTTCAGCCTGCAGTTCTCTTCCTGTCTGAATCAATGTTGCATTTATATCAGAGCCATTTGTTTTACATTTAGCATGTTCCTACGTTGCATGATTTAAAAAATGTAAATAAGGGAGAAATAGTTTTAATAAATCCTTGGTTGTTACTGTTGTTGAAAAATTATTCTAAGCTTTTCTCAGAATAACAAGGAATGGGACCTGAAGATGGAAGAATCTAACTAAGAAACCATACTGCGTCCTTGAGCTTTCAGCATACTTTCTCCTTGGCTTACTCACTAGGATTCTACCTTTGGTTACCTATTTTAACACCATGTTCTTTAAGGCTGTTTTGGTGTCACATTAATACATGTGCCTTTCAGTGGCCAGAGAAGAGTTGCTAGAGAAAAGTTGTTTCCTAACACTGTAGTCTGAGCACTACCTCAGCAGGCATTGCTGAAGGTCCATCAGAGGATATGCTTCTCCTGCTTCTGCAGTTATCAAATCATCATGGCAGAGTCTGCACTAAATTAACCTACAGATGTGATAGCATAATTCTAAGCCTAAAGCTTTCATTGAACTGAATGACATTTAAGTTAATCCACTTTTGAGGAAAATATTCACACTATTTTACAAACAGAGAGGAAAGTAGTTTAAAATATATGGATTTATACAATAAAATGGGGACAAATTGGGTGGTATTCATATAATTCTAAATAGATATGTTTTCTTTTAATTTATGTTATGGAATTTTGAATCTTTAGAATTAAATAGATGATTGATCTTATTTTTTCTGTATGTGGTTTTTTCTGACTTTATTTTGGGAATATTTTTGACTTTATGCTATGATTTCCTTAATTGTGTGAAATCAGTAGATCATTTGTACCTAAACTGCAGTGCAAAAAATGAATTACCTATCTTGTGGTGTTTTTTTGGGGGGAAGGGGGTGTTGTCACTAAGTCAATGAAATGTTTATCACAAATGGTTTAAAGCAAGCCCTTCAAGGTGGTTGATTGGAATTGGGCAAATTCGTGAAACAAATGTTGAAGATTGAGGAAGGATTTTGAAGATAATTGTTTGTAAACAAACTTATTTGAAAAGCAGGCTGTTTTCCAGATGAGAAAACTTTTTCTTGAACAAAGAGGTTTTCAAGAGTTTTCTCAAGCAAACGCCGACTTAAAAAACAAAAAAAACTGGCTTACGTTCTTATCTATCTGGGCAAGAATTTTCTGGAATAAACTCTCAAGTCATGTTGACATAAGTGTTCTCAGTTCTCAGTCCCAATAGTTGAGTCGTTTAGATGCAGATGTTAATTCTCACAAAGTACTTGAGCTGGCAATAAGCCAACTAAAGTAAATTTAAAGTATGGAGAGTCTTGAAAGACAGGTTGAGAAATTTGGCTATTATTCGAACATTAAATTTAGTATAAGGATATTGGCTAGTTTTAATTTTGCTACTATGAAAATATGTGACAATATTGGACCCATCTTCAGTTGTCTCTAGGGCTTACCTGTCTCCAAAATATTCAGCTGCTTGTTCTGTTCTGACAATTACAGCAGCAACCAAGCCCATTTGAGTTCTCATGTTTCTGCCCCCTGAGGATTACTAGCAGGCACCTCACCCACAATCTCTTGCTCCTACTAACGCCTCTAGGCAACCTGCCACAGGTCGTGGGATTCAATTGGACTCCCCACCAGGTATACTTAAGTGACAGAAAAAGGAACAAGGAAGACCCAGAAGGTAAATTCTCTCCTCTCTCTCTGACAGGTTTTGAGGCGTTGTACAGATATCTGAAGCTGTCTTGCTAGACTCAGCACATGTACCTGTGGAGTAACCAGCTTTATGTCTCGGGGCTTGGGAATCAACGCCCAGCTGATGTACAATGTGTGAATCATTGTAGATCTGCTTTCTGCCCTTTCCTACCTCACTTCTCCCTTCTCTTACTTTCACCAGCCTGGGTTTTTCCTCTCGATAAATAATTAGTATTTAAGCTTTGCCTCAGGCTCTGTTTGCTGGGAAAACCCAGGCAAATGCAGTGACCTTATACTATTAAATCTCTACAGTCATCAATTTTAATAACTGTAAAATGAGGGGATTGGACTAAATTATTTCTCTGATCTTTTTATGCTCTAGTATGACATTATTATAATTTAATCAGCACATTATTTTGACCAAGGAAGTATTGCAGAAAGCTAACCCTGGTAGCATAGTTAAGATTTTTGGAAGGATGAGGGAAATAAGGGAACATAACCTAGAGAGAACAGATATTTGTAAAAAGTGCTTTCTGGCTTGAAAAATACGAAAGAGAAGATGACTTTATCATGATTCTCAGAAAAGTTGCTAAAATTGCACTATTGTAAACGTAAATGTAAAAACAAATTATGTAAAAACTGATGCAAAATATGTGGCCATTGCTGACAGAGTCACTAAACAGGAAGAGCTTCATAAATTCATTCATTTATGTCCCTGAGCAGGACATTGTATCTACTTCACTGCAGAAGACCAGGACTCCTTAGCCATTTTAAAACAGAAATAGTGTATTTTTCCTATTAAAGACCTCCTGTACAGCTCAATGGCTTAATTCCCAAGTTGCTGATTCAGGTCCTTCCCGGCATACATGCTCCATTTAAGCCCCTGAGCGATGTGAGTTCAGTTTTGGGTAAGGAGGAAGATGTTCTTGGAAGTCTTCTAACACAGAACTTCTGGTGGCTGTCACGCAACACAACGAAGGCTTTTCAGTGGCAGTTTCAGTATGTCTGAAATGTTGCTCTCCGTTCTCTACACATGGTGACACAGAATACGATGCTCAGCAGTGGACAAGGTCTTAGATATCACCTAGTTGAGCCACTTCACTTTTCTGGTAAGGAAACAAGCCCAGAGGAGTGAAATAACGTACTCAGTACAATTGGACAACAAAGGGCCCTAGACAGAAATCGTCATAACACAAATTCTTTTATTCTCCCCATCTTACTAAAGGATCTAGATAAAGCTAATGGTCAGCAAAACATTCATGGATATGCTAATGTGCTGTGCTGGGAAGTTTTTTTACTTCCTACAATAACGAACACTTTTCTATCATCTGATAGACTTACATCGTATAAATAATATTAACTATGAATGGTATACTGTTCTTGTACCTCTGTCGTCTGGACTTTTTTGAGTAAACAAATCTTTAATACTATAGCGAGAGGACAAAACAAAACCCAACTTCTAGTCTGTGTCTAATGTAATGAACCAGAATATAAGGAGAAGTCCTTACTGTTTTCAATCTGGAAAGTGTCCTCGAGCTTAAGTACTGCTTCTTCATCTGCTTCTCAGATTGAATTGGTAAGTACCACACCACACATCCACACCGCACACCACCTGTTCAGTGAAATGGGTCAGCAGTAATGATCCTTGTGAAATCTAATTAGAAAGAAACAGATTCATCCCTGGTTGGCTTGATGTATCAGTATTATATCTTGATGTATTATGAGGTATATATATAGTGCCTAATAGTATTTCTTTTTAGGGGAGTAAATGGTAGTAACATCAACCTGGTAGGTCATGTAATTCTATTGGAAAGCCTGACTCTGTCATTCTCAGGTTTTCATTCCAATGTTAGATGAATCATAAGGTACTGAAGTACCTCAGGTCTCTCTTTCCTCTATTGGGTTAATGATCAGTTCATTCATTCATTCATTCATTCAATAATAACCTCTTTATTTTGTGGATGGCACAATGAAGATTCAAAGAAAAAGATGGCTCAACACATGCAGTAATTTAGTGTAAAACAAATAGCAAAATAAAATACTTTCAGAAGTCATTGTGTAGAAAGTTTAAGTATCATATGGCAGGTACAGATAAATATATAATTACTATAGAGAGTTCATAGGAAATAGATTCATTTTCTGGCTAATGGAATGAAGCAAAACTTTGCAAAAGAAGCTACATGAATTGTTATGACTTACTTGAAGGGTTGGGCAGAGGGCATTAGAGTAAATGTTAAAAAGACATTATGCATATAGAACTTGCCAAAAAAATATAAGGGTTTAAAAATCCAATATTGGAGAACTGGGAATAGTTCAAATTTTTAAAGCCCATGGTTTGGAAAATACTCTAATTGAGGCAATTAGGTTCTGAAAGGTAAATTGGGGCCAGTTTGAAGAGTATTAAATAACAACGAAAGGAATTTTAACTTTATCCTGTAAGCAAAGTAAATTCATTACCAATTTATGAGCAGTAAATTAATATATTTATAACATTTAAAAAGAGAAGAATCTGGCAGGGGTATGTAAAAGAAGTTGAGAAAGATATAACTATAAGAAGCAGAGCAGTCAGGAGGCAACCTCGGCATTCTAGGACGAGGTAGGCTGTGCCAAAATGAAGGCAAGCACTGGTGGCAGGATGCTAGGAAGCTGGGTGTGAGAAAAGAGATCAAATGTAAACGCTGAGAGAAAAGACAGCTTAGGCAAGAGTCCAGGCCTGTTCTTGGGAAATGTCCACTAGGAAGATACTGGAGGAAGAAGAACAGCTAAGAGGAGCAAGGAGCATAGAGAGTCAGCAGAGATAAAGAAGAAAACTGGAGGGCCTCGGATCTAAGGAAAAAGGCCCGGGAGAGGTCAAGGAAGACTGAAAACAAGTCATTAATATTGTCACTAAGAGGTCCTTAATGACCACCAAAAGTAAATGGTCAAACGCGGGAGGTAAGGATGTGTATGCAGTAGTGGGAGACGTTTCACCCAGAAGTTCTACCGTGAATAGTGCGGTGATGTCAGTTGGTGCAATCTTCCGGAGGCGATTTGGCTGCATGTTTCCAGAGCCTTATACAGGAAATTTACATTAACCTAATGATTTTATTTTTAGGAGGCCTGAAAAGATTTGTGAGCCGAGGGGATCAGAACAGGAAAACTTAGAGATAGTCAGTCTATGCTAATGAGAAATTAGTTGATTTATGACACATTCATAAGACAGAATATTATATAGCTATTAAGTTGTGTCTTTTAGCAAGGGTTGGCATTTTTTCTGCAAAGGTCCAAAATGGTTTTATGGTCCAGTTTGTGTCACACCACTACTTTGCTTTGCTGTAATCGTTGTAGACAGAAAATACGTAACCAATGAGCATGGCTGTGTTCCAATAAAACTTGATTTACAGAAACAGGCAGCAGCTGGATTTGGCCTACAGGTCATGGTGTGTCAACCCCTATATCTGAATATTATTGTAACGACTTAGAGGCAATATGTTAATATTAACAAAAATAATTAACGATATGAAAAATGACACGCTTTAAAATATTTAGAGTATTTCTAATTTTGTGAAATACAATATATGTGTGTCTGTACACCAATCTTTAACAGGATGTATAGTCGAGTACTGGAATCACAGTGAATTTTATTATCTGCTTCATATTTCTCTGTATTTTCATGTATTCTACAATAACAATGTATTACTTTTTTTTTGTACTAGGAAAAATTGTATTTTATTCAAAATTTTGTAGTGAGAGAAATGAGGTGAGATTGGAGATTGAAATGGTATACTAAATTATGTTTGCAGTCTGAAAATCTGTCAGGTCTTCATGAGAAACTGGAAAATTCCATGATACAAGAATTCTGAATTAATGGCAGATAACCTCAAAGACCTCTCTGTGAGGTATGCCTGTTTGGAAATCAGCATGACTAATCAGTACCAGCTAGATAAGCAAGGTCAAGTTTGCAAAGACCATATTCTCAACAAGGCGAGATGTGAGCTGTGACAGGACCATGAGCCATGCTCTTCCTTCCCCCATCCCAACCTCGTCTGGCTTCTGCGGCTTTTCTTCTGTTTCTCGTTTGTTGCATGTTATGGTTCCAACTTGCAGCTCTAATATCTTTGCACATGCTGTTCCCTCTGTGTGGAATAGGATTTTTCTCTCTTTTACTTCTCTTTTAAGAAGGTACATATTATTTGCTACGTCCAAAGGATTAACGCTAGACATATGTAAGGTAAAAAGCATAATGATTTAATCAATGCCCATAAACCTCAAAATTAAATCATTACTCATAGATTATATGTCATGCTTCGTCTTCATCTCAGAAGTGATTATTAGACTAATTATGAATTTCTTGCCTTTTAAAATATATAGTTTTATCGCATTTGCATGTAGGCTTACACATCATATTGTTTAATTCTGTTACTTTTTAAATCTCTATAAAAACTATCATGTTTAGTCCTTTGGGATTTACTCTTTAGTTATGTTTCCAAAATTTGATTGTATGTAGTTTATGGTTATACATTTTTACTGCTGTATATTCTTTGTGTAAATAAAGCACAACTGGTTTATCTTGTTTCCTTTTCATGTCTATTTAAACATTTCAGGTTTTTATTACTCAAATATTGCTGCCATGAGCTTTGTTATGGGTATCATTCCATGAATAGGATTATCAGATTATAAGGTATTTGTTCATTTTAATTTCTTTCATAATGAGAGGATTAATCAGATTTTCTGTTTCTTTTGAATCAGTTTTGATAAATTACATTCCATCCTTTTTTTTAGGAATTTGTACATTTCCAAGCTTCCAAATCCACTGGCATAGTTTCTCTTGTTATGTTTAACCTCTGTTTTATCTGTCAACCTGTCTTTCTAGTTTTTATAATCTTATCAAGGCATAATTGACATATAATTTTGTAGATATTTAAAGCATCTAATTTGGTGAGGGGGCAGCTGTGGGAATGTATACTTCCCAGATATCCTCCTGGAAGAATAATTGACTAACACCGCTCATTGTTGTGCTCTGAAATGCATCTCTGCATTTGGGCTCAGGTCACACTTCCCACAAGCTGCTCCTACCCAGTGACTTGGTGTGGCAGGGAACTAAGGCCGGCCTATTCCTGCAAGATGCAGGACTCCACTGACGGGCCCAGAGAACTCACCGTCAGCTTTGCCAAGATTTCTTAGAGCTACTCTCCAGTCCAAGACCTCTCTGTTTTCCATCCTGCTCCCCTTATTGTCCTGCCTCTCCACTTGGGTCGGTCCTGTACTGTGGTCTCTTGGTTCCCCCAGCCTCCTCTGTCTCCCCTCCCCATTTCCCTCACAGATTTTCATCCCAATAGATCTGTTGCAGTCCGATCCTATCGTGATAACACTGTGAAAACGTTATCACAATCAAAATCATGAATATATCCATCAGCCATCATTCCCAACAGCCTCTTGCTTCTTTGCAATCCATCCATCCCTTCTTCCACCCTGTCTCCATGCAACTATTGATCTGATTTCTGGAACTATAGAGTAATTTGTATCCCTTAGCAGTTTTTAGAAATGAAATCATATAATGAGCAACCTTTTTTTGTCTGGCTTTTTACAAAATTCAGCATAATGATTTTGAGATTCATCTATGTCGTTGCAGGTATCAATAGGTAATTCTCTATTATTGCTGAGTAGTAGTCCACTGTATAGATATACCACCACAATTGTTTATCTATTCATCCATTGATGGACATTTGGGTTGTTTTCTATTTTCGATCATTGCAACTATAGCGGCTATAACAATTCATATAAGCCTTTTATAGTTGTCATCTTTCTTGGACAAATACCTACGAGTGTTATGGCTGGGTTACATGATAAATTTATAACTTTCTCAAAAACAGAAAAACTTTTTCTAAAGTGTTACCAGATTGTTTCTGTGCATTCTTGCCTTATCTTTAACCACTTTAGCCAAATATTTATCTCATTAACTTTTTCCAAAAAGATGCTTTAGGTTTTATTGATTCTTGATATTGTGTGTATATATATGTATATTTAGCATAGACTTGTTTTCTATTTCATTGATTTTTTCTCTAATATAAGAACTTAAGACCATAAATTTATTTTTAAGTATGCTTTCATAGCCTCCCATATATAGTATTTTTATGATTATACATTCATAATTATTTTTAAATATCTTTATTCATTTCAACTTTAGGCCATAAATTATTTTGAAGTGTGATTTTATTTGTCAACTGTATAGGAATGCTTTATTTATCATTTTGTCACTGACATATGCAATTTCACTCTGGTCAGAGAACATGGTCTATGTGATACTGACTCTTTACAAGTTTTTGTAATTTGATTTATGAACTAGTGCATTATTAATTTTGATAAATGCTCTATATTTGCATGAGAAGAAGGTGCATTCTCTGTTTCTCTCTATGCACTAGATCGAGATTGTTTTACATATTGTTTGAGTGTTTTTGATATGTATATATCTGTCTATAAATCATCTATCTGTTATCTATCTATCATCTATTATCTATCTAGATTTATCTCTATCTCTATCTCTATTTGTGTGGTGACATGTCTCTTAGCAACCCTACTCTTTCTCCCTCCACCTGGTATCATTGCCCAGGTGACATGTCAGTGTTTCTGAGGCCCAGTCATGGACATAGTGGTCATTTCCTAGGAGGGTCTCTAACATTCAGAAAGATCATGGCTACAGAGAGATGCTTGATGGGAGGGCATTGCCTTCCTCTCATGCTAGCCATAGCCTTTCCTCTGCCACACTCTAGTCCACCCATGTACCTAGTGTATTTACCAGCATCTCTGGCAGCTTTTACTGCTGGTCAACTTTTCCTTTTTCAAACAGAATCTCATTTCAAAAAACATGAAAAATTGAAAAGAAAGTCAATAGAGAAGTGGATCTCGATTCGTGGGCTCAAAAAAGCAATCTTTCTTTCACTGAGGCAAAATTGCTCTGGCTTAACTTGACTAATGACCAGTGTGGCTCGCTCTCCACGCACTTCTTCCCCAACCACAGCCACAGCTGCGTGACCCACATGTGACTTGGGCTCAACCCAGCTGAGTGACTTCTCAATGCTGAGACCTTAACAAGTATCAGTGCCCCTCATCGTTGGGCTCAGCCTGACCCTGTGCCCTTCTGGGTCTGTACTTTTCCTATGAGAAAATCCTGCCTTGAAAAGATCTTTGACCTCTCTTTTCCCTCTTGGGCTCTGAATCTCAGAACGTCAGCCTTATCACATACCTTGTTACTGGCCAGTCTACCCTACTACTGGTTGCCATACTTCACCTACACAGGGTGAGCCCATACCGCTACGTATGAGAAGCCACTTCTTGCTCAGGAAAGCAGCCACCTCTGCGTGGATGCTGGCCCTCTTTCCTGCTAACTCTCTGACTATGTGAGGCTTTGATCCAGGGCCTGCAGCACGCACTTACTTACCCTCCCTCTCTTTACCTGTGTTAGTGTCTGTATTTACCTGGCTAACAAATCTTACTGAAGTTTAACTTTCTAGATTCTGGGCCCTTATGAACCATTCTGCGTACTGCCACCCAAATTCTAACTATATATTCAGGTGGAGTGGGGAGAAGAAATCAGTGTTGAATTCTCAAGCCCAATCCCCCGATTCACACAGCTTGTCAGCAGGATTGACACCCATAATGTCAAACATAGAAGCTCCTGGAAAATATAGTACATCTTGACTTACAGTGTTCCCTCTCTTGTAGCTAATATGATATGTACACATAATTATTTGATTACACACACATATTAATATTCTTTCTCTACATTTAAATTATAAGTTCCTTAAAGGCAAATGTATACTTAACACAGTCCCTTAAATAAAATGGCTGCTCAGAGAAATCTGTTAATTGAATTTAATCAGGAAAGAGATTTACTTCTATATGTGTTTTCTTTAGTATAATTTGTCAGCTTAGTGTGCAGTTTATTCTTTCCACAAATATTTGCTGAAAGCCTACTATGTGCTGAGCAATCTTCTAGGCTATCAAAGTATTACTCTGTCAATGTAACTAGAACACATTCCCTTATAGAAGTTACTCACAGTTGGGGAGTTAGACAATAAATTAAAAAATACATGAATGTTATGTGGGAAAAGGTGTTACAAAGGGAAAAGGGGGAGGCAATTTAATAGAGAAAGTGAAGGGAGGCGTTTATAGTGAGTCTGGTACATTTTGCCTCTCCAAGAGAAACGCTCCTGGAGGTCTCAGTTTTTTCTTTTTCTTTTTCTTTTTTCATTTATTTTGAGATTTATGGACCAAATATGCTAAACAAAGTTTTTAAGCCTTTAACAAACGCTGTTTGCAAGTGTCAGAAAAGATAACCAAACTTTTAAACATCTCTTACTTCTTTAATCTTTTTTCCCTTTAACATTTTAAATGTGGGGGGAAAACAAAATAAACTGATTGCAGTTAATATGATAGATGTGCAAATTATTTTTGTTTTTCTAAAAGCACTATTTATTTAACTGACAAGATCATCCATAATCCTTTTTGGTTTCAACAGGACTATCTGAAAACATTAACAGACCCTGTTTACTAATCAGTTTTTCCAAACTCAAACCACAGTGCTCTGATGCTTAACACGCTGCTGTCCCTGAAACCCTTGGTAACACACCCCAGAAATATCACAAGAAATAGTCCCTGAAACCCTTGGTAACACACCCCAGAAGTATCACAAGAAATAGGGAGGTCCTTCAGTTACCTTGTGTGTGAACCTGCAGCAGGCACTAGGACCGCCCAGACGCCCATAGGCGGCCACGATTCACACAGCTTGTCAGCAGGATTGAGCAGCCTTTGCTGTTACACAAGAGAGCAAGCAGCAGCTGTAGCAGCTCAGCATCCTTCCCCCTTCTGGTCGATTGGAAGGTATTTACTTGCTGTTTACCATTCAGATTTTGTACACCGTCAATGTGCCTTTAGTGTTCACTTAATCTGATGCTCTGGAATGCTGTCTAGCACTTGTTGGGTTACTATATTATTTTATGTTAATTTCCACAGCCAATGGAAGCAACAGTATCATAAGGAAATGGGCTAGATATTTCCAGAGGCTGAAATCTGAAGGCATTTGGAGGTGTAAGTACATCGGTCACAAATCTCTAACGTGCTGGCTGTGTTAGTTGTGTCTCTTGACCTTCTTCTTCCTCATTAACAGAGCCGATGTGAGATGCTATTTGCATATTTCATTCATGAGGGAAAAGCGCCAAGACGGTGACAGAAACCGCTAATGACGGCCTGAAACTCCACTTTGGAGTGGCTGTGGTTCCCTCTTCTAGCCTGTGTGTTTGCAGGAGGAGAAGCTGGTTTTGCAGCAGAGTTTTGATGGGAAAGAGATTTTGCTCAGGGCTGCAGACTGCTTGCTTGTTTGCTTTCTGCTTTCTGTTTTCAAAGCTCAAAGATTGTCCTGTCTGGTCACTGCTGCGGTGCAGTGTAGGAGTCTTTTTATGCGTTCTTTATTTCTGCTTATCATAAATGCGGGCTGCCAGAAAACGGTTAAACCATTTGCACCTCTCAGTCTAAAGCTTTTGAAGAAAAATCTAGTTTGCTTTCTCTTGGTCATACTACACTCAATACTACAACTAGTGGATTATGCACAGAAACATTTAAAACAACTAATAATCTGAGATATCCTTTCCTGTTCAATAATAAATCTGGTTGATAAGTGACTAGTTTGCTATTAGAAAACCCAAAGGAAGGTGAGTCTACAGAGAAAACAGGACATTCTCTCTAAGTATTTTACAAATCAATTGAAGATGTTTTTTTAGGGCCTTGATGCCAATGTCATGTGTTAAAAACTCTTCGAAAACTTTGAAACTGTCCAATTGTTAGGTTATTACTTTAGAAATTAGATCAAATTTAGATATCTTATACCAAAATGTAATAGGTGAACACATTTAAAAATCAATGAAATGTTGAGAAATATTAATGGTCAACTTATAGGAAAATTTAACAGTGACATTAATTTATTTTAGAAAAAAATATAAAAGTATGACTCAAAGCAAGACATCAAATATTAAAAAATGTGACTTTAATGAAAATTAAAAATAATGTAAAAATACTTTTAATGGTTCAAAAATTATGATTTAAGTATATTATATTTGATATATTGATTTACCCTAAAAGAGATTTCATATTCTTAAAGTATTAAACTTTTAAAAATATACCTATAGTTCTTCTTAAAACCATTTTATAGAAGAAAGAGGAAGAGGAGACAAGGGAGGGAGGATTGAGTCTTACTTTATTGTTTCATACTTTTAATAGTTTGAACATTCTGATTGAATATTTACTACAGAAATATGCTACATTTTAAAATATGTAACAAAAATTACACATGATCTTAATCAATTTGCAACATTTTTAAGTGTAAATGAATATAAGTATGTAAAAATAACATGTTAAGGTTGCTATATATGTTAACCAGAAAAAATCTTTTTTGAAGATAATGCCTTGCTTTTGGAGGAAGTTAGGGAAATCAGATTGGTGGTAGTAATAAACTTTCATTATTTTGAGAAGCGAAAGTAATTTTTTACATTTTTAGTTGATATAACAACATACAACAGCCCCATAAACTTTGTGTTAATAAAGGTTCCTCTCTCTTTTAAAAAATTTTTCTATAATCCACGTCTGGATTACAAATAATACTTAGTTTTGAAAATCTGTGCCCAGCATATGTTTTGCAGTCTTAGACTTCAGCTTTATGTCATACTCATTATACATGTCTCACCATAAATAATTTAAAAATATCTTCATTATATGTTGAGTCTAAGGATTCATTGAAGTCAACGATGATGGGGGAAAAAAATCCCAAGACCATACATCTCATTCAGAATTTGGTATTATCAGAATATAAACTTTCTTCCTGAATTTATGTTCTAAAATTAAATCTTCTTGCTAGAGCTAATTGACTGAAGACGACAGGAACAATGCACAGCAGAAGTCTGGGATTGCTGGAAAATAAGTGGGGCTTAAGCTAAAGAATAAGATGTAAAAGCTAAAACTAATTTGTTGAAGTATGAAAGTCGTGATTATCTGGTAATTTTATCCCTGAGGATAATCCCTTAGGCCTTGAAAAGTCTTGTTGCCCAGGAGATCCAAGTGAATATCATTATTATCTAGATTTAATGGGTAATAGTAAGGTAGATAGAGCTAAAATATAAATTTTAACACACACATTTTTATTTAAAAGAGATTCAGCAAATAGCCCATCTGGTCACACCAATTTCACCCTCAGCAGTGTCGTTGTTTTTTTTTTTTTCCCTGAAATACATAACATTTCCCATGAATAGGGTGCTTAGTAAGACATTTAAGAAAGAGATGGGAAAAGATAGCTTTTACATTCTTAACACCACCTGGAAGGAGCTGATGCAAAGAGAGAAGAGGAGCATCAGCAAAACTTGTTCAGACATCTCAGTTTACTTTAAGTTTGGTTTTCTGAGTACCTACGCTTTGAGTAAGAAAAGATGTCTCTTAGTAGAAGCCCCAGAAAATGCAGCTGGGGGCTGACCTCATATGGTAAACTTGTGAGAAGTGCTGAGCGTTTGTTGAAGGGATAAAGAAACAAATGTAAAGAAATGACAGACAGTCCTTCTTCATCTGTCCTGAAAGGTAATTACGATGCTCGTGCAAGTTTTTAAGAACCTGTAGGTCACATATACAAGCCATGATAAATAGGAATTCTATCTAACTTGAGAATTCCTTTGAAATCTAATTATGATTTTCTTTTGTTAAATAAAAGACTTAAAGGGAAGGGAAAGAGAGCATATTAGTGGCATGTCATGTCCACATCAGTTACAGTTGTGTGAACCAGGAAAGATAAGTTATGTATTATTATTACTATTATTATTATTATTATTATTTTTGAGTTTGGCAAAAGGAGTAAACTATTATTCATATGGTTTTGGAAAGAAGCCTTTCTCAAAAGCAATGGTTTTGTTTCCAGAAACTACTTTCACTTATTAAGAAATACATTTATAGGTACAACAGAAAGCTTTTAAATATATGAGATTTAGCCTTTGAGTAGAAAAGGTCAATTAACAATATGAAATGTATGCCATGCATTATTGATAAGCAGGTTTATCTAAAACATTGTTTTCATTGTCCCTTCTGGTTCACACAACTTTAACTGATGTGAACAAGGGACACCATAAATATACTCTCAATCCCTTCCACTTACGTCTTTTATTTTAGAGAGAAGTTAAGAACTCTAAGGAAACTGTTGATAAATATCAATCATGATTCCATGGGTGTTTAAGTTACAAATGAGCTTTGCGATTCCCCAAAATATAATATAATAATTGCAATTGACACTTTGGAATCAGTGTAAAGTTTTATGGACCCAGGCATTTAATATTTGGGGATTATCTTTCTTTAATAAATATTATTGATCTTTCACTGTATACCAGACATTGAAATTAGACAGTTAACAGGTATGTCCCACCACTCATGGTTTTCATTATTTTGTGAAGGGAAACAGGCAACAAACAACTATTATAAACCGAACACATTACTATTAAAACTCTTAAATTTATTATGTAACTTATTACAAATTAAATAAACTGGAATATATCTGATAGGGACTAACTTGAAAATTAGAAGAGTGTTGTTACGACTTTATGAATTCACTCCTTGGAATACGTAGTCAAATAAACAACTACTGACCTATTTATCACTCCCGTGTCCCTTTCCTGAAATTCTTTTGGTGATTCTATATCACACATGTTGAGGGAGAAAGAACAAATACTCCCACAGACAGTGGAAGGAGAGAGCATTGTTCCTGAATCTTCTAAAGACCAAGTCTCAATTAGGAGCTTTGTTTGATGCATTTGTGGTAGATTTTCTATTGTTGCCTCAGAAACCACCAACGTGGTTGTTGATGGGGGGATTAATTAAGGCCTTGTCCCTTCCAGGGAATGCTAGACTGGGATGACCGCCTCCAAGACACATGCGCCGTGGCAGGATTGCTTACTGGGTTTACCTTGTCAAACACAACTTGAAAAGTTCAATGAGATGAACATGGCACTTTACAGTACCCAGCACAGGTTCAGGTTCAAGTTAAAGAAGAAAGTTAATTGATGGAAAAGGTAAATTGATTCTTATAGTAGCTCACATCTAAACACTTTTGAAGTCTTGCCATCTTATCAGCATTCAGACATAATATCTGCACACAAGCAACCAGGTATATTCCATATATTTTTTAATTTAATTGGAAAATTGCTGTGGGGTGACTTTTAAATATTTCCCCCCATTGATCTTGACAATACAGCTAGTTAGAGCATCAAAATTGTTCCACAATGTTTTCCCTTAGCCAATTTCAAAGGAAAAGATTAATCTTGGATTATCAGCTAATTGTACTGGAAGCTACTTTATCAGACAGAATCCAAAACAGAAAACTAAACTAAAATAAAAGCATGAAAGACACTAGCATTGACAAGAGGCATGGTTGGAGGGAAAACTTCCCTGATAGGTCTAGATTTGATTTGGCCAGGTTTCTGATCTTGTAGAAGATGACAGAATTCTCCAGATTGGCAGCCACAAATTGGCAAACTCAGACTAAAATCTCTCCTTTTACGGGACCAGGAAAGAGCAAAGACCCTTGCTGAGGTTAAAAAAAAAAAAAAAAAAAAAAGCAGTGGAGAGGATCAAGTTGAGAAGTAAAATTCAAGTTCATGAGACTTTATGCTGCTAATATTTAAATATATTTAAGGACGTGGTTCCCTAGTATAGCAATTAGCAAATCTGCTTTACATGCAGAAGGTCCTGGATTTGTGCCCCAGTGGAGCCACAGTCCATGGTCTATAGCCATTCTACCCTGAACAAGCCCAACGTCTGATCTTGGAAGCTAATCAGGGTCGGGTTTGGTTAGTACTTGGGTAAGACACCGCGTAGGAAGACCAAGTGCTGTAGGCATAAATAATAATAATAATAATTTATATATGTACATTTAAATATGTCTGCAGTTTCAGCACACTCCATGTGTCCTTGGAAAAGTAACTTTATCAATTTAGGTCTGAATTTCTTTACTGCAATGTATTGAATTTTAGTAATCAATTCATATCACTAAATAAGGAATAAGTATAACCAGTACATTAATATATAACAGGTAGGTAATTACTAATTTAAAGTCGGAATAGCAATAATTATAGTAGGCAAATATACTTTGAAGCACAAAGCACAATTACGATTTAAAAGGGTCGTTAAATAATGATTAAACATACCATTCACCAGAAAGATATATCCATCCTGATCAAGTAAGTATCTAAGTAACACAACCTAAAGTAGTATAAACATATAAAGCAAAGAGAAACTGACAAATTCACATCATAGAGAGACTTTACCATAATTCTCTCAGAAACCGGGCAAAATTAATAAAAATAGAGAATTTGAACAATGGAATTTATATCGATCTAATGGATTTACATGAAACCTGCAACCAATAAAACTATTCTTTTTAAGCATATATAAACATTCTTTTTATGTATAAAAATTTACTAACATAATATACAAAGCACATCTCAACAAATGACAAAGATCGATTTAATACAGTTAATATTATTTATTCAGAAACTTATGTAGTTCAAATTAGCCATATGCACTATACAAAGTAATATAATCCAGATTTGAAAATTTAGAAAGTAGTCTCTAGTCTTAAAAATAGTTATTAAATCTTATTTGATTCCATTAAAAAATACTTCACTTTTATTCATGCATCTCATTAGATTATTTCTAACCAGGCATATTTTTCACCTTTTACCACAGGGTACTCTGTTAAGGGTTTGTATAAAACAACCAAATTTCCAAACTGAGCAGCCTTGAAATTTTCCCATTCAACCACAGCTGCATTATAACCAAATATATAAATTATTGGTTTATAATAAATTCATGACTCTGATTCTGAGGCCAAGTTTCTCCTGGGCCTTCTCTGATAACTATTATGCCCTGTGGTAAATCTCATTTTCAAGGTTAGAATTAACTCATGCCTAGATTTAAGATGGTCTATATTGAAATATCCTGTATTTTCTTCGTCTAGAAAATAATTTCAATCACTGCATAAAATAAATATCAACCAAATTCATTATCGATGGAATCCCCAAATGGTTTATCTGCATCATGAATATTGTAGATATTTTACTTTAATTTATGTCATTTTAATTATTATCTTGCCTGTCTCTTCTTTTATAAACTACATTTTAAAATCTGTAGAATAAATAACTCCTTATAATCCTTAACAGACCATTCCAATCCCCATCTAGATAAAATTTTTAGTTATTTACAATTTTCCATTTGTCTAAATTTAAACTAGATCAAAATTCCTTTTCAGAGCTATAGCAACTTTTCTCTCAGTGTGAAAGCGTGGGGAGACTTCATATCTGAGCATTGTATGTGTTCTCTGATAAAGAATGACCCTATTTTATGCCTTGACAAGAAAAAAACTCAAGGAGAGAGATAAATCTTGTATCATTCTATGTGTATGTCAAAAGTTATCTATCTGTAGAAGAAATGGCTCAATTAAAGAGCAATTGCTCCTGGCAAAGTGATCATTTAAACAGTGATTTTTCATTTTGAATGGATCCCTTTAGTTGTAACTGCAATAAAAAGTCCTAGGATAGTCCAAGTCTGAGTTCTTTTCAGAATGTTCAAGTTTCTTTTTTTCAGTAATATTCTATTTCAATAATAAATTTAATCTATCCAAATCTTTCAGATTTAGAATACTTAAGGTGAATTTGGAATCTTGTTCAACACCCCTAGCTTAGAGATGAAGATCCTAACGTTCCAAGTGGTCAGTCAGGTCATGGCATGTCAGGTGTAGAAGGAGAAATCATGTCTTATGAATTTCAAACTGACCTTATTTTATCAGCATATAGTTTGCTAAAACACAACTTCAAAATGTAAAAGCATTACTCTTGGGCAAATATCAAATGGACACATGAAAAAGATTTTCTTTAATTAATTAATAAAGGATATTGGTACAATGTAATGACCAGTTCAAAGAGCATTTAAGAAGCTAGGTGTATATTGGCAATTTAATTTAAAAAAAAAAAGTGTTTGCATAAGATTGTGGACTTAAAAAAAAAAAAGATTAATCCTTGGGGTTATATGTTCCCACAGTAAAAATTATTTGCATTTTTATGGGACAAAAGCCTGCAAGTGAACAAGTAACTTCACTAAATCTGAGACTCCTACTAAGCAGTAAGATGAATTAAGTTCCTTCCCTTAATCTGGGTGTCCTCTGTTTCCATATGTTATTGAAAGTACTTTCTGACCATCTTTTTGCCTCTTTCCATGTTTACATTAGGGGTCGACAACTTAGCTAGTGTACCAAATCCAGTTTATCACCTGTTTCGTAAATGAAGTCTTATTGGAACACAGGTTTCATCCAATTGCTTTCCTAAGTGTTCACCAAAAGCGTTAATTAGCCTAGACCTCATGAAGTTTGCTCTGCAAATCTAGGGCCGTACAATAATGAGCAACTTCTAAGGCCACAGAATTTGAGTTGACTTTTCAAATTCTCTTTAAATACCTCTTCCATACTAAGGCTAAAAAAAAAAAAACAATCCTCAAACACTAGCTTTCACCTGCAGCATCTATAAATTTAGGTGAAATCTTTTCTTCTACACTTCTCTTAACGTTGCTGAAGGCCCTGGCCTGCTGTCAATAACCTCATTAGTAGTTGGGAGGCTTGGACTTTGGAAGCAGGTGCTAGATCAGCTTTCTAGAAAGGCTTTGTGGGCATCCACCCAACATATATATTTCTTAATGATGAGCTACCATACTCGATTAAATGAGAATCCTTCTGAAATATGGTTCCGACATTGATTTGTGCATTTATATCCCAGTAAAAATGGGGGACAATTTATTGATCATGTGCAAATGACTTTTTGCCATGGAAAGTAAACAGACTCAATAAAAATATTTGCTTCCAAATTCCGAGTGGGTCAGTGAGACTCAGATACCATTCAGAATGTTTAATTTCAGTTTACGAAAGCATTATCTTCTAAGATTAGAATTCGAGGAGGATTAGGAAAGAGAAAGGGTTTTCTAATATATCTATTAAAGATAGAAAGTTGAAATAATGCCAACCACATTTCAGACAAAGAACCACAATTAATATCCCTCGTGAGCTCATTTAGTTCTGGTGAACAGATCTTGTTGCCTTGGATCTAGGGCCAGCGGTCTGCTTTCAGGTAATACATCTGGCTCTGGACTAAAAGAGTTCAGGAAATCCTGCCTATTTCCATTAGCAGAGCCTCGAGCTGTCTAAGCCATGTGGGTGTTGAGGCCATCCTGAGGGGTCTGTTCTTTGAAGAGTTCTTGGTACTGTCCTTTGTCGAAGACACCAGTTCTAGCCTATAGTTTATGGCAGAGCCTTTAAGCAGGCATCAAGAAAGGGAAAGCTATTTGATGATATTGATTGGGTGTGGTTAATTTATGACAATAAATGATGTTAGAATAGAGGGAAATAAAATTCTCTAATAGGTTCTCATGATGACTTGACCAATGTTTTCCCTGGGGGAAAGAAAATATTACAGATGACACTGAAGAATCTCCATGGCCCTTCCAAAAAAGCATCTAATTTCTGAAATATTTATATTATATTTTACTTATCCAAATTAGCCTAAGGAAGTCTGAGACTCTCTTCTAATTTTACGATTCTTTCCATGCACTTTTTTTCTGATAACATTAAACTAATTAGTGATTTCGAAGCTGCCAAACAAACCTGATTATTTGTAGCCTCTTCTTTGATTTTTGCTTTTAAAAACAAAAATGACAAATCTTTGTGATTTCTCAGGTGCTCAAAGAGAAGTTGCAAAAGTAATTTTATGAGTGAATTTTAGGGGCTATTGAGAATGACCTCCAAAACTGCGAGTCTAAGTTTCACATGACTCTGGCAAACATAAAATGAACATATGTAAGTAATTTTATATAACTTATTAATTAATAAGGGAACCAGATGTTATGGTTGCTTCAGAGAAAATATGAGAAATTATGTGTATATAGGCAATTTAGCAAAGATATGTTACAATAAAATTACTGAGTCAAATTTTAAAATTTGCTAATACCAACAAACCACAAATCTTTGGAATTACTTATTCACCAAGCAAAAATCATTTGCATATCTATGTATAAAATTCTGCAGGTCAGCAAGTAATTTTACTAAATCTGAGACATTTAATAGCAAAAAAATGAGACAAACTAAATCGTACATTCCTCTGGACCTGTGCTGTCCAGTAAGGTAGCCATTAACTATTTAAATATGTCTATTAGGACTTAAACTGAAATTAATTAAAATTAAATGTAATAAATATTTAGTCCCTCAGTCACAGTATCCATTTTTCACATGCTCAGTGCTACAATATTGGATAGCATTTCCATCTTGACAGAAAGTTCTTCGGGACAGCATTGTGCCTACCTAGGCAGTCTTCAGGTAGCTGTTGACCCTGTATGATATTAAAAGGATATGTTGCCCACGTTTTTGCCTTATTTCTAAGTTTCAGAGGTTTCTGACACTTAATTGCGGTAGAGTTTATAACCTTCTAAAAATAAAATTAGACAGTAAATGCCTCCTATCTGAATAGACTTAATATGTATCATGATTACGTCCAAACAGGATAGTTATATTTTGGTGGTAGTGTAAAAATGACTTTAGAGCAATGCACACTTAAAAAAATATAATACTGTTGGAATATATTATGTGTTATTTGGTTTACTCAAGATGATTCCATCAATCTTCTTACAAAATCATAGAAGTAGGGATATGGCGAATGGCTCTGGTAAATCGATATGGGTCAAAACAGAAAAGACGTGAGTCAAGGCAACCACAGTACCTAAGGAAATTTGTATTGCCTTTTACTTAACATAGAATTTAATTTTTCTATGCTCATTTATGATAAAATGAAATTAAACTTATTGCCACAAATGGAACTTCTATGTTAAGTAGAACCTAGGTTTTATAATAGTATTCGATAGTGCAATAAGGAAATAGAACAGTATCTAATAGAATGCTGCTTTAAAGTTGTGAAAATTACTTTTATTATAGGGAAGTACATTACCTTGGAGTTTGCGTTAACAAAATGAAAACATTATTTCCCTGAATTTCATTATTGTTTGTAAATTTTTGTTTATTGAACAAATATCTATTAGGTGCCTATTATTCAAATAAGATAGGAACAGTGTTTACCCACATGGAGGGTGCAGACTGGTAAGGAAGACAGAAAACAAACAAATAGCTAATTAATTACAAATGTTATTATAGTGAAGTACCATGAAGCCTATGAGGGGAACCCTTTCCTAGTCCGCGAGGGCAGAAGCTGGGTGTATATTCAGAAGGACGCAGTCAAGAAAGGCATCTCCAAGAAAGTGACATTTAAATTACAATCTGGAGGATAATTAGTGATTTTCTAGGTAATGTAATATTGAGGAGAGAGTGTGGTAGGAAATTTTATGAAGGAAACATCATGTAGACGGTCCTTGGCCAAGGAGGTAGCATGAGCATTTCAGTTTTTGATTGGGTGAAGTGTAATGACTTGAAAAAACTGTTTTAAATATTATTTTCTTTTTTTCTGGCAAAAAAGAGAACAAGCAGATTGTCACAGATTACTTTTTTATATCAAATTGCCATCCAGGAAATACACAAGTAGACAAAATCCTAGCGACCAACATCTCATTCAAAATTGCCAAAAATATTTCCCTCTACAGAAGAAAGCTGCCCATGCAGTAGTCACCCTGACCTTCCACTGAGGTCTGAAATGAAAGAAGTCAGGTCCTAATCTTATAACATACTGGTTCACTGCTGACATTCTGGGCTGTCTCATGCAAACAGAGTTTCTTTCCTATAAATAAGAGTGAAGCCTTGGATGGGCTTATTGGCTTTGGGCATAGCTGCAGGTGCCTAAGTAATCAGAGAAAGAGGGTTACTCTCTTTGCCTGGGAAAATAACCACAATTTTAATGCTCGAATAGTTCAACCTTTATTTATAGTATCAATTAGAGATAATCTACACTCAATTATCTAAGTAACATTAAATTTGATTGCTGAATTTTAGATTAGCTAATGAATAGATGGATCAAAATTTTATTTTCAAACCTTATTTGCAACATTATCTCAATGTTATCCTTGTCCCTTTCTACACACACCTCTCATAATATATTTATTCCACTAATATATTATATTTATATAATATATTCATATAAAACTGTTGCTGTATTTGACTCCCTTTCTAACATATGAACACAGAATAATCTCTATATTTCCAGCATTGAACATAATGTTTGGCAAAAAAGAGATGTTCAGTACGTGTTTATTAAAAGACTAAGCAAGTGATCCTAGAATTATAAATACATTAAGAGAAAAAAATCATAAATTATCTGACTGAATCTCTTAAATTTTTTTCAGTTTATATGAAAGTAAATAATATCTAAGTAATTTGACTAAATAATATTGATGAGGTGAAAAATTTTCAAAAACGAGAATGTCAGTATCATCAACAATATCAACAATATGTTCTAGTTTTATTGAATGCCTCTTCTGTACAAATCAGCCATAAACAAAAAAGAGGGGTGCGTATCAGACATGATTCTTGCCTTCTAGGAACTAATGGCAAAGTTTGAAGACAAGAATATGAGTTTAAAGTATAATGACTAATATAGGAAGTTGTGCTAAATGCCAAATGAGTTCAATAACAAGTGAGAGATACCCGAGTTAGGAAGGTTAACAGCAAGGGGATTCTAAAACCCTGGTCAAGTTATAAATCGCAAAAGAGGGAAGAACTTTCATATAATACTGACTCCTTGAATTGTCTTTAGATGACTGGACATTGATTCATAATCTTGTCCTTTTGCATATTTCTCAGTATTTTGTAGCTGACCGCCTTTGAAGACATTACTAATATTTCCTACATAAGAATAACTGGAAAGAAAAGAATGAAATTGATATTTGTTGATTACCTACCATATACCACGTTTTTATTTAATATATCTCTGCCTTATCCCCCTTTTTAGAACACAGACAAATTCACAAGATTTTTAGAATTTGATCTGTGTCTTTTGCCAGTTGTAGGGTGGAATTCGACGTGGGCAAGAGCATTTTTTCATAAAACAATTTTGTTGCAGTATAGTTTGCATAGCATAAACTGTATCTTTAAGTGTACAACTGAGTGCATCTTGAAAAATGTAGACTTCTATATAACTGTGGCACAGTCAAGATGGAGAATATTATTATCACCACCCCAAAAGTCCCCTGATGTCCTTTGCGTTAATACTGAACTTAAGCTGCCTTTCGTTATGCTGTTTGTCACTGTAAATTCATTTGTCGTATCTGGAATTATATGTAAATGGAATCATACAGTGCAAACTCCTTTGTGTATGGCTTCTTTCACTCAGTGGAATATTTTTGAAATTTATCTATGTCCTTGCATGTATCAGTAGTTCAAGATTTTAAAAAATTTATTGAATAATATTTTATGGATATACTAAAATTTCTTTATCAATTCTCCTATTAAGAGACACTTAGGGGTTTTTTTTGTTTGTTTGTTTTTGTTTTTGGTTACTATGAATAAAGTTGCTATAAACCTTGATTTTCAAGTCTTACAATAAGTGTACATTTATCTTTGTAAGAAGCTGCCTAATGGCTTTTCAAAGTATGTGTTGCATTTTACATTTCTAGCAGAAATGTGTGAGAGTTCTAGTTTCTCCACATCCTCACCAGCACCTGATGTTGTTAATGTTTTAAGTTTAGCCCTTCTAGTAGGCTGTGTGGTGGTATTTCCTAACTTCAATTTGCACTTCTCTGATAGACGACGTTGATCATCTTGCAGTAGACTTATTGGACATTTGTTATCTTCTTTGGAAAGTATCGGTTTAAAACTTTGCCTACTTTTGTATTGGGTCATCCATCATAGAGTTGTAAGGTTGTATATTCTGGGTACAAATTCTTCCTAAGATGAAATATTGACATTATGTTCTCTCATTCTGTGGCTTGTCTTTTTTTAGACTTTTTTTTTAGAGCAGTTTTAGGCTCACAGCAAAAATTGAAAGGAAGGTCGCAGATTTCTCATATAACTCTTTCTGCCACACATGCACGGCCTCCTCGATTATCAACATCCCCCACCAACTAGTGCATTTGTGGCAATTGATGAACCTACACTGAGACATTATAATCATTCAAAGCCTAGAGTTTACGTTAGAGTTCGCTCTTGGCAAACATTCTACGGATTTGGACAAATGTATAATGACTTGTATCCATCACTGTATCAGAGAATTTTCACTGTCCTAAAAATCCTTTGTGCTTTGCCTATTCATCCCTTCCCTCTCAACCCTTGATAACCGTTGATCTTATTAATTAATCTTATTGATAGTTTTGCCTTTTCTACAATGTCATATAGTTGGAAAAGCAGACTTTTCAGACTGGCTTCTTTCATTTAGCAATGTAGGGTTCTTCCATATCATTTCTTGGCTTGAAAGTTTTCTCTTTTTTTCTTTTCTTTTTTTTAGCTCTGAACAATATTCCAGTATCTGGATGTACCACAGTTTATTCACCCACTAACCCACAGGAGAATATTTTGGTTGCTTCCATGTTTTACCAATTATGAATATATCTGCTATAAATATTCATGTGCAAGTTTTAGTGTGGACATGTTTTCATTTCATCTGAGTAAAACCAAGAAGCATGATACCTGGATTGTATGTATGCTAAGAATATGTTTAGTTTTTTTTTTTTTGCCTTTTTAAAACTTTCATAACCGCTTCTTTACTAAGAACAATAAGTTCTAATTTTGATATAGCCCTTGCACCTTTTTTTATGGTTTGTGCAAGACCTGTGACCAGTTCACATGACTAGAGAAAGAATTCATCCCATGACTGTTGTTGTTAAGGTCAGTTATTTGATTGACTCCGTGTAAGGCAGTAATATTGAGGATCTTTGTATAAGAGATTTTATCTTACACTTTTTATTAACTAGTCCCCTGGGTAATGAACTGATTCATAGACCTTGTCCTCGTAACACCTTTGATGTTTAAATAGAGAGAATGATAGAATAGAGCCTCAGGGTGAGGAAGGAAATGAAAAGACATTTTTCTTCCATCCATTGGGTAAACATTTTAGCAATGAGATCATTTTTCTAATGTACATTTCCAAAGCCTATTTTCATTATAGGCAACAATGTAGCATAACTCATGTGGATGTTAAAAAAGGAAAGGAAATAAGGAACATCTCTTCAATTTTTCATTTATAGGATGAGTTTCCACAGCTTAGAAGTGAAACATCTTCAGTCAACACATTCATTACTTTCAAGCAGAATCATGCCTACGGGCAGAATAAAAGCTTTCTAATCAGGCTGAGCTTGGCATGTGTGCTAGGTTAACAACATGAGCAAATCACTTAAGTGTCCAGAGTCACAGGTTTTCCTCATCTGTAAAATGAAAAGATTAGGACACCAGAATATATAGGTTCTCACTAAATGGTAATTTTTTAAATTGATTGGTGATATAAATGATAAAGAGAGAGAAATTTTATTTCTCATGCACTTTTATTAATAAAAGAAAGTCTGAGAAACACATCAGAAGAAAAGATGACACAATTAAAAACTTGGTTTTTATTTTCAGTATAGCCTACCTAGCTTTTTGAACCTGATGATAACCTAAGGGTGGTCTACTTTCGCAAAAGTGTTTCACGGAAGCAATGAATATTGAATAATAATATCCTTGGCATACAAAACCAAAGTGGTATCACAATTATTCTCGAAGATAAGACAAAATTAAATGTTATTATTAGAGGAGATCATATCTCCCTCTGGGACCTTTTAAAATTTTGAATAAGTAAAAAATTGTCGGAGTTCAAAACTCAGACAATAAGTCTGCACCAAGGTGACTCACCTCTACTGCTCTCCCCACCCATCAAGTTCTCCATACCTCTGCTCCCTAGGCTAATCATTTATTACCTACTCAGTGTTTCTTTATGCCAATACAGACAAATATGAATATATAGTCTTTCTATAATTTTTGTTACACAAAAGTTAGTGTACTATATATGCTCTTGTATAGCTAGCTTATTATATATAATATGTATGTCTATATGTATACATATAGATGTATGGAAAACCTTATAAATTAGCATGTCACCCCTACAGAGTGACAGTGCTAAACTTCTGTGTAGTAATCCAACCTTATTGAATTTACTACTAAAGCAGAAACCCTGCCAGTTGTTTTGCTAAATAAAGAGTGACTCACCTCTCAGCCTTGCTGGCTTGGTTCTCCTTTTGCCCAGAGGCAGACAGTGACAGTAGGTAAGAACTCAAGTCCCTGTGATTTTTGAAGACATATTCTAGAATTTAACTACTCATGAAAGCCAGCTCTGGGAATTCTGACATTCTTCCTTCTGGCAAAATCAGTCTTAAGGGATTGATTTTAGCCTGAAGGCTCATGCTACAAGTAAAAGTATGTTCCAGCATAAAAGTTAATGCAGCTTTTCATCAAAGAGTGAATTTTTTTCATGTGTAAATCTTGAAAAAGAAAAGGATTCTAAAACAGTCTTATTTTCTGATTAGAGCAAATGACTGGGAGGAAATCCAAGGCAATGGCTTGTAAAGGTTACTTCTTTGTAACCCTGGAGGAAGCTGTAAGTCTTGGAACACTGTCTCCCAAGAATGTATCTGAGAGGACTTCTCTGAGTCATAATGTTGTTGGGTGGAGCACAGTGTTGAAGTTTCTGTCAAAAATTCAGTTTATTTTGTAGCTAAATTTCTGAATGCAATTTTATCTTGCTGAGTTTATTAGCATCCTAAAACCTAAAAGTACATGCATATGATTTTCTGAATTTGTAGTAATGGAGGGCAGGAACAAGTTAAGTTCAGATAAACAAATATTAAACGGATAAGGTCACTTAAATCTTTCATTATTTACTAAGAATTCATTTGCTGTTTCTGTAATAGATTTACTTCCATTTCTGTGTTTTGCTTCTGCTAATACTCAAGTTTGTTAGCATTTTATGAGTACAAAGCAAGTAATTATAAGAGCAGGTGCCCCGAAGACAGCTGAGTGGTAGGTGTCAGGCAATATGGCTTCCACACTTTCTGTGTTTCTAGATTGTGAGAGAGAACGCAGCCAATCTCTGGAGTGGAACCACAAGCAGGAAACCGCCAACTTGAATATCAATATCGAAGGTTGCATAGCATTGTGGTTTCCTCTGCAGACGGTGGCCATATCCCAAGACAGCACTGATAGGTCTCATCTATTCGAGGGTGTGCAAGACAGCCTTGTAAATTTTGCATCGCTGTCAACTCATGTGTGGGGACAACTTTTGAGAAGATGATCAGATTCTGCACTACTTTTGGAAGCCTACAGGAGCTGACTTCTCAAAAGCGTTGTCTTCTAATTTGGGATGGGATTTTCAGTAACTTAGTGGAAACAGAGAGAATGATTTTTCTTTCTTGTACTTTTACAATGTAATCTCAAGCATGCAAAGGCATCTAATTATTGTCTATGCCAATTATGTCACATCTGGCCCTAAATTCTGTGCTACTCTGTGGCATATCATTCAAATATTGTGCCATTTAGCTTTTCTATGCATGGTTTTAAACATTTTATGTCCTCTTAACATAAATAAATTTCAAGCTTTATTAGTAAAGATATTTTATTCATTCAATAAAGATTTATTAAGTGCCCACTGTGTACCAGATACTCTTCTTGGTACTGGCGATAGAATCCCTGTAATCCTGGAACTCTGGATAGTACACCCGAAACATACAAATGCATCTGTAATGTGTTAGATGGGGATGATTAAAAAAGAGCAAGGACTCGGAGCCTGTGGGTTGATTTACATTGAATGGTGAGGGAAGGAAACTCTGACCATGTGGTCCTGAGGCACTGACTGGAGCTCCCTGAGTGTAGGAGATTACAGAAAACAAATGCAGGAAAGAGTGCCTCAGGCAGAGGGGATGGTGCCTGGTGAATGCTTTGTCCTTTTATTCGGGAGTATGTTTTCCATGTTCAAGGAAGAGCGAAGAGGTAAACATGGCTTGAAACAAATGAGAGGGAGGAGAATAATATCAAATACAAATAAAATCAGTTACAAAACAGGGAGCCAGAGTGGACAGAGTGAGTAAACTAATGGAACTGTGGCTTTTATGACTGGGGAGGTAGGAAACCATTGGGGGAGGTAGAGCCAAGGATACAAGAGTTGTCAAGGGTTAATGTTTCATTTTGAGGGCAAGGGAGCAAGGGTAGAAGCAAGAGCACCAGCTCCAAGACTGCTGTAATGGTCCAGACAAGAGATGTTGGTGGCTAAACCAGTGCCTAGAGAAGTAATTCTGACATAAGTGATACCTAGTAAACACCTCTAGAGGGAATTTGTGACAAGCAATGTGTATTAGTCTGTGCTATTAACCATTGTACTGCCTCTCTTAAAATAAAACGGTGAATGAGCATTACATCAATAAAACAGATTGATTTTATTTATTGGAAAGTTTGAGAGCTCTGGCTATGTGTACATCTCTTAGGCAACTCATATTGGACCCAAATAGGAAGATTAGTAGATATAGATCTTTAATATACCTTTTACCTTTCCTACCTCATTTCAGAACAAGGTTTTTAGTTATCTATTTTTATTTCAAAATGTGATAAAAACATTTTCTAAGATAAGATAAAAAAACATTTTTTTCCTTTATTTTTTTGGACTATAATTGATAATACTAGAATTCTGAGACCCAGATCATAGATGACCCTGCATCCCATCACCCACAATCTAGCACTATTAGTTTGTTTCTTTTTATAGGAGGATATAAAGTCAGAACCAGTGTGACCCAAGAAAGAAGAATGCTTCAAAAGGAGTCATTGAAAGCACTCGTTCATTCAGTCGATTTGGAAATACTTATTGAGATACGGCAGTGAGTTGGCCACCATGCTGGCCAAGATAGATAAAAAGATGGACATTGCAGACTGGTTGGTGAAATGGTGCATCGTCTACAGCAGTATAGAGGCGTGATACACAAGCCAGAGGAGAAATGTGTGCAGACGGCTCTGAGAGTATAGACAGGGAGGCATCTCATTGCGTGGGAGAGAGCGGTGTCAGAAGTTGCTGATAATGAGATGAAGCTAGAAGGAAATTGCTAGGTGGACAAGGAAGTCCATTGACTAGTTTTTATCCTTGTCTGAGAAGAGTGAAAACGGTGCTCTGAAGAAAATAAATATTTCCCAAAGAAAGATTATGTCACTGCTATCAGATGGAAAAAATATCCTTTGCTTAAGTCCTTTTAATCAGCAATTGCATGGGATAAAAACCAAGGGTTGACTTTGGTTTCTGGAAGGCAAGAGTATTATTAGATATAGCTGCTATTGGTATTATTGCTAATAATTTTTAAAGATCTATTTTGTAGTATTTCTCCCTGGGTCATACTTCAATCTATGAAAACATTCCTGAAAATTTGTGAGGAGGTTTAAAAATAAATTTGACCTTATTTTATATAGGTCAGAGGAGTCTGTAGGTAAAAGAATCTTACATTTAGTGTTTTTTATGTAGTTAACACTTTTAGTTTTCGGAGGCATTTTGTTTTGTGATTAAGACAGAAGGGACTGAAATAAATCAGACTGAGTGTACACCTTGTCTCTATCCACCCACCTACTATCCACCTACCTGCTATCCTTGTTTACTTTAATTAGCATTTATCTTGTCATCTGAAAGGCTGGGAGACTAATAATACCTTTCATCATAGTTGAAAGTGAAATTAACATACGTAAAACACTTTGTAAAATGTCTGGCATATATTAAGTGTTTAATGCAAAAAAGTGATAAGTATTATACTCAATCCTCAATTCATTTTCTGTACACTTGCACTTCTACAATGATTTTGCTTCAAGTAGCTTATTTTAAATTGTATAACATAAGCCAAGTGTTATCTGAGAATCTTGTCTTGGAGGATATGAGGAAAATAACTTCCTAATAGTAAAGAGAAAAAGTACAGAGATTTATTCAATGTTTACCTATAATTGAAATAAAATCAGTCTCTTCTTGAGCTGCCTACTCCTCAGATCTCCATGTAGCTGAGAAACGTTCGTCTGCTTCAGATTCTCTTGCAGCATTCCATCGGGCCAGGCTGAGACAGAACTTTTACTTTTGGGTTTGGTGCCCCCCAGCCTAGTCACCATTTAGTAGTACCTCCCTTCCCACAATTCCAAATCCCCTGTAGCCTCAAACGACTCCTGAATTTTCTCTATTCATTCTCTCCCCTCATGCTGATCTAAATGTGCCAGCCCAATGCCTTTCTCTCTTCATATTACCTTATAAAAAATACAAATGAATGTAATAGTAATTCTTAATATCCATGGGTTATTCCTTCTAGATAACATAGTTAAAACCAAGACATTTTAATACATAGATTTTTTTTAAAGGCTTAAATATAGAATTTTTTTAAACTGTAAAAACCTAGATAAAACTGATCAATGCCATTTTTCCATGGATATAAATTATGGATTGAGAGTGATAGGTAGTGGTGTTTTACAAATGACCAGAGTGGATGATTTAGCCTGAAGAATGTGGGAGGATTTTCAAACAAAAGCTGAATGATAGTTCTTGGCATTTCAGAGAGTGAGTGTGGTGTGTGTGTGCGCGCATGCGTGTGCATACACACACCCATGTATGAATTCATTAAATTTTCTCTTTGCTTCCCACACCTTGTCTACCAAATAATTATGACATTCTAAAATACACATGGATTTCTGGGCCAATGTTAGTTATTAGATTGTGAAATTAGAATTTCCAGCTCAAGGATTTTATAGTCTCTTTCTTAAGACTTTCTCAGTGGTTGATCTGATCCTATTTAAAGTTATAACATTGTATTATTACATCCACAAAATCTTTTGGATTCTTATGAGAATGATGAACATATTTCCTATGAGGATGGGTCTGAAGGACACATTTTTGGAGAAAAGTCAGAATGACCACTGTGGGAATTCAGTGAGCTGGATCCTTTCAGAATGCGTGGCAGTTCTTACCTCTATGCCTTAGCACACTTTGGGATTCACCGTATACTATGCCACAAGTAATTTCTTGTTAGCAAAATATAAAAGTCTCTAAATGAATTGCTTAAATTTAAGTGGAATTGAAGGCTCTTGCTAAAATGATGCAGTTTTCTTGAGTGGGAGGGAAGAGGGTCATAGTTACAGACATTTAGTATATGGCATAAAACAGATGTCTCCAAATTCTAGCATGCCTCTGAACCCTCAGGGGAGACTGGTAAAATGCAGATTCTCAGGCCCAACTTCCAGAGAATCTGATATTATAGCTCTGGGTTGAGGTTCACACTTGCATCTTTAACAAAGAACCCAGGTGACTCTGATGCATTGTAAAGAGATCACTTTTTCACAATGGTGGCTCAACTTTACAAAGGCAACTTGTCTCTCCAGATCCTGTGACTTCCTTCTAGCCTGAAGGCCTTGTCTTAGCTTCCAGTCTAAAACTTGCTGGAGTTTGTACTTAGCCATGGGAGTTTGGGTTCACGGACCTTAACTTCTTATGACAGGTGCTTACAGCTGTCACCGTGAAACATGAGTCACCTTCCTCCTCCACTATACTAATAGAGATTGTGAAGGGCTTCTTTAAATTATATTTCACTTCCACCTACAAATAGCAAAGAAAATGGAAAAAGATTTTTTTTTTGTAATTTCTGAAAAGAACATACTATATGAAAAAAAGTTACTAAATGGGTGAGATTGAGTTTAAATTATTAGTGTCTTATTTGGTTGTGAAAAGAGTTGCTAGAGAAAAAAGAGGAAGAAAGAAGGGAACAACATTTTCCTACATATTCATAGCATTCCCCAGCCATACCACAAATAATATTAGAAGATCTTTTTGTTTGTTTGTGATTCTCATTGCAAACTATAAGAATGTTAGCTACCAAATAATACTTCTTATTAATTATGCTCTTTGCTTTGGGTTTTAAAAAATATCTATTGTTTTGAAATACCTACTGACATGCTTTTTAAAAATACTTACTGTCCTTAAGTTGTTTATAACTGATGTTTGAGATTTGCATCCATTAGTGTCATGCTTTCAACAACATTGTGCACCAGCTAAGAAGAGGAATGACTCGTGTTGCATTTATATACAATGAAAGTTCCATCTTTCCTCACTTTCTATTATGTCTGTGTCCAGTCATACATGTAAAGGGAGCAATTTACATGTATGAACGTAATTTTCTATCACCGAGATTGATAGTTTCTTTCAGAATCTTATGATGATTCAGCTCTGGAATATTATAATACAAATATTCTATGGTGAGATATGTGAAGATAGTAACTAGTTCTTAAAGTTCTACAAATCTTCAATTATTCTCTTTGTTTAAGTAGAGAAGTGAAGGATATAATTTTACTTAAATTTTTAATGTTTAAACTTTTCAAATTATGTTGAACCATTATATGAAAATTGGATCTTCCTTTCTTTCTTCCTTTTTTTCTTTCTTTTAGCTATCATTGATAGAGCTCCTATTTATGGTCAGGCAGTAAGGTTAGCACTGAAGAAATAAAGATTCATACAGTATAGTCTTTGACATCTCTCCTAGAGTTAACAGTCTAGTTGAAAAGACAGAAAAAAAAGACCCACAGTAAATACTATAGAAGGTAATAGGTATTATTGAAGAAGTAGGTACTGAATACCACGGACATATTCATAATTTACAATGTCTCGTAGGTGTCAGACTCTATCTAGCTGCTGAGTTACAAAGTATAGTCACTGAAGTCAAGAAACTTACATTGTGGAAGAGGAGGATTCATTTGAATGGTAGAGAATTGCACAGAATTTTATGAAAGCAAAGAAGAACCTAGGAAATGATGGGACAAGGTATAGTTTCCTGGAAGAAGATAAAACAGAAATGAGACTTAGGTGGTGGGCAGGAGTTAACAAAGCAAAAGGCAGAGGGCCAAAGGCACAGGTTACAAAACAAGTTGGAGGAGGACTGCAAACGATTTATTATTTCTGGAGAATTGAGTCCCAGACAGAGGTCGATAGGAGTTGTTAGGGAAAAGGGAGACAGGTAACAGTCTTTGGGACCCATGGCCATCTGAAAAGACAGAACTTTAACCTGCCCCAGAGAGACACTAAAAGTTAAGCAAGCAATGAGTAAGTTAAATGAATCCAGTTTAAAATTTACACTCTGGCAATTGCGTAGGTAACAGCTTTGAGAAAGACAACTCTAGCTGCTTGGAGTGTTGAAGTAGTAATGCTTGCAGGAGAAGAGACCCTCACCTAGGGCAGGGACGGGAGTGGTGGAGTATAGCAAGAGAAACATAGTAGAAGTCAAATCAGTAACACTTAGTGATTGATTGATTGATATGGGAAGTAACGATGACGGGAACAATCAAGAATGACACCCAGAGTTCTAGCGTGGCTGGCTAGGTGCGTGTTGATACCACTTATTGAGAATATTGAGAATATGGGTAGAGAAATAAGCATGAAGAGGAAGATGGTCAATGTTTAGTTTTGGAAACATTGAGTTGGAGGTGGCTTTGTCACTCTTGGAGAAGCCATCCTAGGAAATTAGATATTTGAATATGAAAGTGGATCTAGGCAGGGAATATAGCTTTGGGACTCACAAGACTATGGGGGTAGTTGAAAAAAAATCTGAGTTCAATTGTGGGCACAATGAATTCAAGTCTCCATTGGAACGTGGCAATATCTAAAAACTCAGAAGTAACATGTGAGAAACATATTTTAAAACCAGCTAGAAACATATGTGTGGATTATATTTCTCTCAAATTACACAAAATATAATTAACTAGGTGGTTGAATTTGCCCAGGTACTGGAGGGAAGATGTAAAAGAGAAGGGAAATTAACAAAGCACAGAATAAAAAACATCCCTAAAACCTGAGCATTATAGCTATTAGCTTGGGAGAAAACAATTGGAGAAGTAACACAATAATCAGAGAAAATTCTGAGCTGTTAAAATAGTTTCTGAAATTAAAAATTTCTCTGGTTGTTACTTTTCTGGGGCTCCAAAGTAACAGTTCATACTCGTTTGGGATTCTTTGTCCCCAGTGGCCACATCTGGTTCACATTCTAGGACCCAAATTGTGGAGTTTGGGTGAGGAAATGGTCCTTTCAGTCAAAGAAAGTATTAGTGCTTGCAACTATTCAATTCAGCGCTTTGTAACAAGCCACCGTACATCTTTCTGTGCTTGATGCATGTGTAAATCGAGGCAGGGGAACACAGTGGATGGCTGGCCCACTTCCGATACTATCAACTTAAGCCACTAACTCCCTTCATTCAGGCTTAACGGCAGCTCTCAGCCCTGACTGCCCACTAGAGTCACCTGGGGAGCTTTTATAAAGCACGATGCTCTGACCCACTCCCCCCTGAGATTATGACTTTAATTACTGTGAGGTGAAGCTCAGGCATGTTTTAAAAGTCTCCCAGGTGATTCTAATGCACAAGATTGAACATCACACAGCAAACACTCTATTAGAGTTTATCAAATAGTAAGCACCATAGAAGTGTTTATTTTCTGAATTCAGGTGATTGAGTGAAATGTTTTCTCAAATTTCCTGTACATTCTTAAGATCCTATATTTGGAAGTGCATTCATAAGAATTCAGCCCTGGAAGTAAATTTAGAGATTCTCTTGTATACTCATTTCATTTTAATAGACAAGAGAACTGAGATTCAGAGAGGCTGTGTAGTTTGCTAAAAGTCGCTGTTAATATGTAGAAACATCATGGCTCCCAGGATCCTATACACTCTTTTCCCTTACAACAGGAACTAGATCCTTCAAAAAATTACTGTGGAAGAGATCAACAAAGATTGGAAAAAGATACATACATATCTTTATACATATTTATATATATACAGATATATATAATGCCTCTTAACCTGTCCCAGTTTCTGATTAATAATAATATAATAATAATAACAACAATAAATAAAAGATTAAAAGTGAACCCTGGCCACATTTATTAATAATCCTTTTTTGTGTGTGATTATGAGTCTATTTTGAGGAAAGTTGTCATTAGGAAAAATGTTTAATAGCATGTAGTTGTCATGTATCATTTTGCAAAAGTGATTATTAGGAAGAACTGTAAATGCTACCAATTACTGAAATGTCTAATTAAGGGTGGTTATTTTAACTATTAAAATGAGTACATCATCATTAAAAAAAAAAGATTGAGAATTACTGCTGTCAACTAAGGAAACACCTGCTTTGCCAAATCAGAGTAGCGGGGAAGAAATCAAATAAGGTAAATAATGTGTGTGAGACTATAATCACATTGTAAGAGGATCGTGTAAGAGGGAAGAAATAGTGAAGTCCTAAGAAAGCCGCAAGAAAGAGGTTTTTGTTTTGTTCATTTATTGTTTGCAACCTTTTAAAATGTACCTACGCCAGGCCAGGCAGTTTATTCCCGCAGTAGGCAGCCTCCAGGTTTCCGTGCTCCTTCCAACAGCTGGGTGGCCTCTGAAAGCCTTCTGGTCACCTTTATAATGGAATGGCTGTGCCAGTGATCTATTTATAATTGCTTACCTTGAGATTTCAATGCCTTTTTCCTGTTTTCTAAGCTATCGACTTGTCTCTCCACTTTCTGAATATATCTCCAGGTAGCACATTCCAAGACTGGTATTCCAACTCGTCAGCTTGCCCTCTTTGTAACTCTTTGGTCTTGGGCAAGTTATTTGAATGCCTCTAGCATCCGTTTCCTTGTCTGTACCCAAGTTTATTGTGCATGTTAAATCAGATGATACATCTAAAGAGTTTAGCAGGGTGCTAGGCAGATTGCAAGCCCCAGAAAAATGGGTAAGCCGCAGGGCATTGCAGTTCTACTCATTATTTGTAATTTATTTTGTTTACTTATTTAACTTTTCTTCCATCCAGATTTATCCTTAAAATAAAAACATTTTTATAGGCTTTCACAGGTATGTTCAATGTGAACCACAAAATAATAATAAAAGTAATGTACCTGTGTAAGTTAATTACTTGGCAATTTGTACATAATTTATTTTGTTGTATAATTTATTTCACTTACCTCCAACAATTTGGCTATTTTATACGGAAATAAATTAATTCCCAAACTCCTAACCCCATACACACTCTCACACTTGGTGTTTAGAAGCATTACTTACAACAGCAGATCCTACTGTTTTTGTAGATTCTCTACTGCTGCTAGAGAGGTGAGAGGAAGGAAATGGTGCCTGGTACAGATTGATGGTCTAGTGAGACAGTCCTCTTTGGATGTGCGCCCCTGTACCAAAACTGCTTTGTAAACTGCATGAGCTATACGAATATAGGTTATTGTTATTGCTATGTTATTATGAAGTATTAACTTTCCTTTGAAAGGGAAATGCTGGAAACAGGACATCTTCTGTACATGGGATATTGTTCTGTCTGCACTTTGGAAATGCTTGTTTGCTTACATTAGGAAAAAAACATGTAAAACTGTCACCTCATATAAATAATGCTGCAATGAACATGTAAATGCATATGTATTTTCGAATTAGTGTTTTGAGTTTCTTTGGATAAATACCCGGAAGTGGAATTACTGGGTCCTTCTTTGGCTCATGTTACAGCTTTTGTTTTAAAGTCTGTTTCGTCTGGTATAAATATTGCTATCCTGGCTTTTTGTTTTTAATTTCCATTTCATGAAATGTCTTTTTCCATCTCTTTGCTTTCAGTCTGTGTGTGCCTTTTAATCTGAAGTGAGTCTCCTATAGGCAGCATATGTAAGGGTCTTGTTTTCTTGTCCATTCAGCCACCCTATATCTGTTGCTTGGAGCATTTAATCCATTTACGTTTAAAGTACTTGTTGATACATGTGTAGTTCTTGCCATTTTATGGAAACAACCTCAGTTTCTATCAACAGATAAATAGATAAAGAAGTGTGTGTGTGTGTGTGTGTGTGTGTGTGTGTGTGTGTGTGTGTGTGTGTGGAACATTACTCAACCATAAAAAATAAAATCTTGCCATCTGCAACGACATGGATGGACTTACAGGGTATTAAGCTAAGTGAAATAAGTTGGACAGAGAAAGACAAACACCAGATGGTCTCACTTATATGTGGAATCTAAAAAACAAAGTAAATGAAAAACGAAACGGAAGCTCATTGATAAGAGTACTTTGATAGTTGCCACAAAGGAGCGGGGTTAAAGGGCTGGGTGAAAAAGGACAAGGGATTCAGAAGAACAAATTGGTAGTGACACAATTGTCACAGGGATGCAAAATAAAGCATAGAGAACACTGTCAATAATATTGTAATAACTATGTATGGTGTAAGATGGGTACTAGATTTATTGGGGCGATCATTTTGTAAGTTATAGATATGTCTAATCACTATATTCTACACCTGAAACTAATATAATATCTCAACTGTAATTGAAAAGTAAATTATTTAAAAAAGAATATGTATCCAAATATATATAAAATTTACAATTTAAATATCTCTACATTATTATCTCAGTAAAGTATTCCAGAAATATAAATTCTAGTATCATCTACATGTTTTCACTGCCTGTTAATGAAATGTTTTTCTCAATTATATTAAAGAAGGGTTACAAGAAATTGAAAGCATAAAATTAAAAACCTAGAGGTGGGTTTTTGTATCCAGAAATAGTTTCTTGATGGCGTCATGCTATGGTTAGTTTATGAGAGTCCTTACGATTCTTCCCTGTGTGACTACGATGTAATCCCTACAACTGCAGATCACGTTAAATGACAAGCAGGTGGCTTCTCCTAGCACTGTGGCATTTGGCCCTCTTTAGAGCTAAGGAGAACCCAAATAAAGTGGGCCGACGATATGTACTGCATGGGATCATCACTCAGCAGTTTTATTGCCTGAATGCCTGGTCTGACCTCAGATCTCCACCTTGTTAATATTCAGTTTGAATTCCTGGGAGGAAATGTCGATAATAGCAGATGCTCCTGTTCTATCACAGCCATCAGAATTTCATCAGCTAAATGACTCTGTGAGAAAGTAGTAACCTAGATGTCAGTGGGCAATGATCATGCAAAAATGTTGCACGAGAGGATGCCGAATATTACACGGAAAGCAAATAACAGTGTCACCAGAACCTGTTCTTTGTTCAAAGCCCTGCATTAAATCAAAAACAGGTAACCTGTGGAGACCTCAGTCCATTAATAATGACACTGTTTTGAATGCCATTTCATGAGAAATTTGGGTATTACGATCTATCTGTAGTTTATTTGTATCTCTTTACAAGTGAAAACATCATTGAGCAATAAGGAATAACTGGTAGTGTCATCAGTCTATTGAAAAAAGTATGAGATGATAATCGATCTGTCAGCTAAGCAATTCTATTAAATATGACCTCCACATACAAAAGTCAATATGAATAATCAAGGAATCGCCTAAAACCTTGCCTATTCTCTCCCAGTGATATTTTCCTTAAGAGGACAGCATGAAAGCACCATTTCATATTTTCTTAGATTACCACCATTTCTGCCTTTCCTTGATGTGCTTCTCTTTCAACTTGGAGCCTTTCCTTTGGATTCTGCATTGCACCTGTCCAATTGGATCACCCAGATTGTTTTAAGTGACTCTGCACTGATACATTTATTCAGAACTCTGAATGCTGGCTCAATTTTTTCAGATCCTAAAATACAGCTTTCCTAGCATAATATTTTCTCCTAGCCCCCTCATCGAGCATCTGGGAACCAATCCCACTTTTATTCGGAACTACGTGTTCAATATGATGAGTAAGGGAAAGAATACTGTGGCTGTTCACCCCAGACCTGGTGTTGCACTCTGGGATAAATGCATTTAGGAGTCTGAACAAAGCCACCCCCATACCAAACTGCGGTGTAAGTTTTCTAGTTACCTTATCACTTTGCCAGATAGTAAAAAGTTAGAGGAATGGATGAGTCAATGAAGAATGGAGGTGATAGATACAGGAATAAATTACTAAGGTCAGTAGAGAAATTTCGTTTTGCGTAAAAGAGGATAAATTTCCTGTGCCTATCACCTTAATCTTTGGAAAGTTCTTTCTTTATTTCTAACTAAAGTTTCATACTCCTGCTCTGAAACCGAGCCTAATAGCCCTCTGTCCATCTGGTTTTTGGCTCTATCCTGACCTCTAGCGACTACTGCAGGGACCCCTCTATTCGAAGCCCTTATCGTTTATGTGCTGTATGGAATATGTCTGATATGAGAGGAAATGTGACAGAGAAAAAGTCAGAATGGAAAGGGACTTAAAATATCTTATTTTTGTAAACTTAACAAAAATATATGACCTTTTGATTGTTTCATGCATTTAAGGGGACCTGAAATTTATGTTTCATTGGCTTTGTGGCAAATCTTGTTATAGATGACATTTAACATACATACATACACATATATATCTATGTATATATATATGTATATATAATTTGTCTGTATGTGAAAGTAAAAAGTGTGACTCAATTATTTATAATATAACCTGAATGTCACTAGATAATGCACAAAAATCATAATGTCCAGTTGAGAAAGATAAGATCCTCTAAGGTTCTTTATAAGCAATTATAAAGTGTTTGTAAATACATTGACATAAGAGGTAGGGAAGAAACAGTGAGATTCTTGAAAACCAGTGAAATAAAAGCTATATACACTACACACACACAGCCTTGCAGAGAAGGACATTGGGGTTGGTTTTAACTCCTAATAGTGTGACCTGCTTTCAGAACATGATGAGAGAAATACCAGCCAACCATAATTTGATCTCTCTAATTCCCAAATTCAGCATTTTCCTAACCCTTGTCAGGGATGCTTGTCATACTATACCTAGGAAGATCCACTCTAATTTGGACAATGAATCAGAAATAATATATGATTCTCCCTTAGGCTCTATCCCTGGTAAAAAATTATTCAGATTATACTCTAAACAGAGCAGAATCCTGATGAACATTTGCTGATTTTTAAGTGGATTAGCATTTTATCCAGGTGCTATCATTTATATATGTATTTTTTATGTACAGCCAGTGTGTCACTGTTTAGGAATCTGACTCTTGGAATCTCAATTTGCCCAAAGCTTGTGTACATAAACTTGATCCCTACCACTAAGCTCTCGTAAGTTCTGGTCTTGCTCTGTTCCCACATTTTCCAACTGAACAGCAGTGTTTCAAGTTGTTTGAAGTCAATAGTGGTGGTTATTAACATCATATAAAATATAAAGTACATCTGAGCCAAGAATAAAATGTAAAGCACATAGGAACCAAGAATTGATTCTTTTTCATAATGTTAGGTGGATTAAAAGCTGTTGGACATAATAATTGAATTATTGTATCTGCCAGAATAAAGTTAGATTTTGTGTTAACTTAAATCATTCCTTTAGTAAATGCAAAGGCTCTCAATTTCTACAGGTAGTTCACTTGTTCGAATAATTTGATTCGGATTAAAATTTAGTTTCTAAAAGCTCCAGTTATTATTTAAATTTATCAAATATGTGTGGTGCTTTTTCTTTATGTATGTTTATTATTATTATTATTTGTGCCTATAGCACCTGGTCTTCCTAGGTGGTCTCCCATCCAAGTACTAACTAGGCCCAAACCTGCTTAGCTTCTGAGATCAGACATTGGGCATGTTCAGGGTGGCATGGCAGTAGACCATGGATTATAGCTCCACTGGGGTGCAAACCCAGGACCTTCTGCATGTAAAGCAGATATGCGAACCGCTACACTATGGAACCACATCCAAATTTTTTCTTTATATTTTTGATTTGTATCTTTTCCTAACTTATCAAGTAGGCTTTGTTGAATACATTCTTCAAAGTGTTTATTTTTGTTATTTACCAGATTCTCCCTCCACTCCACCCCAGTCACAAGGAAATAATGTGATCTACTTTAGAAAGGACAGCATGCTGTAGGAAAACAGATTCAGGTCAAGAATTTCACTTTTCAGTCATTAATCTTTGAAATGGGAAGAAATCCTTTTGTGAAACAAGTTGAGACTTAGTAAGTGTGGTATCTTTCTTTTCTTTGGGAAATGAGAGTGGTTTTTGGTTAGAACAATATAACGATTTTAGAAGAATCTGATGAATGTTAGGTTTAAGATCAATGCTGTGTTTTGTAACCTAGGTTTTCTTCCATTAGATAATAACCAAGTGTTCTTAAAGTGATTTCTCATTGGAAGCATAATAATTAAGATAGTTGTCAATCCCTCGGTCATTTGACTCAGAAACACTTTTCACTGTTATTTATAGAATAGGTACAATATGGTAATTTCTCATTGATTCTATTCAATTTACCAAATACTTATAAAAGCTATTATGATTGAGGCATTGTGTCAGTAATCATATCAATATAGAACAGATAAAGATTTTATCTTCAAGAAACTGACAGCTCAATGAAGAAAATTAAACAAGCATCCAAATAAATATGGTACAAAATTCAATAAGAGAAATATCCAAAATGTGTTATAAACAAAGTGTGAAGAGTTAACACCAGCCGAGATGGGGCTCAAATGTGTATGGGGGCGGCGAGTGGCCAGTGGACAGAAGTGCATCTCTCTAGCTTGCAAGTGCCTAAAAACATATGAAAAAACAGGGGAATGAGAATGAAGCTAAGAGATCCTGCCGGATTCTAACACTAATTTTGCCATGAGTTCACTCTATGTCACTCTGGACAAGCATATTCCTCTTATTTATCTTTTCTCTAAAATTAAGACATTAATTGACTTAATTTTGATGATTCTAATGTGCTCTGTGTGTAACATGGGAACAAATATCAGAGTATCAAACAGGAGATTTGGTGGCTTGTCCCTAAGCGGTCACTAAGTTAGCTTGTGTCACTTAACCTGCTGAGACCTTGATGCCTCATTTTATAATGGGGTCGTGGAATCAGAAGACCTCAGTACTTCTATACCTCTGGAACTGCATAATTAAACACAAACCAAGTACCACCTTCTATCATCATATACTTACCAGAAGTAAAGAAATGTTGTTGTTTTTTTTTTTTAATTTTTTTAGTTGTGTATTCTTTCAGTGAATACAACTGATTTTTATACGCAGTGGTTGGTCGGTAAGTACACGTTTAGTCACTAGAGTCAAGAAATATGGCAAGTTGCTAACTGGTGAGAAGTTTAGACACAGTGCTTTGCAAGAGGCCATATATTCAGAGGGATTTAAATACAAAGATAACTAAGAATGCTGGGTAAAATGTAATCTATATCAAGCTAATGGTACAGAAAATAATGTTATTCATTAATTAAATAAGCATTTGCTTAGTCTCTTCTCTGTGCAGGGTGACCTCCCAAACATTGGAGACAATCTTGACAACTCAGATATGGCTCCTTATCTGTATAGAACTGAATGAATTGCATAGTCACTCAAGCATATATTGCAGGCTGTGAGAAGTGCTATGAAAAATGTAATATGATATGATGAGCATAAAAAAGCAGGGTACCTGATGTGATGGGATGGAAAAGCATTTATGAGAATGTGATGATTGAGCTAAGATCTAAAAGGCGAAGAGAGGGAAACTGGGAAAGAGAGTGATTTTTTCAGATCTGATGAGTTAGATGGGAGCATAGAAAATGGGGCCCAGAGTGAATGGCTTGGGTTGCAGGTGGAGATGGGGCTGGAGCTTAGAGAGGTAACTTGGCATTTTACTCCACGTGAGATGGAAAGCCTCTCAAAGGATTTTGAGCAAGTGATAACGTAATTCACTTATGTTTTGAAAATATCATGTTGCTGCTATGTGAGCATAAACCATAGGAGTCAAGGATAGAAGTAGGGAAGCCTATTGGGAGACTCTTGTGTTAGTCCAGGCAAGAGATGTGACTTGCTTTTGGACATGGCGGGACTATGAACATTTTAGTAAAAGAAGTTTTTGGTGTGCAAACTGATGTCACAGGGTCATGTCGCACAGAGGAAGGGAGGGTCAAGCCAGACACAAAAAACAGAATTTCGAGTGAGAGAGACGATGACTTGTTCTGGCAGGAAAGGCAGAGCCCATGGACAGTTATGTGGACACCATGTCTGGAGGGACATCGAGTGGCTTTACCTGGAGCCCTGAGTTTTCTTTTGGAAGGAGAAAGCATGAGAATTACATGAAAGGCCTTTGAAAATGGGAGAATATTTCTCAGATAATAAATAATGACACCTTTGTTGAATCGATAGGAAAGGTCTATGGAGAGGCCATTGTTAAATGAGGGCCATTCTTGGTCTTTCTTTCTTTTACCAAATAACAAGAAATTTGCTTGAGGATATAACACCACAATGAAGGTAATCTATAATATCTCATTTTCCTCATTTTCCCTGCATGTCATGTCTCCCTAAGGTTATAACTTGGGAAGTAAATCAAGATTTCAGTTGAAACTGTTAGCAAAGCACTCGGAGGTTCATACTGATTCTCATTATTATTTTTCCAGCTGAGCTCAACTCCTAAGGCTCTTTAAGATGCAAGTCTTTGCTTTCCTCTTAGGTGAGTGAGATAAGTTTCCTTTCCTAAAGACAAATATTTCCATTCAAATAGATTACGGTTAATCAGAATATAGAGTTGTTTTGGTTCTGGAGTTTGCATAAGAAATGTAATGCATTTCTCCATTCCTGTCTTGTGAAAATTTCTCTTCTTTGGAAAAACTTATTTATCTTTAAAATTTGGCTCTATTTAAATTGCAACAAAATATATTGCCATAGACATAATACGAAACACTAAATATTAAACCTAGAAAAGGGCTCCTATTTCCCTTGCCTACATATAATTTTTTGTAAACCCTTTTCAAGGTATTCACAGCCAGCTTACCCAGGCAATAACTGAGTTGCCACATAACCCTTTCTATTCTAAATACCGACACTACTCTTATTTATAAAGCAGTGAAAAAAAAAAACTCGATAAGTCAATAATCCTATGCTTCAATAAATCCCATTGGCTCTATTTAAACATAGATCTAATAAGACCACTTTTTTTACCACCTCCGCCGTTTTCAGCTCAAGCCACATGATCCCACAGGTGAGTTATTGACATGTAAATGGCCCCTAACTGCTCTTGATGCTTGACCATTGCTCCCTGTAGTATGTGGAATAGTGTCTCCCCAAATTCATGCCCATCCAGGACCTCAGGAGATGACCTTATTGGGAATAAGATCTCTGCACACATAATTAGGGTAAGGATCATGATATGACCTTACTGGATTAGGCTGAGTCCTAAATCCAATGAATGTGCCTTTACAAGAGATAGAAAAGAAGACACAGAAACATGGAGAAGAAGGAGATGTGAAGATGGAGGTAAATATGAGAGTGATACATCTATAAGCCAAAGACCCACGAGAAGCTGGGAAAGATGTACGGTATGAATTCTCCCTCAGAGTCTCCAAAAGAAACCAACCCTGCCGACAGCCTCGTTTTGGATTTCCAATAAATTTCTGTTGTCTTAAGCCATCCGGTTTGTGATAATTAGTTATGGCTGCCCTAGGAAACTAACATACTCCCTTGCAGTCTAACCTTATTTCCTTTCATTCTCACCGTGAGCTCTCCGCTTCGGCCACAGTGTCCTTTTTGTTATTTCTTAAGCGACCAAGACACACTCCTGTCTCAGCCTTTACTCTGGCTGTTCTTGCTTAGGAGTAGTCTCACTTCATATACGTGCACGGATCATCCAGGCACTTCCTTACGGCTTCGCTCAAAGATTACTTCTTTGAGTCATTCCCTGATCATCTATTTAAAGTTACACATTCTCCTTCTCCTCCCCAACACACACACTTCTTATCTGTCTTCCCTTTATTATTCGCCCTAGCACTTAATCGCTCTTCAGCAAATGGCCTACCCTTTATTTGCACATTGTATAGCTACTCTCTCTAGTCTATAGGCTGTTTGGGGGGGGGATTTTTACTGTTTCACTCACACTCACCCATATCCCCAGCATCTATGACACTGTGTGTCACAGCACGTCCAGGCGTAGATGAGTAAATGTTTAAATTAAAGAAAGTTATTTTACTTTACACTTATTTTAAAAATTAATTAGTTCATCCATCTATCAAATATTTATTGAGCTTCTAATCTCAATGCTTTGATGAACATTATGATGTATAAAACTTCAGCCTTGCCATCAGGGAACGTAAAACTTAAAAAAGTAAATAACATACACACACACACACACACACACACACAAAGTAAGTAAGGATACTGTAAACGCTCTGAAGTCAGAATGCCATGGTTCGCACTCTGTGTCTGCCATTATTTTTGGTGTTTAAAATACTTTAATAAATTTATATTTTTACAGATGATGTTTTTTGAAAGGTGACAGACCAGTGAGTGACAGGCTCCTTCCCCAAATCCGAAATGCTATAGAGCTCAGGAAGGATGAGATCATATCAGGCCAAGGTGTTCAGAAAAGACTTTCTGGGGGAGGTGGTATTTGAGTAAAGCTCTGAAGGGATGCATGATTTTGGCAGGTGGGGATTATCGGAATGTGCTCCAAGGACGGCAATTAATACCACTGATCTGCCAAATGTTCGGTGTGTTTTCTTTTTTAGTGGCAGAGAACCTGGAAAGGTGGGAGACTGTAATATCCTGCATATTGTACTATTTTTATTCGAGTCCTCTAATTCTGTTTGAGAGAGAGAGAGAAATGAGTAGGAGGAGTCATTCAAATATATTTGAAAAACTTTAATGACTCAGGCTTTTTCCCTTCAATCCCTAGGCATCATTCTTTTCTTCCCCTTAGGTCCCAACCATTTTAGGGCTAAAGCCTTATACTCAATTGAGGACTTCCGCAAAAGTCTGGTCATAGTAGAAACTGGAAGATTAGATGAATGAGAGGTATTGATCCAGTCTCTTTTTTTCTTCTTGGTTTACCTGAATGGAAGAAGTACTGGAAGCAGAAAATTTTGTCCTTAATTCTGTTTGTGGCATTTCTCCCTGCTCATCAAGCTGTCCCTCTTTGCCAACCCTGACGTCTGCGACATTGCATTTCCTCACTTGCACATTCTTTGTTAGCCAACCATGCTCTGTCTTGCATATAGCGGGTACTCATGAAACAGTAGTTAACTTGGTTTTCATTTAATTTGGCTTGTTTACTGATTCTTTTCTCTTCCTCTCCGCTTTCCCTAGAAGTCAGTTCTTGACCCTGTGCTTATGGTCTTCCCATTCCTTCATCGGGGTCACAGAGCTGAGCACATACCAGACGCCCAATTAAAGCTCATCAAACTGAACTCAGTTCCAAAGGAATAAATGCTGTTTCATGGCTCCAACTCTCATATCGATGTGGGTAAATTTTAAATCTTTCTCTGACCGGATGTTGTCTTTCCAACTTGTACATCCTGAGTATAAAATCAGGAGACAGGGATTAAGGTCCTAGCTATGCTGCCTGCTGAGCGTGTGTATTTAGAGCAACACTTGATAATTCTGTTACTCAATTTTCTCATCTACAAAATGGAGAGTAATGATAATCATTCCATATCTCATTTAAAGTATGAGTGAGCACTTTGTGAACAATGTGCTCTCATATGTCGCTGTTAGGGTAACAGAACATCTCTCCTTGAATATTCTCCATCATGCCTCAATGCTAAAACCTTTTACAATCCTATTCATCTTTGGAAGTATTCTTTGTCTACTAATGACACTACCACTCTCATAGATTTAAAGTTAGTTTCTTTTTTTTTTTTCAGTGTCCCTTTTCTTTATTTTCTCTAATTAGTTATTCTTTGGGCTTCTTGTCTTCCTTCAAAATACATTTCAAATTTGTCCACTCCAGGGTAGAAGTTTGTCCTAAATTCTTACCTTTGTCTTCTAACCACTATCTACTGCCCACGGTATCTCATAACCCCAATTCACTTCAAATATCACCAACCAGATTTATTTTCAAAAGAGATTGTTTGCACCATCTCACATTCCAAACAGAAATTCTCCAGTTGTTCTCTATTGTCCTTATTTTATTCACGCTCATTCATTTGTTCTTTTAATTAACTAACATCCTTTAAATGCCCCTTTTATGCCCAGACTGTGTGCAGGATGCTAAGGATGAATAAGACCCACAAGTTCATGAAGGTCCTCAAATCCTCATCAAAATAAAGACTTGAATTCCAGGCAGTGTAGATTCTTCGCCCCTGCATGATTACTAACACATTACTTTCAATCTGACTTCAAGACAAATTGTTCAGGCTGCTCTGCAGCCCAGAATGTCCTTCATTTGTGAAGCAAACATTTATTGATCACTTTTGTTAAAGGCACTATCCTTTCTACATATCTTTCAGGGGCTAATGTGAAACATACTTTGTCTCCGTTGAGATTAAGTCTAAAATCTTAATGCCTTCATCTGTACCCAATGGACTACTGGATGCTGAATTACTCACTGTCTTATGACTTTGCTTGCTTGTGTGCTTGTCTTGCCTATACACATGGAGATTATAAACTGAAAAGGTCAAGTCATTTTTAACTTTTTATATCTTATTTTCCCTCTCCTCTCTCTCTTCCTACTCAACCTCACAATGAGCTGCTGCAGGAAGCTTTTTGTAGATACTTTTTTAATAAAATGAAGCATTAGATAAGATATTGGCCCATACGCCATTGCTCACTGTGACAAGGGAACCTACTAATGTTTGTTCTATGGAAGATTAGTCTGCCAGAAAGTGGTGTTAAGCGCATATAAAAAAGAAGCTTTCATATTTAAATATGTTTCAGAAATAATAGGTTAAATAAAGTTAACCACTTTATTTACAGCAAGACTTCTAAGATACTTTAATATCCTAATAAACATTGAGTTCTGTTGGGAACTGTCATTTCCCAAATGTATGTAACTACAAGGCACAAATGTGTTTGTCATGGCACGTTTTTAGAATTAAAATCAGTGTCCAACAGTGCTCAACAAACACACCTCCAGAATTGCCAGTTTTTTAGACCTCAGTGAACCTCAGAATTCCTGGGGTTCAGTTCCAGGTTTGTAATACCTGTGTGAAGTACCACATGGCTTTATTCCTTCTGCCATTCCTTCTCGCCATTCCTTCATGGTAGACCCTCCAGGGCTTATCTAAAGCAGCAAAAAATAAAAAGAAATATAGAGCAATATCAGCAAACATGGAACATTATAAACAGGGTCATTATCGATGAGTAAAAAGGCAGTGATGACCCTATAACTTTAGTCTATAGAAGTTGCTTAGCAGATTGAGTAGAAGTTAGCAGGTGTATGCAGAGAGCTCCAGATTAGAATTCAGGAGACCCGGATTCCCTTTCTGGCTTTGCCCTCAACTGCCCCATGATTTGAGCAGGAAATTTAATGTGTTTGGGTCTTTCCTGTGCCCCCCATCCCCCATCTATAAAATGAAGGGGTTAGATTGACTTAGTGCTAAAATCTCTCCCAGGTTTATGTACCTATGTTTCTGTAATGCAAGTTCTTTACATTTTAAGTGTGCTTTACTTCTGCATACAAATTCATGAACTACTCCTAAAGACATAGACATAGTGCAGGAAATACTAAAACTCTATGACAAGGGATGTGTCGGTCACTGGCTTGTGTTTCATGGCCCCTCTGGTAGATTGTGTGCTGTTTTGCCAGATATAATAAACAGAGTTTGCTGGTTTTGAATGTTATTTCTGTTACTCATTCTGAAGTGAAAAAGTAATGACTGCCAAGGGAATTTTTAAGGTGAATCACAGAGGTAAATCATCACTAATGCATTGTAATGCGACTTTCTGAATGGCTTCTTTGAATGGTTGTTACCGGTTCAGTTTTTTGTTTGTTCGTTTATTTTAATTGTTCCAAATGGCAAGAATGTAGGCATTTGGCCACAAACGACAACGAACTTTTGAAGTTCCAATTATCCATTTCACTTACTATGTGAATGAATACAAATTTGGACTCTAGACTCAGAAGGGCGTGAAGACTTTATTCAGTTACGAAAGTTTTTCTCATCCTGGAAACAAACATTTTCTTTTCTTTTATCCTGCACTTTTAACATATCTCCTAAAGGAAATGATACACTGAACTACTTTCTTCATTTCCTCTCTGAAATGTTTGCTCTAGTACTCCCGGAGCAGGTTTTCACATGGGTAAATAACCTGGAAGGGCAAATAACTCCACACAACCAAGATTTACCCAGTGACTCACACCCATGGTATGGTGGGCAGGACTGATTTTTCAGGAGTTCTAATTAAATGGCTAGAGGTCATAGTACAGTTCTCTGGTGAGAGAATGATTGTGAGGGCATTTAATTGCTATAGTTATTTAGCTCCTTGCATTTTTTTTTTTTTTTGAGAGAGAGAACCACCAGTACATAGTGGCTGATTAATGGTCTTTAATATATAACGAAAAATAACACAGGTAGGAACTGTTTGTATCGAGGTGTTCGCAATCACTTGATGTTTGTATAATGACCCTCAAAACTATGAAGTCAATGAATGTTATTTATTTTCCATTTTATCTTATTTAACACACACTCATTTTATTCCATCTGGTCAGTCTTCGAACAGCTGAAATCGAACCTTGATTCTTTTGCCTGTTTCCCACAAGTCACACCAGTGCACACAAGATAACCACAAGTATCTCCTTCTGCACATGGAATGCTGCTGCTATTGTATGTTTGAGTTTTACCCATTGTGTGGACACAAGGAGCTCAGCCTTAGCTCCAGTAAAACAATCAGATGGTAAAAGAACATTTTTGCTCTGTAAAAATAACCTAGAATTATTTCAGGGAATGTCTGTTTTGGGGGAGCCTCTTATCTCCTATAGTCTTACCACCAAACCACCCACCCAAGGTAATGAATGTTAACAATCTAATCAAATTTTCTTGTTTTTCCCATGGTCTATATAAGAATACTCAAATATGTAAAAGCACCTAGATATACATAGATGAGGTTACCACTGTTTTATTAGAATTTGTTTATATTACATATACTTTTCCATATCTTGCTTTTCTCACTAATAAAGCCTCTTTGAAATTCCTCCAAATCAACTTATATTTTTAAGTCTTTGTGGGAGACTTAATATTTTTCATATTTTCTTTAATAATTTACCTATTCATTGACAGGTATGGTTTTTCTTTGTGTGCAGTTTATACACATACGTATATATATATATATATTCTTACAAACTGTTGTTTATATTTCTAGGATAATAAATATTAATAAATTAGCAGATTACATTCCCAAAAGGCTATAAAAACACACATTTCTGCCAGCAGCATATGAGAGTATTTTTTATTTCACAACCTTTCCAACCTTTCTTTTTTGTTTTGGACAGTCCATTGTATATCAAACACCATCTTTTTACATTACAGGATCTTTTCTTATGTTTCCTTCACCAGTTGGATTTGATCTTTTGTAAATAAAGTCTCTTTATTTTTTGTCCAATTTAGTTCCTATTATTTTTCCTTGTTAATTTTTGAAAGCTTTTTGTCTATTTTCGGCAATAGTAATATTTATTCAAAAATCTGTTATTTGTTCAATGACTTTGTTAATAGTATATGTTGTCATACAAAAATTTAACTTTTATATGATTTTTTTTTCACTTATAGTTTTGGGATTTCTGGTTGTGGTTAAGAAAGCCTTCCTTTCTCTTACATTGTACAGTATTTACTGAGATATTCTTTCAAGATTTTGTGGTTTTATACATTATAGATAAGTCTGTAATACATATGGCATTTATTTTAGTATATAATGTATGTCGGGGTTCCAGTTTAATTTCCTTCCAGTTAAATAGCCCATTGGGCCAACACTATTTATTAAATAAACTACCTTTCCCTACTGCACTGAAATACCATCTTGGTTTTATACGAAGTTCTAGATTCTGAGATCTAGTTCTGGATTCTCAGATCTCTTTCATTGGTCTGTTTCTCCATTCCTATACCAATACTCTGTTGTAATGGCAGCTTTATAGTACTTTCTACTATCTGGTAATGTTTATTTATTCCTGAGCACTCTTTTTCAAAATTTTCTCCAGCACTTATTATTCCACATAAATATTAGCATTATTTGATCCAACTCAAATAATCTTATTAGACTTCTAATTATATTAAATTTATATATTAATTTTGAGAGCAAAGACACTACGGTTTCCCTCATTTAGGTTCTTCCCTTTTCTTGTTAAATTGAAGGATTTTCAGCAGTGGCTAGACATGAGCAGGTGTATATTTTGAAGTTTCAGTGCAGCATTGAATGGGGAGAATGGATTAGATTGCAATAAGACAGATGAGGAAGGCCATTGTATGGTTAGTACCACCATCCAGGCAATGCTGTCTTGGTAGGCTAAGGCAGTGATTGTCATATTAGTGGTGAAAGGGGGACTGAAAAGGAAGTTATTCTGTAAGCACAGTCAACATTTGTTCTTAATGAAACAGATTCAGAAATTGAAGGACACATAAGAGTATCTAATGACTCAGGATCTTAGATGGATTGTGACTGGATTTATGTGTATGCCATTCATGAAGAGAAGTTAGAGTAAAGTAAACGTTTCCAAGAAGAGAAAGAGAATGAGCTTGTTATTGGACACGTTTCATTTTGAAGTGCCTAATAATAGGTGTAAATTTGGAGCTGGGGTGAGAGATCTGTGTTAGAAGCATAAAGAGAGTATCATAGGGGTGGAGCTAATAGTCTAGGTGTGTGTGTGTGTGTGTGTGTGTGTGTGCGCGCGCGTGTGACAGAAAGAGAGAGAGAGAGAGACAGAGAGAGAGAGAAACAGAGAGACAGAGACAGAGTGAGACAGAGTGTGGAGTGAAATGCTGAAAAAGACCATGTGAAATAAGAAAATAAAAGTTCATTAAAGGAACTCTTTCCACTCTTTCTTCAAAACATCACATTTGACTTCATGCTTGGTAAAATGACAAAGGATATTTCTACGTTAAAGAAGCCCGGCCAAAGAGGTATCTTTTCTCAGTTTTCCCAAAATAGTTAGAAGGAAAAACTAAAACCCAAGCAGCATTAAACACTGTGATCCAAAGACTGCTGGCAAGAATAAATATTTCTTTTATTTATGGTGTTGGGGAAGTCTACTCAGTAGTTTCGGCGATTAAGAGAAAAAAAATGTATCACTTATATTACTTGGTGGAAAGAAGACTTTCATATTTTCACGCATTCACTAATATGCATGCAAACCAACACAAACACAGTGGTTTACTCAATAGCTCCCCTTCAAAATCTTCATGTCGCTCTTGCTTTTTGATGAGCTGCCATGTTTATTTCTAATGATGAGTTTCTTTAGGGAATGTGTCTCTTCACCTCCAGTGGTAATATTATCAGCATAGTCACATAGAGGTCCTGGATGGGGACTGCTTTGTTAAATGACATTTGGCAACTGGCTGACGAGGTTTAGCCAATTGCCATGCCAGATATTTAGTAACATAATGTATCATGGGTTGAATGCCAATGGTTCTTGGACCATTTCCTTGCTGTGCTTACGTGCTAGGGACCCAGGGGGTGACTAACAAAGTGGCACATTTTATTCATCTGTGAATAGCAGCATGTGCAGATGAAGCCTGGAAATTAGCACTCTCCTTCCTCTGCTGGAGAAAAGAGAATGTTTTGGTGGCTCATCCTTAATTCTGCACTGGGCTCTGGCCTTATCTGTGTTGATTGTTTCTACATTTCCATGCAGCCATTTGAATCAAAATGCGAGACCTTTAATTTTAATAGTCATATGCGTCCAAACTTCAAATAAATATCCAGTGTGAGGATAGAAGATATTTTGCATTGAACTAATTACATTGAATTAGGACAGTTAAAATCCTTACTCCAAACCTAATCTCCTTTGTTAGTTATTGCAAAATAATACTTAAGATATTCTATTTTATACTTTGTTGCATATTTCATCTTATAAGCCAGGTTTCTTCAACATTCACTTATTTAACATGGTTTTATTAAGTACATACTATGTACCCTCACCAGGCTAGATGTTCTAAACTATATACTTTGTTACATTTGCTTTTCACTGCTTTCATTTGTTTCCTCATTTTGTCATACAACTTTTCAATTTGCTGTCTGAAAGAATGATACCAGTTTCCTTTATAATTTAATTTTGTGCTCTTTTCATGCATTTTGTACTCGATTACTTTATTTACATGCAACTTCAAATCCAGTGTATTCACAGATTTTTTTTTTTAAGCATTAGACCAGTCGACATGCTTGTATTTCTTTCTTTTCCTTCTCTAATAATTTTTTTAGTACTCTTAACTAAGATCACCTTATATTTTGTTCTGAATTTAATTGAACTGGGCAGGTGTTGGCTTTGAAATTTCTTTTTTTAAAGCACAAGAGAAAGTACATGTTTTCATGAGTCAAGTAAACAGTTCAAGACCCCAAAATAGCATCTTTTTATTGTCATTATTTATTCCCTTATCCTGCTTTTTTTCCATAGAACTTACTTTCGTATGACATTTTTGAATCCATTTGTATATTGTCAGTCTCTTCTCACTTGATCAGAGGCTCCTTGTGTTTTATTCACTGCTGCATCTCCAGAAACACCACGCACATAACAACTATCTGCTCAGTGGTTGAATGAATAAATATAAAAGAGGCCTATGTGCTTTACTGGGAAGTCAGTTCCTCTCTTGCATTGTGAGAAGAACTTGGCCTCAGTCCTTTCCTTGCTTCCTTCAAAGGCCTGACCTTGAAGTAGACATTTCACCTTCTGACCCAGGCTCAACCTGAGAGCGTATCTGCTGATCTCCTTTTGCATAGATGGCCCCTACCCAGAGGAGACAGCGATCACAGTGTCAACATAAAGTAGCTCTGAAATTAAGTAAAGTCCAGAAACGATGTCTGGCAAATCCTCAAGCTCCCATTAGCTGAATGATGGAATATAGCAGTTGCACATTAGACCTTTTCCTTGAGTCTGGAATTGATGCCAAATTAACAATATTCCATTCATTACTCTTCCAGAGGACCGGCTGAATTTCTTGGCCTAATTGTTGTCCTCTCAGCATCATATTGCCAAGGAGAGAGTGTCTAGGGATTTGTCTCCAAAAGCTGCCCCAGGAAATCATGTGGTACTTTCAGTGTCCAGAAACACTCCCCGTCTCTTTTAACTGCCAAGTTGTGCCTCCTGGCCTTTGGGATGCCACTAATGTATGTGGACCACACAGAGTCTGACCCCAGAATAACTGTGCCCAGGAATTGAATCTGACATACGGCGTACCCTGAAATCTAGCCCTTGTCCATTTCTTCATCATCACCTCCCACTACCCTCCTGACAGAACTACCTGTAAGGTCCCACACGGCAGCTCTGCTACCTCCACTCATGTCTTTTTCTTAGGCTGTCACTCCTTCCTGAACGCCCACATCACTGCTCCTCTTTATGACCTAGCCGGTCTCTCCTTTTCCCCAACCTCCTTGCTGATGCCCCCACCACCTGTCTGAGTGCATGGTCGGCCTCAGTGCTGTCGCTCACCGTATCTGTCTGTTGAGTGTCTAGACGCCTTGCAGTGGGCGAGACACTGAGAAACATTGTGATGCTATAAGGTAACCACAGGAAAAGGCTAAGACCCTCTGGCATTTCTACAGATGACTTCTTATGAAAAAGACACTGAAGTTAATAGACTGTGATATAGCTCTTAAGCAAGTTACTTGAAGATTTATGTGCTGCTTAATCAGAAAATAGGCCACATGTGATACAAAGAGCAGACCATGTAGTATTTGCAGTTTCCTTGGTATATATAAATCCTATTTCTTTGCAAATTGAATTTTCAGGGTTTTGTTGGTTTGTTTTTTGAGCCTTTTTTTTCTTTTTTAGAAAACAAAGAAACTGGCTCTTCAGTGTTTCCAGCGAGGAAAGAAAGTTGCCTATAATCTCAGCTAGGAGGGAAGAGAGGTTAGAACAGCTCTCCGCCTCAGAAAGTTTCCCTGTTCAGACAGGCAAGGCCCGGCGACAGCCACCGCCCCACTCACTGCTCCCCGCGCAGCTCTGCATTGCACCCCGAAGCCCAGGGAGGTGACTGGCTCTGAAGCCTCCATCGTTTGTATGATCAGGCCGCTCACTTCAAATGGAGAGCAGGAAGAGCCCCAGTGATATGCGACTATTACTGGGCTCTGTATTTTGTAGGCAACAGGGGTCAGTAAACCTCGAGTGGCCAGTCTCTATCCCTTGGTTTCCTGAAACCTCCATCTCCTGTGGTTGAATGAAGCTATAGATTCTAGCGATGTTGCCACGATGCCTTGGCAGATTTCTACGTGGACCCCTTCACCATTGTTCTGCAATGGTCGTTTTCTGTGCCTGTTTCCTGATCTGTGAAAATTGGTGGAGTCTTATTCTTCTCTGTGTCCACGGTGCCTTGACTCACTCTAGCTCAGTCAGTCACACAAGGAATAGCTGGTGAATGAATGAATCTGATCACAGTAACATAGATCATATGTAAAAGTAGCGTACTTCGAAGCAGCCTTTATTCATATACTTTTTGGGAGACGTGAGAGAAATTCTTAAATTACAATAACTTTTTTAAAGTGCAATAAATGTTACAGCACTGAGGAATTTGAGCTTTGGCCTGATAAAATGAAGGAGTCAAGAAAAATAAATGGTGGACGGTGAGAAAGGAGAAGAGAGAACTTGTAGCCGTCACAGGTCATTTGGGGATGGGCAGGGGGGCAGGTGGTGAATGACAAAACGTTACTAGAAATGCATTGACATGAAAACTGATCTTTACAGAGTCGGAAATGAGGGCAGTGTTTTTGCAGCCCAGCGAGCCTGTGCAGTCTGTGTCCAACCGCATTTAAATTCAGTAAGAAGTCCTCAAATGAAAACTGGAAGGATTTATAAGAGATTTAGAAAGCAGCATGAGACACCTTCCCTTTTGTTTCAGTAATTAGAGGAAAGAGATGTGCTATGGTTTGTGTACTCCAGAAAGATATTAGTATTCTTGGGTGTAGTACTTCAGGGTGACTACATTTGACTTAGGTATTAACTTTAATTTGTTTGCTATTTGTCTTAATTTGCAAACTATATTTCCTTATTTCCTTCATGATATAATAAAAAAAAAAAAACAAGGTTGCTCACAAATTTAATTAAAATTGATTATTTGGATAATCTTTGAATATAATGGAGGCCATTCTCTCTCCCTCCTTCTTCCTCTTTCTTTTCCTTTGCTCTCAGTCTAGCTCTCATTTGCAATTATTGATTCTGGTGAAGACATAACCTCATAAAGGAATGTGTCAGACAAGGCAAACTTTTAAAAAGTCAACTCACTACAGAAGTCAATACCCAAGTGAAGAAGTCCCTCCGCTGCCAGTTTGCTATAACCATTTACACCTTTTCAGAATTAAGCATTTGTGTGTAGGTTTTCTCTCAAAAATCTTCAGCCTAATGTAGAAAGGCCTGGCAGTTTTCTTCTGGCCAGTAAGTCGTATGCTCTTCCTCTAAATACCTTACAAATGCCATAATTGCCATTCCTTTCTCTAAGGTGCTTCCAGGGTTTGCATTTGGGAATCCTGTCATCAATTCCAGTTAAACACCCTCAAAACCATACTCAGGAGATAATACCACCTGTATGTATCACTGATGTAAACCAACTAAGTAGCATATGACTTTTTGTTCCTTTATTTAACCTGTGTTTATTGGGCACCTGCTTTGTACCAGGCAATGTGTTTGGTGCTGGGGATAAAAGACTGTTCTTCTAGAGTTTATGGCATAGCATCTAGTAAATGCTCAATAAATGGAAGCTATTAGCCATAAATGATTATTATCTTATATTCAAGGCCATCACATTCTGGTTGAACCCAGTCTTATGCCCTTATTTCTCTCTTTTCTATTCTCCTCCCAGCGAGGATGATCTGTGTCTGTTCCTTAGATGTACCTTATGCTTTCTTCTCTCTCTGCTTGGTTCGCCTTGCCTTTTAACCTGGAAGATCTTTCTCGTTACTTCCTATACACACAAATCCTTTTAACGGTTTAAGAAGATGACTCCTTTGAAGTTATTCTAGATTATTTTAAATAGCAATTTTTTCTTCCCCCCCTACAGTTCTGTGGCAATGGTCCTCACCATTGACCAAGACAAAAATCGCCTAGGTACCTTGTCGATTATGCGGTTTTCACACACTAAGTTGTGCTCCATTCTTCAAAGTGTTGAGAAAAAATTTTGGCTTTGGAAATACTCAAAATACCCCCCATGATGAAACAAGATCTCTATTCTCTACTGAGGATTCCAGGTCCAGATTCTTAAGGGGAGCAGGTCACGTCCACCAGGACTACTCAGCAGGGTACAGCACAGACAGAATCTCAAGATTAAGACCTCATGCTAGGACAATACAGTCAAAATCAAGTTCAGCACAGCCAGGGAGGAATCCACACAGAAAAGCATAAGCCCAGAACTGAGATGCCATTCCTTCAGCTGGAAAGACTGGGTAAGTGGCTCTCAAAGTGTGGTTCTCCAGATTGGCAACAGTGGCATTACTGGGAATCTGTTAGAAATGCCATGGTAGAGCCCTACTCAGACCTACTTTATTAATTCGCTAGGGCTGACATAACAAAATACCATAGATGGGCTTGCTTAAACAACATAAATGTATTTTCTAACAATGCCGGAGCCTAGAAGTCCAGATCAAGGTGTTGGCAGGGTTTGTTTCTTCTGAGGACCCTCTCCTTAGCTTGCAGATGGTCGCCATCTCACTGCTTTAAAAAAAAATATTCTGACAGTTTATTAGAAAGAATGTAGACATGAAAATCTCCACTGTCATGAACATAAATTGAGGTTTTCCATTCTGGTACAAGCTAAATTTTAAAAAAGAGAGATAAAAAATCTAATAGTGTGTTCAAATTTTTTCCTACTCATTTGCCACACTGACAATGAAAATATAAATTTGGTCTAAATATACAGACTTTTAGGAACCAATGTGCAGCCTTTCTTCACCCTCTATGCTAAGAGAAATAAGAAGACACCTTTTTTTGTGACAACAATTTAGTTTATTTTAAATACTCTGAGAACCTTCTCTTCCTACCTTTGTCTCTTCTTATTTTTCTTGTATAAAACAACACTAAGGTACAACTTCATGGCTTTTCTGATATGTTTTTGTCATTGATTATCATATAAATTTCAAGACAACCTCTACAGAGATTTTCAAAATTGTTATTAAAACTAAAGTGACTCTTTAAATTTGATTGCAAAACACAGACAGGTCATACATGTCCGATCTGAATAGGAGTCATGTTGATTCTTGTGCAACTTCAGAAAACCATAGTAACAAATCGGTGAATAATAAACAGCTAGGACAACCTATTTTTTAAAACTGGAAATACACCTTGCAGTACTTAACTCAGTTCTATTGAGGAGATAAATGTGAAGTACCAGAACCCTGCGTGGAAACCAGAACTAAATGTGCTGCGACACAATGACAGTGTCGTTATGAATTTCTTGGGGTGACACCGACAAGATTCTTACAATAACATTTTAAACCGCTTTTGGGAACATCCCAGGCTGATAATTGTCATTATCACAATCCTTTCAGAGTTTGGAGAATGTGTTTTATCACCTCCCCTACTGTGACTTTCTCGACTGTGATATCCATTTCAAAAAAAGCATTTTGAATGTGGTGGCTGAATTAGTAAATATTTTGCTTTCAGCTTAAAATGTTAATCATGGAGCCTGTGGAGGGGTGTGTGTATGTGTGTGTGTGCGTTTGTGTACATTTGTATCCATACATATGTACCTATAGATACATATGTGCTTATATGTATATGTATATATGTATGTACAGTGATTACTGTACTTTTAGATCTCTAGTTGTTGTACCAGGTTCTTGCATTAAAGTTTTTTTTAATTACATGTTATTATACCTAACTCCAGCTCACTGTAAGAAGCAAAAAGACAATTTATTGTGGGTATACGAGAGGATCTAATGGGAACCAAGGAAGCTGGACCACAGAAACGGCCTGGAAGCAAACATGCCTCATGTCTCCTTCGCATCTCCTTGCCTCCCTCTGGGCACGGGTTTTATTCTTCCCTTTCTCTCAAAACCACTTCTTCCACTTCAGTCTCCATAGTGGAAAATGGTTGCCAACAACATGGGCCAGGCTTACACCTCTGCTCCTCAAGAGAACAGTCAGGCTCTGTTTAGACTCTCAGAATTACAAATACCCCTGGGAAGCAGCCCACTGAACCAGTCTGGGTCTCATGCCTGGCCCTGCAGTGATCAGCTGGGACAAAAGGCTGGGTCACGTTATCCAAGTATGTTTGCCCGAATGAAAACATGAGAAAGAAACGGGGCGCAGTTCCCAGGATCAAGAGTGCTGAGAGGGTTATCCTTAGTTGTCTACCATGGTGTGCTAACAGGTCACTTCCACGGTACAATTTCTAAGCAATGGTTTGGGACTAGACGGGAGGAACACAGGAGGAGACATACGGAGAATACACATGTGTGTGACTCCTGCTAGCCACACACTCGAAGCTGGCCTCTTCATGAATCCCAGAGAAATGGCTTCCAGGTGACAACTAGGGACCAGGTAGATTCAGATACTTGTTTTTGATTCAATATTGTCTAAATGGACTCATTCGCTGGAACTTTAGGCCAATTAAACTGATTTTTAAAGACTAAGTGTGAAAAATTACATTGTGCAAATTAGGAACACCTACATTAGGCGTATATATTTTTTTCTTACCTTGCCATATATTGTAGTCACTCAGTATTTGTATATATTGCTCGAGTTTAGATTGCATAAATGGTGAAATTTTAATGTGTTCATGTGTTCTAATAAATTATATATATGCATTTTGCTCAAAAATGTTTGATCCATACAATGTTAAAAAATTATCAGAATAACTCTTACTATATATTTTTACTGAAAGTTCACAAAATTTTTGATTGTCCACTTTTGAAAGAAGAGGAAACCTGGCATGTGTCTCATGACAATAATCAGCTGAGGTTGAGCAGAGGTGACCTCCTTTATTGCGGAGGAGCCATCCCCAGAATGCCACAGTCCCCAGCATTCCCCGCCGTCTTACGCCCAGAGTCCGGACTCTTTCCCCAGCCCTTCCCAAATACGTTCATGTCCACGGTTCCTCCTTCTATATATACAGAAAGGAAAGCAGGCATTTGAGTGTGCAAGTGTGTGCGCACAGGTCTTTAAGAATTTGAAATTGTTTATTGGTATCCACATCTTTTTAAAAATGCAAAAAAGACATTAATTCATTCCTTCTTTCCTCAGAATAGTTGAGGGTAAATTAGAGCTTTTCTCATTTATGGTGACTGGTTAAATAACAACTATCTGTTTCTATTTTATCAATGACCTAAGTTTGGAATCTAATAAGGATCAAATATTAAAATGTCACATAGCCTTGTGCTCTAGTGATTCTCAACCTTGGTTGCCCCATGGACTCATTAAAACAGTGATTTGCGTTTTCTTTATAAATTCAGAACAGTTAACAATTTTAGGTTTGTAGGTATTTTTTTAAAACTTCATTTTCATGAGGATACTTCTGAATTAGTTTATTTCCTTTCTTAAATGATACTCTCACCATCATTTTATGTTGTGATTCTCTATCTTGGCATGCAAAAGAAGCACTTGCAAGTCTTACTAGTTTTTTTTCTTGTTTACATATCAGTGTCAGCCCTACCCTGAAAGATTCTGATTTAATTGCTTGAGATGAAGCTGAATATTTTGTTGAAAATTCCCTCGGTGTCTCTAATGTGAAAGCAGCTGGCATATTCCATAATCTAACAACTGATCTCTCCATATTTCTTTGTTCCTCTGCTTCTCTTTCCCATAATGCTTCATGGGAAAGTGGGAAGTTGCTTTCCCTCCCCATTGTTTAGCCATCGACTCTCTGGTTCCTAAGAATATTAGAAGCTCAGGAGAAAACTATCCTCCACAGAGCAAGCTGAACATACAGGCAACACCCCTCAAAACTGAGACATGCTAAGAGAAGACCACAAGGAATCCCAGACTAAAACATATTCCTGGATCTGCTCACAGAATCATAGAAGATTAGGGAGTAAAAGACTCTAGTTATTGTGCTGCAGAACTCTTCCACTTTGCAGATGATGGAACAAAAGCACGAAGACGTAAGCTCAAAGAACTAGGGATGGCAGAGCCCAGATGAGAACCAAGGTCTGGGCACCAAGGCTTACTCAGTCTCAACTCAGTCTTGATGGAGAGTATATGAGTTCCTTCAGATAAGCGTCAAGGCAAAGAAAAGTCATGTTCTCCCTAAGTCAACCTACACTTGTGAAGTTTCTCTGTATGTTAAGCCTTCAAAGAAAATTGGAAAAACATTGTCAGCAGTGGAAACATTTCAAAGTATTACTACCAAGAGGTTAGGCCTTGTTAGTTTTGGAAATTCTAAGTGACTAATGTTCAGTTACATATTACATCATACTCTATATATGTAGTATATAGTATCGAAGAGTTACTAGTTGTTTGAATATTAAGTAATATTTATTTATGACTCTATTGTTTTCATTCATGGTATTAGATATCTTCAAGTCTTATAAATTTCAAAAGAAAATTTAAATATATATTTCTTGAGTATATCGTTGACATAAGAGATAGAAGAACATTGACATCTCAAGAGAAATGGAGATAAAGGCAAAGGTCAAATTGCACATTTTTTCGAAGTTACATATAATCTCTCTAGCATAAGGAAACTTCATTTTCATAAGGAAACATCATTTGTTCAATTTCTGGCAGTTTTCATTTAAAAGTAAAATAAAATTGCTATTGCCAGTTGGTTTCTACCTTCAGTTTCTCGTTTTAGGTTATGGTCAGCACTAATTATAAAAAAAGGAACTTTCTATAACATGAGTCTAATACTTTTTAAAATTAAAATAAGGAACTTTCTATAACATGAGTCTAATACTTTTTAAAATTAAAATTGTGACAGACTTCCAAATTAATATTAATTAATGATGCTAGAATTACGGAGGGAAATTTTTTACTTTGGTTAAGCCCCTGAATTTATAATCAATGACCGAAAATGTCTCCTTTTCTAACTTACTGGCACTTTTGCTTTTGTTAATTAACCATGCTTTTCTCAGATTTATAGAGACACAAATAAATCAGCTGGGATTTTTTAAATGCCTAATAGACCACGTAAAGTCTGGTGTTAATGTTTTTTAGATCATGAAAAATACAACTTCATAAAAAGAAATATGACAGTAAGTTTTCCCCAAGGGTGTAATATGTGGATATTCTACCTTTAAGTACATATGTTTTTGATTGATTTATGCATGAAAGTAATAACATATTGTTTTAATAACAAATTTTATCCCTTTTTTCTTATGATAAGAGCAAGATATACTTTTGATACATATAGGAAAAATAACAGAGAATATAAACAATGATTTTTTTTTTAAAGCTGAATATGATCTCGCCACCTAGAAAGAAACACTGAGAGCATCAACCAATAGCAACATGAACCATTGAGAACGTTCCTTTCAGTGACGTCTCCAACTCACTTTCTCTCATGCCCTCCCATCTATTTCATGCATTTATAATATTTTAAGTTTTTCTTTTATATTAACAAGACTGTATGGTACCTTTTTTCCATACATATGGATATCTCATTTTCTTTGGCTGCTGTATAACACTCCATTGTGTGGTCAATAATACAATTTATTTAACCAAAACTTTATGGATGAACATTTGAGTTATTTACACTTATTTGATATTATTAACTATGTTTCAATGAACGGAATTGTATTTATATCCCTATCCACCTATTCAATTGTTTCCTTAAGATAATTTCCCAGATACAGACTTGTGCATGAAAGAACATGTACATTTTCAATTTGATACAAATTGTACAGTGCAAAGAAAGTTTATATTTGCCAAGAGTGCATTACCGTACTCCTCTCTCTCTCCGCAGCACTGGGCACTACTTCCTTTGTAATATCATTGATGAGAAAGATCTCATTTTAATTTGCATGTATTTGATTATCATTGCAGTGGAGCATCTTTTTCAACTGTTTGCAATTCTTCTTTTGAGATTTACCTTTTTCTACTCTTCCGCTGCATATTCTTTGCATTATCTATTTGAAATACTGTTAAAGATCATAGATATTAAGGCTCTGGCTTATCCTTACCTCTTCACCATCTTCTATAGTTGTGACAAGAATATGATATTGTTTAAATCTAACCCTTGTTTGTATTAACGTTTTTTAGTGGTAGACATTTTCTCTGATTATTGTTCAGATTAATGCCGAGACTTAAACTGTCGTCTGTCCTCCTAGGTGCTCAGACTTAATTGTGTTGTTACAGTCAGTTCATGTATAATAAATAAAGTATTAAATTTGTAATGGAAAACCAGCAATCCATGGGCCTCATCCAGAGCACAGATGTATTATTTTTTGGCTCATGGAAGGGCTTTATTTTTTATTTGTTTTCTTTCTATGTTTTAATTTAGATTGCTTTTCAACATTATAAAATTGATTTCCAAGATTTATAAACTCAATTGTAAAATTGGTTTGCAACAATATAAATCATCTATTAAAAACCCAGACTCCTTCCTTGTCTTCAAAAATTGGAAAATCTGTCATCACTGGGTGCATATTGCTGTTATCACAACTCACCACTGTCCCCATGAGGCCCTATCATTTCATGGCCAGCTCCACATTTACCATCGTCCATCTGGGCCCACTGACCTTTGAGCAGGATTTCTAAGCCTTAGAACTATTGACATTTTGAGACAGATAATTCTTTGTTGGGAATTGGGGGACAGTCCAGCGATTTTAGGATGATTAGCAGCATCCTTGACTTTTACTTACTAAAAGCCAGTAATACACCCTCTACCACCTAGTTATGATGACCAAAAATGTCTCTAGTCCTTGCCAAATCACCCTGGGGGGAGGGAAGATCAAAGAAGCCTCTCTGTGACTCTGTGAGAACCACCACCTTAGGACTTCTGCTCTAGAATGATTAGACTGTAAAATATAAGGGCTCAGCCAGCAATGATGTAGGTCACTTTACACTCCCCCCTATTGGATTGTCCCTTCTATTTTTGGGTGGGGAGGAAGGCTGCAGAGAATGGAGAGTGAGTTCAAATTTGAGATCTGCGAGCAGAAGGAGGTGAGACAGTAGATAGACTTTCCTTCAGAATACATAGGCCAGGAGCAATCGACAGTGAGGTTCCTGGCCCCTTTCCCTTCCCATTGAATACGATATTGACTGTGGGATTCTCTACACAGCAAAGTCCCCTTTCTGTCAGCAGGATGAACACAATGATAAAACTAGGGGTCAAAGTTATTGAAAGTGGAATGAAACCTGGTCCTAGAAGAATTCAAAAGATCCCTTTCTTTGCTCCAGCTTCTTCTAACAGTATCACTGGAGAGTGTATTTTCCCTTCCAGCAATAATTGCCAGTGAGAGACAGGGAAGAAATTTCCATAGGCAGAGAACATTGAGGTTTTATTACTGGGCAGAATTGAGTTTCGTTTCTTTCTTTCTTTCTTTCTTTCTTTCTTTCTTTCTTTCTTTCTTTCTTTCTTTCTTTCTTTTTCTTTCTTTTTTTTTTTTTTTTCCCGACCTGGAAGACAAGTTAGCTGGTGTTGGGGACACTGTCATTGTTTCCTTAGTCTTTCTATTGGCCTTCACCTGCTGGCTCAGTGCTTGTCTTGTGTCTGTTATATGGTAATTCAAGATTCACCTTTTTTCCAGGGCTTGTTGTAGAAACCTCTTTATGTGTGTCTAAGATAGGTCTTTTCTTTCCTTGACTGAAAATGTAAACTGGTCAGCAGGGATAGGATTTTCTCTCAGGCCAAATCCATTATTGTTGTATCCTTCTGAGAGTTTTCAAGTTTCTTGCCGAGTGATTTTACTCTTATTTTCTTAAACTGTATAGATATTTTCTTATTTTAGAATTCTTTAGTTATTTCAGTGAAATATGGGACAAAGAGATTTAATTCAGAAGAAATCCCCTGGCTGGAATGGGGAACATTGGGATGCCTTCTCTGAGTATTATAAAGTCTAGTTGGACTAGTATCATTCTGCAAAACTTTATGTGAGCTCCTGGGCACAGCAAGAAGAATGGTCCAAGGACTGCACATGGCTGTGTCTTTCTAGTGTACAGTCCATGTTGATGGAGCATGTGCAGAATTGGAGAGAATATATTGGTGGTGAGCAATCGTGTAAGAAGTAGTAGGTTTGTCAATCCTTCACTGGCAGTCCTTTGCTCACATAAACATTTTGATTTAGGGTAGCACTCATTTATTCACTTTTTTATTCATTTATTTAGTTAATATTTATTGAGCGTTTATGTGACACCTGGCTCTGGAGCTGAAATATATCAATGAAATAAAAATACAATGTGCCTTCTGTTATGAATTTATATCTAGAAGGGAAAAGAAACAACATAAGTAAGCAAATAAACAAGTTTCACAGAGTGATGATGCTTATCATGAAAATAAAGAAAAGTAGGGAGCAGAGATGTATAGAAACTCGGGCTATTTCAGATAAAACAATTAGGAGGTCCTTGGAAGGGGATGGGTTTTGAGCAGAGCTCTGAATGATATGAAGTAGCAAGCTATTCCTAGTTCCTGAGAAAGCACATCTAAGCCAGAAGAAGCATGAAGCTTGGCTGGTCAGAGAAAGAAATAGGCCAATGTGTGAGTAAGAGTGGGATACGAGAAGTCACATAAGTCTTTGCAATCGAAGACAGGAGTTTGAATGTCCCCTCTCCCCCCAGATGTGATGAGTAGTCATTAGAGGATTTTAAGAGGAACCTGACATGTTATTTTGAAAAAATCTCCCTTGTGGCTGTATATAGGGGAAGAAGGGTAGAATCAGTGAGACCAGTTAGGAAATAACTTCAATATGTGCAAGCAAGAGGTAATGGTGATATGCAATGCATTGGAAGCAGTAGAGACAAATAAAAGTGAATAGTTTTGGGGGGTTTTAGAGTTAGATCACGCTGCCAGACTAGCTAGCTGCACAAGAAAGAAGAATCAAGATGACTTCTTGGTTTTGGATTTAAACATCTGGGTGGATGATAGAACTATTCACTGAGATGATGCTCAGGGCAGGTTTGGGGGTTCATTTAAGAGTAGGAGAAATAGATAATTCTAGAAGGTTGGGATTTCTGGTGGGGAAATTAATAATGTTGGAAGGCTTGGAATTCTGGATGTGACTCCGTGAAATAGGCACGAAGGATTGTGGGATTAGTCCCGATGAAGGGGGAGGTGGGTAAACAGTCCTAGTTTTATCCTCCTTTTCTCGACCAATGTCTAATGAGGTCTTCCTAATCAATGTGTGATCAGACCATCAATGGCCTGGGGCTTGTTAGAAATGCAGAACCATGATCTCACCATAGTCCTATTAATCAGAATCTGAATTTTAATAAGATCCCTATGAGATTCCTGTGCACACTCAAGTTCGACTGTTAGAAAGGAGGAACTGAGTTCAATCGTGAGGACACATCAGACCAATCCAAACCTAGAGACATTATACAGAAGGACTGGTTTGTAAGCTTCAAAACAGTCAAGGTCACGAAGGTCAATAAAGGACTGTAGCGCTGCTTTAATAAAGAGAAATAAGGAGGGATGGTCACTAAGTGCAACACATTATCCTGAATTGGAGCTAGACTCCTTTGCTTTAAATGATATTCTTGGGACAACAGGCCAAACTTGAATTGGGTCTCTGGATGAAGGGTATATAGGAGTTTCTTACTGTGCAATCACCTTTTTAATATGTGTTTGAAGGTTTTGTTTTTTGTTTGTTTTTGGTAATTTTGACTGCTATGGGCCCCTGCATGCAGTGTTAAAACGGATGTGGCAGAACCGAGAGAGGAGTTTGTAGAGGTCTAACTTGAGTCCAAGGGTGCCCTTCAAATCTCAGCTAGTGAGCAATGAAGCCTTGTGAGATGCACAGGGTGCTCTGCAGAGCTCTCTCAAGTTTGATTCCTAGCGGTATCACAGGCAAAGAAGGGGAAGACTCATTGAATGTCAGAGAGGTAGCAAGAGAAAAACTCAGGCAGACCGAAGGGTCATTGTAAGATTCATTCCCAGAAAAAGGCTAAGCAAGATGACACCATAAAAACATTTATAGCTCTGGTTCATTTTTCCTATCAATGATTATATAATGTCAAAAACTTTTTATTCGCCTTTTCCTCTACTTGTAGAAATTTATGTCTTTTTATTTAAAGTTGCCAGGATACATACCATCAAGAGCATATCTCCACAGCACAGAACAGTTTTTATAATCATCACTGACAATGATTTGCCCCGTATACCTGGAGAATGCATGAGTAGGTTAGTCTTTATCTCAGTGTGATTGAAGAATTCCATCTCTGAAAAGACTACAGTCTAGTACTGATGCCTTGACCATCCTAGCATAGGTAATTTTAAGTTTAGATATCATGTACTATCATACCTTGAAAGCTAAGGGCATTTAATTCTTAGAAAATATTAATAGAATCAATGTAACCTCGAGGTTAACTCACCATTCGCCAAGTAGCTGTCTTTAGCTGTTGTTTGAAACTTAAGTTCCTTAATCAAAGGTCAGGTTTCAAGAGACTGGCTTTCATGTTGAATAATGAAAAAGCTTCAGAAAAGTGTTTATTTTTTTTCCATTGGAAAGTATAATTTAGGTCCTGAAATGCATGAATTGAATAAGTAAATACTGTTTCATCAGAATCATGTATTTATTACTCATAAGTTGGGACAACCCATTTCATAAAAAACTGTGTGCTCATTTTTTTCCAAGTTGTTTTATTCTATAGCATCTGATTTGGCTGCTCCATCATGACCTATGCTGATAAAAGCGAATGGTATATTCGGTCCACTTGCAAGCTGTGGGATTCCCTCCGAAGATAAGAAACACTTTGCTGCTGCTTCCGTTTTTCTCACTTTGCCCACATCTTCCACTCTATGGAGTCACAGTTTTTGCAATATGTTGACAGCTGGCACAGATAAGCAATGAACTCAGCCTTAGGTCGAGGACTGCAAACGGTGTCTCATGTTTGAATCATCTGCTTAATTCAGAGTCCATCTCTTAGGGAGATGGAGCCCGATGTGACATGGAGGCTATTGTGTGCTACCTTGTAGGGGGCATATAGGACTTTGAATAGAGGAGCATTTTCTCTTTTTATCTCCTTGTTTCACTAGTCACTTTGATTTCAAATGAATACAAGCATCGGGTGTCCAAATAAAAGAGGAAAAAATACAGTCTTCCCAACCCTCTTGGATGCTCTTATTTCCTTCCCATTCATATGTTAAAAGCTTACATTTATGCCTAATTCAAAAGCTATTACAAGAATTATCACAATGAAAATTATCATAATAATGACTCTCTACTTCAGGCTCTTTCCACTATCCCCTCACTCAACCCCATTAGGTCTAATTGTTAAAAAAAAAGCTTACTTTCTTTTCCTCAGTCACTTGAAATGTTTCTCACTTCCACTGGGACCTAGAAACGGAGACTATGTGGGAGATAATGTAATATCCCCCTGCAATGAGCGTGCGACAAATAAACACTAAGACTTCTACCCAAGAGGGAAGAAGTCATGAGGGTCTGAAGCAGTGGCTGAGGGGGAGTATCACTACCCAGACAGCCTCTGCTATTCGATGCACAGCTGACCCTTGAACAACACAAGGGTTAAGACGGACTGACGCCCACAAAGTAAAAATTCACGTATAACTTTGACTCCCCCAAAACTTATATTAATAGCCTCCTGTTTACTGAAAGCCTTACTGATAAAATAGTCGATTAATGCATATTTTGTTATAGGTATTATATACTGTATTCTTGCAGCAAAGTAAGCTAGAAAAAAATTATTAAGAAAATCACAAGGAAGAGAAAATACAGTTATAATACCGTACATATTTATTGTAAAATATCGGGTAGAGGTGGACATGTGCAGTTCAAATTTGTGTTGTTCGAAGGTCAACTGTATATTAAAAAGTATTTAAAGTTTGTTTACCCTCAATGTTTCTAAAATTGCTTACTCAATATAGTAAAGAGAGCACTGGTTGTCCCTATTTTTAGGAAATAGATTGCCTATTAAATTAAAGGCATTAGAAATATTATTTATTTTAAGAATCTGTGGCTCTTTAATGATTAATGACTGCTAATAGTAATATAAAGTATCTGCAGATTGAAATTCTTACAATAAAACATGTGTGACTCTGACATAACCATGACTAAGTGCGATATTTTAGATACCCAAATATGAATTGACAATGGAAATGATGTTGACAGGAACAAACAGAAGAAAGAATTGTTAAAATGTAATGCCTAAATAAGTAATCAAAAGCTTTGAAATTTTCAAGCCTATTAAAGAAGATAACATACATGGAATACAAATACATGAAATTTTATATCTATTAGATATAAATGGCATAGTTAGATTAGTTTTCAGTATGTTTTGTTATTTACTATCAAATTGGGATGGTTAAGTGGATAAGAAACATGAGTCATTAACACCATGTTTAAACTAGCCCAAATAACATTTAATCTTATTCTTGGCCCTAGTCTGCTTCTATCTTACAAAATAGGAGTTAATTTTGCACTAATTACATACTTAGCATGGATAAAAAATAGCCAAAAAAAGGAGTTTCCATACTAAAACCATCTTGTAAGAGTAAACAAAATTGGTTACATATTATGTAATTATAAATATTTAAATTTTGTTCCTTATGTACCAATTAAGGTATCATAAACCCTTTATACTCATCTAGATAAGCTCAGTAATGCTGTGGCAACAAACACTCCCCATATCTGAGCAGCCCGTGTCTTATTCACCTGTAGTCTAGCCGACCTTTCAAAGCAGCTGTCCTCCACATGGCCACCCAGCACTCCAGGCCGGCCACATGTCAACCTGTTCAAACAAAGCCATACGCTGATGAATGTGTTTTAAAAACATATTAATTTTTGATTTATCTTGGAATTCTTTACCGGCCAAACTAAATTAATCTATTTTTTCCAACCTATAGTCAAAACTATAAAATGATTACCATGTGTACACACATACATATACATATACTTTAAAAACTTTCAATTTTCTAGGTGATGCACTGAATGCACAATTGAATACTCCCACCTCACCATAATAACATAATTAATATAAAATATTAGGATGACAGAAAATATGAAAAGTGGTCAATTAATATCTAGCTGTAATCACAAATGAGAAGAGCCTTTAATAGACCAGGAGCTGTGACAAGTTGATAAGAGAAAGCAAAAGAAAAACTATGGTACCAAAAGGAGGCCGAGTGAGAAGAGGCCGCCCAGGGTCCACAGAAGGACATGCCCGAGGAAGGATAATTATTAGAGCAAGTAGTACATGATAAAACTTTTTGAGAGAAAACTTCCCAATGAAATAATAAACACTAGTTAAAGCCACTAAGGTTTGGAGTCATTTATTACAATATGTTATTGCAGTAAAAGCTTAACTAGTACAAAAATCAAAACTAAGTTTTTAGGGGCAAAAGCACTTAGAAATGCTTTAGTTAAGTAGATGCAATTGATTATAAAATAATTATTCACTTCAACACACCTATTGAGTATCTAATGACATACCATATAAAACACTATTCAAAAATTAAGCATAAATATTATTAAATAGAGCCTACAATGAGATTAATTTATGAGAAAACCGAGCTCTTTTTAAAATTGCTTGGGAGAGTACACTCATGCCCATTTGTGTCTGGATAATGATTTTTTGGATTAGACTGATTTTTAAAAAGCTTAAGAAGTTAGGTTTTACTATTAAGAATCTAAGTAATTATTTTAACTCTTCTAACTATGGTTTTTCAATATTTGTATAGATTGAAATTTTGAGGATAGTTGTTCTGAAAATATTATTGAAAATACATCAGGCGGGATAAGTAAACATCTTCAAAATATAAAATAGAAGAATAAGGGCCCACAGGCATCTCACGTTGAAGTAATTAGAGTTTGAGGGGGGAATTAAATAAAAAGATAATGGTGTTTCCTTGAAGGGGTACAAATTTAAGCCTAATTTTGTGTTTGTGTTTCTTGTTTTAGACAGTCTATTGAAGTATAACTGACATACAATGAACTGCACATAATTAAAGTGCACCATTTGATATGTTTTGACACATGAATGTACTCATGAAATCATCACCACAGTCAAGACAGTGAACATACCCACCATCCCTAACATTTCCTCTTGCTCATTTGTAATCTCTTTGCGATCCCTGTTCACTTTTGGTAAAATTATACTTTCAGATTCATTGTAGGGCCTCCCACTGAGTAGGCTCCCAATAAATTTGGTTGAACAAAACTTAATTCTAGAAAATGCTGTACTTTATTATTTATATATTTATCAGAAATACTTATCTAAGCATGTTTCAGGCATGCAACTTTATGAAATAGTTATTGTTACTTTTCGTACTATTATTATTATCTCTTTTACATAAAAGGGATTAGAGATATTATGGAAATTGTATAATATAGTTCTGAAGTTCATATTCAAGACCTCAGAAAGTTTGTAGGTCTTCACTAATTATCTGGTGAATGAGTGACTAAAAGAATCAGAAAAACTTAGTGATCCTTAACCCTGCAGTTGTAAACTCCTTAAGACCAGGAACCATGACTTTCATATAAATTTTGCTGTTAAATTGTATCCCCAGCATCTAGTCTGTTATTTTTATATAATCAGTGCTCCAAAAGTATTACAGGAAACTAATGCATTTCCTCTGAAAACAATGAACAGTCTTGAGAATCCAGGTTGTTTAATTACTTTTCAGTTCAGCCTTCCTGTGCTTCATTACCCACCTGGGCCACTTGGAAATAGTTATTTCCTAATCTTTGGATGGAGAGGAAGTTCTCTGCGTAGAGACGTTCCCTCAGTCCTTATATTTCAGCTTCATACCCACCCAGTGCTTTTTGTAGTACTTAGTGTCTCCAGTGATTCTCCTCTTTGACCCTCGTGCAGGGACTTTCTTCCACTCTGGTGAGGCAGTTAGCACACTTCCATCTCCTTGCTAAGATCAAAATATCTGTTGTACTTTTCTCTTGCTATTGTCTTTATGGATTAATGCCCTTTTAATTCCTTCATTGCCATTTTTTTGGAGTTCGAGGATGGAGAGAAGATAAACATATATTCAACAGAAATAGAACATTTCTAGAGGCCCTCTTGTGTCTCCTCTCTGTCACTACCACTGATCTCCTCAAGACAACCACTATCTTGACTGGTGATACTATAGATAATTTTGTCTGACTTTAAAATTTGTGCGTATAAAATCCTATGGACTATGTTATTTTTTCTTTGTTTGGATTTTCTCATTCATTGTTACTCTTGTTTGATTTACTAATGTTTCAATTATGTTCTGTTCTCATTGATGTGCAATATTCCATTTTATGAATATAGCTAAACTAATTTTTGTATCTTATTGGGTTGTTTTCATTTTGCAGCTACTACAAATAGCTCTTGTAAAAGACTTCTGGTGAACATATTTTAAAGTTTTATAAACCATGCATTTTGAATGGGCCATATCTCTGCCCAAGTTTAGTTTTCTAAAATACTCAATCCAGCTTACACTTCCACTAGCAGCGAATGAACATTTCGGTTGCTCCATGTCCTCATCCACACTTGGTATTTCATTTTAGTCATTAGATGCATAGTTGTGTCTCAGTATGGTTTAATTTGCTTTTTCTCTAATGACTAATGAGGGGTATTTGGATATTCTCTTTTGTAAAGTGCCTGTTTAACTTTATTGCCCATATTTCAATTATGTGATTAACTTGGTTTTTTTTTTACTGTTTTTTTATGCAGTTATAGAAAATTTTGTCATCTTTCATAAATAAATTGTGGTGTAAGTAGACACAAATAAAGTGAAAAAATAAAGGAGGTATCAAATCAAAACTAACCATAAGCAAAGCCTTTTGAGTGTAGGACTTGACTCTTTAGTATTAATAAACTATACATAAGACTCGAAGAGCTAAAATTCCAATATTTTTAATAGTACTATTTTTAAACAGCAAGGACACAGTATGTCTGTTCTGAGTCTAATATTAATGGCAAACCCCAGTGATCATTTGTGGTGATCAAGCTTTAGCTAGTCACTGAAGAACTTCATGAAACTTATAATTAAGAATTGTTGAAAACAGTCTCATATGAGAGATATAATTAATTAACATTCTATGTCCAATATACTGTAAAATTTTATTATATAAAAGACTATTATTTTAAAAATATTTATTTGCAAAAGGATAAACCAGCAGCAGTTACCATTCTTGGGTTAAGTTGATAACTTTTTGAAAATGTAGTCTGCATTTTCTACCATAGATCAAATGCACTATAAGTGTCCTAAGTTATGGATTTAGTAAAATTAATCAACCTAAGAAACTAAGAACCTCTTTAGTTACAAAAGGACATTATAGTTAAAATATAATTTAATAGACAAATCAATTAAGCTAAGGCATAATAGAACACTTCACATTTTCAGGAAATATAAAAATAGTTTTTAAAAAATGGTTAAAAACAATACTGAGGACTCAAGAAAATAGTAATGCTTATTACATAGGTCCTAGACCAAACTGCATTACACTTAATACCACCTATCAGATTTAAGTATATCAGAATGTTTCAAGGAAATAAATTTAATGAGAAGTATTAGAACAAAAATATTTGTAAAAAAAAAAAAAAAAAAAAAAAAAACTCTTTCCCTCTCATTAGAAGCACGATGATCATGAGCGATATTCAGTCAAACTTAATGCAGTTTTTAAAACTATAGGCAGATATTAATTGAATGAGGAAACATGCGTTAAAATGAGACACCAAAAAGCATAAGTAGGGACAAAGTTATTTTATTTTAAGGATGAGTAAATAAAGTGATGAGAGAATAATTCTAACCAATGAGATCCAAATAATTCAAATACATGGATTTTAATTTTTAAGACTAAAGTTTATAAATATTTGACTTCTGTGATATCATTAGGGATTTCAATATTTCACTTAATATTATTAATTTATCAGCTAAGATTCTCTCTTTATATATCAATTTTTTTTTGTTTTAGTATTTTCATTTATTAAATTTGACTATCTAATCCCTTGCCTTCCTCAACTGGTTTATTGAATATAACAATTGTTTTTGTTATGACACAAATTTAGTAGTATAAATGAAACTATAGTTTTTATTAATAGCATAAAGAATGATTTTATCCTCCTGAGGTATAAGCAGCAAACCCTTTTGTAGTTGCTGTGGATGATGAGAGTTGGTAGTCCCTTGTCAAAGCCAAAACCCAATGATTACGCCAGCAAACATACCTGGAAGGCAGTGAGATACTTCACAGTTCCCTAGAGCCAAATTGAGGGCAAAAAGCCGATGTTAAATCAAGGATAGCTTACATATAATAATTGCTACTACATGGGTGGTGGGGTCATGGAGTTATGGCATCAGAGATAGATTCAACTTTGAGCTATTTCACAAATTTCCAGTATGATTAGAAGCCTTTATTTGTGCTATTTTGAGTCTGTAAGTATATTTATGCCAAAACAACTGAGGACGGATATATGTGGAGTTATGTATTAAAATGTTCTCTAACTTATTGGGTGGTTGTTAATAATCAAATGAATGATTGCAGCAAATATTTCATTTTATCTCTAATTTTATAAAACAGAAATTTCAAGGATAATGATTTTATCCCTACAGTGACAGTCTCCAAGAGGAAAGATTATTTGCAAACTTTTGCTGTTAGTTGGAGAAAGCAGATTCCAAATTGTAATGACCAATGTTAAAAAATCCTAGATCATTAAGTACAAGTTTGGGCCATGTATCTTCTAATAGTTACAAATCCAGTTTTGCCACTAATGAGTTGAGGCAAGGCTGAGGGTGCCCAGCAATGGCCAAGGCATTTCTGTGATTTATTTATTATGTTAAATAGTAGGAGAGAGTGAGTTGCCAGTGTGTTTACTTTTAATTGTGGCATAAGGTCATAATAATTAATGTGATGGAGTCAAATTTTCTCTTTCTAATTATCATTAAGAAAAAATGCGCACATTTGTATCATTATGCCTCAAGAAATTTACTTAGTTTGCTATGGGAATTTTGATTACAAATTCTATTTACTTGGAGAGACCAATGTATAGTACTTTGAATCATTTTTGCAAATCTTTTTTCCCCCTATTTTTAATATCTGATGAAAATTTATATTTCCTGAAATGTAAGGCACAGAATGAACAAGAGTCTCTTCTGCTCTTTTGTATGAACACTTTCTTGCTAAGGATGTCAGGTAATGAACAGATTCATTTATTTACCGACCCATTGAACAAACGTTCATTCTTTGGACATCTATAAAGGTATCAGATATGTACAATTTTTATAAGCAGAACAAATTATTTTTAAACTCCTTGTTTTTAACAAGTAAGATCATAGAAGAATCCATCACAGATGTCTTTTGGCTGAACTTGGAGTAAAACCCACATTTTTAAATTTAGAATTCTTGTTCATCTTACTCTATTCAGAACTTGGAAAGACCCTTAATTCTAGAATATTGTACATAGAGGCTTCCGAAATGATCCCCCACTAGGAAATAATGTCAAAGCCTCTATACAACATCCTACTTTACCATCAATAATTTTTTTTTAAATAAATCTCCTGGTGTAAAGTACAAGAAGTGTAAGTGCTTTGTCTAAAATATGGACCAATTGGAGAACCTTGCAGGTAATTCAGTTAATAAGTGACTTATGTCACCTATCCACATATATCAAGTATGTAAGAATCTGTCTATTTGATTAGTTACATTTGAAGGCATCATCTCATCAAGCTTATAGATATGTATCTTCATTCTTGAAGACCCATTCATTTTCTACACAGGTCAATGTAGAAAACCAAGTGGAGATGTGATAGGTATTATCTTCTTTGCATCATGTGAATTTTTAATAGTGACACTAATATCCGCAGTTCTTTCAGAAAACAACTATCCCATTAGACATATTTTCTAAGATTGTGTGGTATGGTTTCAGTATCTCCAAATTAACCTTTCTATCACATTATCCTCTAACCTATAGGTGAGGGGGAAATGGCAAAATAAGCGTGAAAGGGAGTTGAGACTCCTATTGAACCCACTGTGAAGTAGGATTTGATTAGGCCCTTAGCCCTGACTCTAATCTTTGAATTGCAATGAATTTCTTGCTACTTAGCCCTTAATAAAACCTCAGAGTCAATAGTCCACTATTCTGTTCCCCAGTGCCAATTACTTTGAAAAACAGCTGTAGTAACATTCTTTGGGAAAATGTACAGAGATGACATTCTATATATATTTATGATAATGTCCCAGTGCCTCTCCTAAAGAGCAAGGGTGGGTCTTTGAAACTGGACAGGGCTTACTTTAGTTTTGAATCTCATCAAACTGAGAAAGTGATTACATGTACTCTCTGCTCATCAAATTATCCTAGGCATCCACATTAGTCAGTCCTTCTGTTCTAAAATTGCGCTCCTTTGTCCTCGGTACAAGCGCCCTCAGAATCCATTCCTGTATATGTTTCTCACTTCTTTGCTTATATAAATCAGCGGGTTCCATATTTCTTTTAGTTGTAAGATTACTTTTCCCAGGCTTGACTATTTTGTTGTCCCCACTCCAGAGCATGCTGGGATAGGACTAGAGTTATAAGCCTAACGGCATTCAATCATGTGATTAGAGTGCCACCACTGGAACTCCTCAATGCTATTGCATCCAGACCATACACGTTGCCACCCCTATAATGAGTATCTGGCCTCTTTGACTTTTACGGGGGATTCCTACCAAAATATACATTGTGGGAAACCCTACAAACAGGGGTTTGAATGCTTTATATCAAGATAAAGACTAATATATACCACATTTTACAGATGGAGAAATGCAAGAAAATGAGCAAGTTCTCATTAAATGTGGTAACTTTATTCTTATCATGTATTCTTCTATTGGTTCTTTTAAAATATCTCCTCTCTCAAGACTCACCAAATTTATGACTATAAAAATAAATAATTTATAATTTATGTAAAATAAGTTGAGTAGTTTTAACAAAAGCATATCCTTTATATGAAGTATGTAAAGATTTTATTCTACTCTCTCAATCTATTGTAGTAATGTAATCTGTATCTAAAAATTCCATACAGCAGAAACCTTATGATAGCAACGCATATTTCAGGAGGTATTGTATGGCTGTGGTACTTAAAATTTTTATGTCATTTTGGAAGTACAACATTTAAATAGATAGTGTAAATAAAATAAAAATTTATTATGGGATTATAGACTTCTACCATATTGATGATAAGAATAGATTAGTTCATGCTTCATGTAATTTTGATGTAAGATTACTTAAGAGAATATTACTCTTTTTTGAAAATATAGTTTTGTTATTAAAAATATTTCAGTTATAACTGATGTAGTTGAAAATAAGTTTTAAAAAGTAATCATTTAGCATGGAATTCTTTGCTGTGACCAAATCTTCATTTACTAAAAATTATTTTAGCAAATTATCTTTTGATATTATACATGATCGAATATAAGGCAACATCATTTCTCAAATTATACCTTAAAAAGAGATGTTCATCTTATATTGGTGTCATTATAGATTTCTTATAATGGAACACTCATGAAAGTGCTTTAATTTGATCAAAAATTAAGGAAGAAAGGCATATTTGCCTTAAATCACATCAATCAATGTTAGTTGGATGCTTGAAAAAATTACCTGAAAATTGGGTAAAAGCAGGCAAAGGAATTTAAGAAAGAATTATTCTTAAATTATATGACATGACAATTTAAAGTATTTGCAGTTAACAAGTAGCAAAAATTGTGAGCAAGAATACTGTTTTTTGATGACATATTTTGGGGAAATGAAGGAAACATCATGTCATCATTCATACTTACATGGTAGTCACATATGACATTTTATTTTGTAGCCCATTGTAAAGCTAACATTGAACAAATATATGCATCTAGTTTACACATGCTTATATAGGACTATACTTATGTTCACACATATAATTACATATATTGATATATGACTATATGTAAAAGTATTATAATTACATTCTTTCTTCTTTTAGTTTTTATTAATATGGATTTATTTCTCCTTACTCAACTTGGTAAATTGATTAAATAATATTGTAAGTGTAATTATGTCTGTAATTATACTCATAGCATTTCTGTTGTTGTTTATAAAGGGGTCTAATGCCATTCATAGACAGAGTAATGGCTTGTTGCAACTGTGGCTTCTTTGCAAGTCTAAACTTGCTTAAAGGCTATATGCAAATATTACTCAAGAAATCATTTGGTCTTTTTCCAGAGAATGTTCCTTTAACATAGAAAGAAGTAGACTAAGTTACAACAATTTCTATACAAGGTACCAGCGTATGTTCATTTCATATTCTGAGAAACTGAGACAAAATGAGGGTAGCAATGGAGAGATTAAGACTTCATCATAGAGTAGATGCTCCACATATAATTATGTGGACAAGTCCACTTTGATGCCTAAAATGGGTCTTCATATGTTACACATTTAATTTGCTAGTAGAAATTCACTTAAACCTATATATTTCTTGAAGTAACATCTTTAAAAGTAGTTAATGAAACTGGCATGACCTGGAAGTCCAGTCTTATGACTTTTAGTCATGCTGTGAGGTTTCCTCAAACTGGGGAGCAGTTGATTTTTATTTGTGATTAGACAGACTTCATATGAACTGAAAATCAGCAGAGGGTGGAGGCAAACCCACGCGTGACTTCCTGTCAAGCCTTCTCTCCAGTCCCGGAAGAGTGAGTTAGGAAACCTCTGATCTCATCTGTGTAGAGTTCAAGTAAGGAGACAAGATGGCAATTTTTAAGAGTATTTTGAAGGATGAACACAGGTTAAGTCAGTGTCATGTTATGAAAGGCAAGAGAACATCAGGCACATATTACTTAATAAATGTCGGTTGAGTGAATAAATGACTGCAAACTTCTCAAATTTATCTTTAATCTAAGTCTCAAATTTACTTTCTCCATTGCTTACAAGTTATTCTGAAAAAAATATATGCAAGTACTTTAATAAATTGTAATATTTTCTCTATTAAATAAATATCTTTTGTTGTTCTACGTATATTTTCAAACAACTTTAATATTAATTTTATTTTTATTAAGGTAATATATATCATAGTTTTTTAAAAATGGTGTTAAAATTCTAATAAACTAGGACAGATCTCCTCCCAAGCCCAGTCTCAACTCCCACAGGAAAGCATTTTACTTTTCTAGTGCTTTTTTTTAAAAAATTGTACCTACTTACTTATTTCTAAATGGCTTGCTTATTTGGCTATTTCTTTATGTAGTGATTTTACACATTATTTGTTGACTTTATAATAGTTGAGAATTTAGTTGTCTTTCACACACACATACACTGATGGTCTTTCCTTATCCCCATCCTCTACATGCAGTTATATCATAGTTTATGTCAGCCATTTTTCTAATTATATCCACATCTGCACAAAGTGGCATATTATCATTATGCTTCTCTTCTTTCAGAACCTTTTGTTTTTCTGGAGTTAGTAATATCTTTTTTTCCCCCAATTTGTTTAATATATTTTGTGCCTACTGTAATTATTCACAAATATCCCCCAATAAGATTTTAAATAGTCAGAATAGTCAGAATTTCTATAACAAACAACTCAAAAAGTCTCAGTGCCTTACATGGTGTGTTTATTTCTTACTCATGTCACATGTGGCAGCTAGGGTTTTTTATGTCACACAGTCATCCAGAGTCACAAATGGCTTTCATCTTGGAACTTTAATGTCTTCTAGGGCCTCTGAGCTCTCATTAAGCCTATGTGTGTAGTCTTTGGAACTGATAAGGAGAGAAGAAAAGCACAGAAACTCTCATAGGTTATTTTATGGGAATGGCCTGGAAGTGGTGGTATTCATCACTGCTACTCACATACCATTGGCCAAACCCCAGTTACATGCCTCCCTGCCTGCAAGAGGCTAAGAAACAAAATCTAGTGGGGTGCATAGAAAAAAGGGAACGTGGACTTGGATGAGCACTTCCAGTTTTGACTGCACACACATTTATCAATAATTGTTCAAATGAACATGCACATCAAATAGTTATTTTCTTTTATTTTTTTTCTTGGTGATTTCCTTACTTCTTATCTCTAGGCCTGCTTCACAGATGTTGCTCTGGAGAATTTACTGTCTCCTCTGTTGGTTCTGCATTTCCTGGGTACTATCTCTTCCTCTTTCTTGATTCATAAGCTCATTTTGGGGACTCTTCTTTAAAAATGGTATGGAAGTATATTTTTGAATCCTTGCATATCTGAAAGTATCTTTAATTACATTTGGCTAATATTTTGTCTGTGTATACAAATCTAAGTTCAAAATAATTTTATTTTTAAAATGTGAACACATTTCAAGAATCTTCTGGATCAATTATTACTCTCAAGATGTCTTTTCCTTTGCATGTGATCTGCTTTATATTTTTGGAAGATGTTTTAGGTTTTCTTTATTCCTGGACTTCTAATATTTCAAAATGATGTATCTTAGTGTGTTTAATTAATTAATTTAAAATTTTATTATCCAGAACTTTTGGTGAAACTTCTGATGCCTAAAATTCATAATATTCATTTCTGGAATTATTATTTTTTTCTTTTTTGCATTATTTCTTTAGTTAACTTTTTCATCCTTTTTTTGGATTAAAAAAAAGCACCTCTTTTCTAGAACTCTCTGGGATTTCCTTTAGTCAAAAAATGTTTCCCTTTTCTCCAATTTTTTATTTCTATAGTTTTTTCTATTTTCCTGAAGATTTTTTCAACTTAATATTATAACTCATCTGTCAAATATTTAAAATTTGAAAATATTGTTTGAGAATATTTTCAATTTCAAGAGTTTTTTTTTCTGTCATATGTAAATTTGTTTTTAATTTATTTTCTGTAGGAGCAGAGTGAAAATGCATGTGTTCAGTTCATCTCGTTAAACCACAAATTACTCTAGTCGGCTCCCTCCAGAAAATAAACTTCCAGTCTCCTGGAGGGCTGGGTTGAGCAGATGGAGGAAGTTATGGTTGGTCAAAGATACGGCCGTGGGGAAGGGACGTTCGGGCCCAAGCATTCTGCGTACGGACATCTAACCAAGCTCCTGTGTTCGTCCCACCAGCTAACCTCCTTCTGTGGTGGTGTTTATGCCTCCTAGGCCTGAGCCGCCCAGGATTCTGCAGGGAGCATTGTGCTGCTTCTTAACCATAACCCCTCCTAGAGACACGCAGCAGATTCACTCTCCTCTACCGAAACAGTTACCAAGCCTCCAACTATTTGACTTAGGTTCTCCTAGCCACCTTTTGCAGTTTATTTTGTCTTTTTATGTTGCTTTTCCCTTTTATTTCTCTTTATGGCTTAATAACATTTAAAAATTAATTTATTCTTGTGTTAGAGGAGTTTGGGAAAGGGAATCTGAAACGTGTAATCAATTTACCATTTTCCACTAGAACTTTCTCATGTACATTTATATCTGTTTACCTCAGTGCTGTATTTATTGAATGATAAACCTATTGACAGAACTTATGTCTATTTAATTTGTGCTAAAAAAAACTCCAGGTATAATAGCAAGGCATTTGTTTTTTATTATGACACAAGATGCTGTCACCTCGTTTTCACTGGTTTTCCTGGGTATTTCATTCTGTTCTACCTCTGTTCGAAGTGGCCAAGAATCATTTCTCAGATGTTCTCTTACCGCCTTCTCCTCCTTAGAACCCCCCCACTCAGGTAGCTGAGTAGCATCACTAAATAGCACAAGTGGCCTGGAGCCTCGGGACCCGATAAACAGGCTTATGTGGCAAGTGACTCCGGGAGAGCTGTCCCTGTAAAAGTTGATGCTATGAGGCAACTGACACACTTATCTGAGGAAGAGTGACAAGGAGCAGGTGATAAATGTGTGTTAGACTTTCTCATAAACGGTCCCTGGAAATAGTAGGGAGGCAGAGTGGTACAGTGATCACCTGAGACCTGCCTTCAGGATCAGCAGTCCTGAGTTCCATGTTGATGGACCCTCATGATTCTGGGCACATTGCTGGGGCTTTCTTAACCTTGGTTTCTTCATTCTTAACATGCAGACAATAAAAATAATAGATGCCTTGCCTATTTCAAAGCAATGTTGCGAAAGTGAAATGAGATGATTTATGGGTAAGGGCTTTATAAACTCTACTGCAAACATAAAATAATAGCTATCAGGATTACTGTCAGTGAACACATCAACTGTGTGAAGAATACAGATTATCATTATATAGCACAGAGAATTTTTTTAAGTTAATGTGCTGTATACAGTGGAATAAATTCAAGGTTATGTTCCATCTCTTACCTCTCCCTTGGCCCATGAACACACACTTGTTATATACTTAGATATTGCTGATGGATGCAGAATAGATTTGCTGCAAATTTTGATTTCCAGCATATGTATTTTGAAAATCTACAATCTGAACCTCTTATACTTTCTCCCGGTAGATCAGAATTATTTTTATGAATTGGATCTTACTGTGGGTAGCTGAAGTCTATACGTGCTCCCGGAATAATAAGTCTAGCCAACATGTATATAGAATTTACTGTGCCAGGCACTGTTTGATGCACTTTGCTGACATGAATTCATTTATTCACAATAACCCTATGAAGGCATTTTATTATCTCCATTTTCCAGATAAGAACACTGAGGCACAGAACATAGAACTTTCCCTATATTTTCCTAATAGAATTGACAGAGTCCTGCGAACTGAATGTTTTCTGCGATACTCTTCTCCACCATTTGGCTCTCATTTTGTGTTTCCTTTCAGTTTGGGGTCTTCATTTGCCCCCTTCCGGAGCACTCCTCTGGGAGACAAATCTTCCCAGCTGATTCTCTAGGGCACCTTGTCAGCACTGAGTCAAACAATGGAAATTTAAGCTGTCATCTCATTGTTTACCAACATGAGTGCAAGCGACAGGTTGGGAACTTCTTAATTTTCTTCACACAGGAATAAGTCAGCTGCTATTAGGATTCTTACTTTTACCGTCAGTATGTAAACTAGAGTTGTCAGTCTGTCTGAAATGTGATCCAAGAGGTAACCTGCTGATCTCTGGAGTGCCAAGGAGGCAACGATGAGTGTGGTGAATGCTGATTAATGTATTCATATCTACAGATCCTAACTTTTACAACGCGAATTTCTTTCCAACTCCCCTCTCGTGTCCCGAGGCCTTTCTCCGTTTCTTCGCTGGTAATTCGTTGCTCTCTCTCTAGTTAATGAGACATCCCCCGGGGAGGAGAGAATGCAGTACGTTGGGGGGCAGTCCTTGCAGCGCCCTGGGCTCTTTCAATAAGACATATCGAAGAAAACACGGGAAAATAAAGGAAGAAGAAGGAGCTCCTGCTAGGCTTGAAGCCCCACAGAGGAGAATTTAACCAGGAGCCAAGCGCGTTTGAGTCACCACCAAGATTTGCCAGAGGTGAGCGCCGCACATCCGCGTTAGGACCGGGAGACACGCCTTCTTCTCACACAAACCTTCCAGATCCAGGCGCCTCCGACTGCGGACTCGGGGGTGGTGCCACAAGTCCTTCCACTTGCAGAGCTGACGGGCAGGGGCTGGGGACTGGCCAGCGTGGGACCGATCCAGCGCCACAGGTTGGAAAAATAAGGAACTGTCCCCATGATGGTCGTCCTGTAAAGCAGATCCCGTGTCGCTGCTTGTGTGGAAGCCCAGGAGTTCAAGGGCTCGGGAGAGGAGAAGGACGCCTCTGAAACCTGACACCCAGCCCTCTCGCAAAGGAAACTTCGCCGGCTGGTGAGTTGGGGAAGCCGGGCTGTTCTTGCTGGAATGTGTTCCCACCCACTCAGGGTATTCTCGGCTGCTGGCCTGCGGAAAGGAAGTGAGACGTGGATGAGAAGCTGCAGGCCGGCAGAGAGGCGAGCAGAGCCTGCTGTGTGAGCGCCTTGGGCCGGCGGTTCTGCAGAAATCCTAGCGAAGACGGTCGGGCGCGTGCGGGAGAATGGCATCGGAAAACTCTAGCTGGCTGTCTCCGTTTTGGTATTGCACGGTTAGGATAAAAAAACTAGACACTGCAATACCAATTTTCTTCTATTTGCATCTCAAAAAAAAAATCACCCAAATTTAATAATAATAATGATAATGATAATAATGATAATAATAATAATGATGATGAAAATGGTATGTTTAGAGTTTCATTTAAGAAGTAATTTAGTGAGGCAAGCCAGGCAAGTGATAGGACATTTCTTTGCACTTCCTCAGGTGAAATAGCTGTAGAAAAATCAGAAGTAATTTCACTCTGATTTTTCTTTGCTGAGTGATTTCTAAATTCTGATCCAAGTGTTGCAGCTACTGGAATGGGAGCATTCGTATTCTTTCAAGCGATCATAATCAATTAGCTTCCAAAATAACTTTATTTAGTTATCTGAGGACTATTAAAGCAGGTGAAATGTAATTAGAGGGGTTGCCTTCCTAGGAAAACGCTGTGTTTTGGTTAAAGTCATACCTATGACAGGACATGTTTACTAGCTTTTTATTTCAAGGTCTAAAATTAAGGGTGTAAGATTCCAGTTGTTTAAATGGAATATTATTAATTTAAGCCCAAATTAATAACATGTAGTCCCAGGATTATTTGCAACAAAATTATTATTTAACATAATAATAGTTATGAATTTTGATTTAGTTCTGTTTAAAAGTGTGTACTATTTTTAATATTTAGTTACATTCATGCATATTCAGTAATATTATAAATAAATATTATATATCCATGGTAGTATAGTTCTAAATTTGAAAAGTTAACAGAAAAGATGCACTTCAGCATTATAGCCTCAGGTATTTAAGTTTATTGAATTTTAAAATTACTATAGAGTACAAATTGTACTATGAAATGAGAGTCATTCCCCTGAATATTTTTTAGGTTTCCAACATAATCCTCTACCCAGCTGGGATCAGCCCTTCTTGAAAGTGAGATGGGCTTCTTAAGGATCGCCAAAAAAGGGTGCTCTTGACAGATAGTTTCCTGTCAAGAACTGACTGCTGTCTCCCATAAAATGTTGCCATCATTGCTGTGGAAAGGAAACTAAAACATTGCATATGAAACTGGATGAGCCTGTTCTCATAGTTGCCGAGAAGGAATAAAGGGAATCTGTCATATATGTAAGCAAACTACAACTCTCTCATAGGCCATTTCAGGAACAGGAATATCTGACCTGATAGGTAAGGTAACCCTAGGATAATCGATCATCCCAGCTCCTTGTCGCACCAGCTAATACTTAGATTATCTGCTGTTTTCTGAATCGCTTTTCATGTATTTAGCTGTCCTGGAAAAGTGGAAGTCATCCAAAGCTCCAGGTGGTTCCGAACAGAAACCTGCTCTTTTCTCACCCTCACTCTGGGAAATTTCAAGTTGGTTGGGTTTTTTTTTTTTTTTTTTTTGATTTCAGAAAGTGGAGCATGAAACATAGACCAACTAGTCACAGAAAAATCGGCACGCAATTCATCCAGTTTCTTGAGGTGATTCATCAAGGCAGGTTGACCAATAGTTCAACTCTTAAGCAAGTAATTGTAATGTTGAGAGGCAGGAAAACAATTACAGTAAAACCAAACAGGACAGACATGTTGTTTTCCATGACACGTATATCGCTTTCTAAAGATGGTGGCTACAGGGGAATGACTCTTTTACTCATTCTTAGATGTATATGGAGCTTAAGTTTCTAACATAGTTGTAAGAAATAGCGACATCACTAAGCCCAATAGAAACCTTGTCATACCCCCATAAATGGAGTTGAAAGTATTACTTAATTTGTTTCATGCTTTTGCAATCATAATTCATGTTCTCTAGTATTAATCTTTCAGAGGCCCTCCTTACATGGAAAAAAAAAAACTTGTCTAGAGTACGAGTAATGAGAATAAAACTGTTTGACACATAGCTAAAAGTACTTTCAATTAGACACCTATGCCAATAAATAAATTAGTAATTATACAAGTTTCAGTGCTATTTAAAAAACTTGAAGTACAATTATGAGAGTGACCTGAGAGGGTGAAGGAGACTGTGTGATTCAGTGGTCAGGGAGAGCCTCAAGGAAGGCCATCTTTTTACAAGATCACTATGGCCTCCTGAGGAAAACGTATTGTAGGATGACCAGTGTAGAAGAGACACTGGTTAGGAGGTTGTTCCACTAGACCAGAGATGACAGTGGCATAGAACAAGGTGAAAAACAGTGGTCCCAAAGAGAAGTAAATAGAGTCAGGAGGTATTTGAAGACAAGACTGACGGGATTTGCTGACTAATTGGTTAAGGGGTGGGGACAAAGGAAAGGAAGACTCAAAATGATCGCCAGGTTCGGTACTAAAGATACTGGGTAGATGGTGAAACCGTTTCCTAAGATGGATACAGCTAGCTGAAAGACATGTTTGAAGGAAAAATGAAGAATTTGTTTCCAGCCCTTTGAGGTATTTTTAGGTATCCAAAGGGAAATGTCAAACTGGGCTCTTGGATGTAAATATCTGGAGTACTTGGAAGAAGTCACAATGAGTATAAGAAGTTGGGAATCAAGTGCCTATGGATGCTTTTTAGAGCCACAGCCTTGAAGACGTCTCTTAGAAAGATAGCAGAGAGAGAGAAACATAGAAACTTAAGGGCCAAGTTCTTGCTTATTTTAGCATCGAGGGATCTTGCATAGAAGCCAGTAACAAGCCAGTGAAGTGAGAGGCAAACCAGAAGAATGTGTTGTCATGGAACCCAAGCCAGAAAACATTTCAAAAAAAAAAGGAAAAGGTCAATTGTGTCAGATATGGCTAGAATGATGAACAGGCTGGGGACTGAAAGCAACAATTGCATGTGGCAATTTGAAATCACTGGCCCCTTTGATAAGAGTTGGAGTTCTTAAAAAGAAATTCAGATAAACTATCTTTCAAAAAACTTGGAAATTGCATTTTGTTATCTCAAAAGAGATACCACTAGAGAAATTTATGAGACTACATAGAGGCTTTAATAAAATCAGCTTTTAAAAATGGATTATAGAATAGATGACTAAAAGATACATAATTAGAAATACCTACAAAACTGTTAAATCAGCTGATTGCACAGTATGAGGAAGAGTAAGACCCAACGTGGGATAAAGTTTGAAAAAAATGCTGAGGACAGCCCAAGATTCTCCTAGTGTTGTTTAGAGAAAGACAGTGAGTGACCAAGGAAGTTAGGAGATGGGAGAAGAAGTGGTATTTCCCAGTGTTCATTGCTTCTCTCTTGTTTTCCAATGAAAGGAAATACTGTTCAAAAACAGGAAGGATACAACCGTACTAAAAGAAAATTAACATAAAAGCAAGATGAGAAGTTATCATGACTGTACGTAACTCCTTTAAATAGGAAAGAACAGAGGGAGCAGTCAAGACCACCTGTCTAAAGAAGTAGCGTTTTAGTTGAGACCTGAAGGATGTCTCAGTGCCAGTCAGGTGGACAGTTGAGAGAGAACAATTCAGACAGAGCAAAAGCATCTGCCGAGCTCCTGACTTAGGACAGTGTTTGGTGCATTTAATGATCATACAGAAGAGTTCAGAGCGTGGAAGGCAGGTGGTAGAGAGGGCAGGGACTGGATCAGGCCAAAGAAGACCAAGAAGTGCAACATTCCAAAAGTTATTTGTTGCAGAGAAGGCTAATACTGGAAAGTTAGACCAAACGATCTTCAAGCTCTCTTCCAAAACCATAATCCTTCACGTACAAGAATACAATGCATCTGATGCTCAATAGATATTCCAGATCACAAATTAAGAGATAATAGTGAAAATATAGTTATACAGTTGTAAAAATATAACATAACAGAACAGAGTAAATAAGTTGTCGCTGCCATATAAACCAAATGTCTAATATCCAGAAGTGCAGAACAAAACTTTTTTTTTAGTAGGTAAAACTATATTCAAGGATATCAAGACTCACCCACATAATTTTGGGAACAATTTTAGAGAAGGCAGACTAGATGTCATAAATTAGTGAGATTTACAACGAACATTAAGAAGTCCATCAATAATATAAAATACTGCTAGTGCTGAGTAATATAGCTATGAATATGGCATTCAGTCTCCATAAAACTTAATTTTCTCCTGTGTAGAAAAATAGAAAAAGATTGATTATTTTAATATCCCTATTGTCTAGCTGTATATATGGCTTTATATTTAGTTTCTTTCTTCCTCTTTTTCTTTGTACCTTTCCTCTCTTCTTTCCATTTATGTACCTATTTATCCATTTAGATAGATATTAATGTATGTATGTATACATAGATATATATGTACATATATGTACACACTCAAAAAGAGAAAAAAGAGAAAGAAATATGTAGACCCTATAAAAGAAAAAAATTTCATCTAAAAAAGCTTGGGGAAAAAGTACAAGATTTTATTTTATTCTTTCTGTGGCATGCACATTTATTTTTAATTATAATGATCTTGGGATCAACCCAATATATTTCTTTTTGCTTCTCTCTTTAACTTGCTCAGAAAAAAATGAAACTGTGTATTAAATATGGCCTGAAAAACACACCAGAATGAAAATAATTAGAAAAAGCAAAATTGCTTTATATTCTATTTGTCCAATTTAACTTAGGCAAGGACTTCAGAGCCTCAGAAGTTTGTTAAAAGAATTATTCAGTTCTCGTGGTCTTATATTCAAAATATGCTCTTCTCATAAACAAATGTACCGTTGATAAATTTTTCTGGACACGTCAAATGTTTAAAATATAGAACAAAATTAGGTTTTCAAAAACGAAAAATAAACTATTCATCTCTTAGTGCTTAAAAAAATGAAAACCTTTTCCAAGAACAAAAGCTTCTGCATATTGAGTGGGGTGCCTCTTGCACTAACTTTGGGCCTCTGATTTTCTGAAGTTTTCTCCCAACTGCTGGGAGAAATGTGGAACATGCTGCCCACCTGCTAATTTCTTAGTTCCTTCAGTGAACTAAAGCTAGGTACCACTACTTATTATGTGGAACTTGTTATTCCCGGTTTCTGTTCCGATCCCTCCCCATTCAGTCTTTCCTTTTAATCTTCCTAAGGTTGGCAATACCTGTTATCAAATGCTGCCTCTCTGGTTTAGAGGTAAAAGATTCTACCAGAAATGATGCAGAAAACAACACTGCAAAACATATCTTAATAAAAAAAAATCACTTCTATGAAAATATTCTGATATTTATAACTGAGGGTTAAGGCATAATGAAACCAGCATAAATAAATAGAACATGACATGAGAAAGACCTGTTCCTTAATCTTCAGTTGGAAATGAAATGCTAGTTTTAAAAAGACTGCATAGTAGCAATAAAATGAAATGAGCAACTTAGGGTTTGCTTATCTCTCTGGATCTCACTAGATCATCATCAGGTGCTAGTTATTATGAAACACCATATACATTCTCCCCAAATTGCTCTTGTTAGATTAAAATTTTTATCTCATCTACGAGAAAAACCAAGCAAACCAAAGTAGAATGCATAACTCATTTGTATTGCCCCTGGGTACCTCCTTAATTGAGGTGCACGCTCCCACTCCAAAACTAACATACTAGATGAGATTATTCCTGGCTAAAGGTGAGGACCAGATAAAAAGAGAGGGTAAGGACGCTTGTCTAGTGTGTTTTTTCTCTAATAGCAACAGGCCAACCAAAAGCTTGGTCTCCTCTGCAGACTTGAAGAAAGTCGGGGGTGCCTATGTTTTCAGTGCAAGCTGCAAGGACGTCTTTGAGTTCTGTGTTGTGGTTTTCTCTGTAAAGCAACTATATAATAATAATGGAGTTGCTGTGAAGATGAATTTCCCTTAAATTATAATGTTTTTCTTCCTGGTTCCCTACAGTTTTTCTAATCAAGTGCGGTTTTCGTGGTTCTGACTTCCTACAGTTTTTACTCTCTCAAAGTACAATTTGACATTTAATGTAAACTCATTCAGGAGGCCCAGGGAATCAGAAATTAGTTTCCTATCCTTTGATTCATGGAAGGTTTTGAATTAGGGTGATTTTAATGAAATAGATCCTTGAAATATGGTGTAATTGGTCTAGAGCAGTAATGTTGATTCTTGAAATCAGTATAGTAAATATTTATACACCTACAGAAGCAGGCACCTTGAGAATAGAGAACTAATTAAAAAAATGAAAGGAATAATTCAAACTCATAAACATTAACTATATATTTAAAGAAAGACATTCTATTGACATCATATTTTATAACTAGCAGTAACATTTATATTTGTCATATTTTTCAGGAATCATGTTTTTTAAAAAATGTGCAGAAATTGGAATAAAGAAGTTAAAGAAATAGCTCAAAACTGCCTTCTAATATTTCTTTCTACCATAAACATGTAATTGTGCATGGACACTTGATCCAAAAGATGAAAATAAGAAACCCAAGAATTATTGACATCCTTTGGAGAGTACAAATTCTACCTGGATAGCATAAAATTTAGAGAAAATGTCAAAGTAGTTATGTTAAAGTTGACAGTGTTATTTATTAGAATAAAAGATCTGCTCACCATGTTAAAACTGATAATAGCAATTTAATCTCTGGTATAATTTTTATATACCTGAAATTTTATTAAAAATCTTTAAGTGACATTTATGTATCAGCATCATATTTGGTACTTAGATTGTAAAGATGAATAAGACATAGTTCCTGCTCTTAAAGAACTTAGAATCTGATAAAGTAGAGAGATATATGAGCAGATGATTTCAGTGTAAAATGATAAAATTAGTGTTTTGAATGTTGTACTGTGATAATTAAGAGGAAGACAAATTTAAGGAGGTTAAAAATGAGAGAGAGATCAGTTAGGAATGAGAAATAAAAAAGGTCTGAAATTAAGTAAGTGATTGTAAGGGTAGAGAAGAAAAGTCAGATTAGAGAAACTATTGACAAGTAGCATTGACCAGATACTGGGAGAAAGGAGAAATTTTTATAACATCTCAATTACTGGTTTTAGGAGGCAATAGATGCATGCATATTGGTCTCCCAAATGGAAATGAGGTAGAAAAAAGGTGAAGCATGTTGAGGGAGGGAGACATACTGTATTTGGGGTACCCGTGGCCATTCAATTGGATTTGTTGAGGAAAACGGCTCCCAGAGTCTAAACTGCCTAGGAGAGATCAGGCTAGTAATAGTGATTGGGGAATACTGGTAATCAGGTAATCACTAAAATTCACAAAAACTAATGCCATCTCTCAGAAAGACAATGGAAAGAGAGAGGAATAGTAGCCATAAGATGGGACTCATAATTTTTTCCTTTTCTTTAAGCACTGCTCTGCTTTGCCTAATAATGACATTCAAGTTCTGGAAGGACTTAGGGGAAATATAAGGATATATCTAATTATATGTATTTGTCATTATTATTATTGTTAAATTGGGAGGCTATTTTAAATATTTCTGTAACTCTTAGTTTATGACTATGATATCATTTATTCCTTTTTGTAAGGCAATCACTGTAAGTAACATTTTATTTCCCTAAAATTCTGTTCACTCACATCCTCTTCTGGCTGCTCTGTTAAAAATGACAAGTCATATCTCAAGAATGTGTTCTAGCACCATAGAATAGAAAACCTAACAGATTGCTAAAATGGTTGAATCTATTGATTTGGGCTCATTAATATCATGCTTTAATAATTGATAGCCAGCCGATATTAATTTAAGGACAAACTCCCATTCTCTTCATTTTACTCAATAGGTTTGTTCTAATTCTGCTATGACACTTTGAGCCTCAAGATCTACTTCCCAAAGCATAACAAAATGTATCACAATGTTCTAAAAGAACTTAAGACTAATTCACTTGTAATGATTACTTTGGTAATTTTCAATATGTTAAATATTGTCATATGATTGACTCATAAGTATATACGAGTGGGTAAGTTTAGGAAAAGTTATTCTTTCTTCTGTTTCCATCCCATCTTCATCCTCATAATAAGATGCCTTCCAGTTCACTGTTTGAAAAACGTCTGAGGAATATTTTATTACATTTACAAGCATTTTTTTGTACAGCCATGTGACTGCTTCTAACTCTTCAATGAAAGTATTTCTGATTATTACATAATCAGTATGAGAACATTTGACATGCCCGCTTGTCCAGTGAGGTGTTCTCTTTGTTCCTTCTGGCTTCCAGGTGTGTAAAGCATTCTATGCTATGGATGCATCATTTCAGACATCTATTTCTGAACAAATGTGTTGTAAATAAACACTACTTATACGATGCCAATAACCCAGTTATTTACATTCTAATTATTACAGAGGGAGAAGCAAAATCCTAAAAAACATTTATGACTCATCTATTAAGTTAGACATATAATCCATGTCTAGAAATATCCCAGTCAGGATTTCTAATTAGAACCACATTGACTTTAGTCCTTTTGTACTTTTTCCTCCAGCTTTTGATTACTTATGTTATTCAATAAGCTATTATTTTACTGTGAATCTTCTAGGTTATCCCCCTTTGGAAATTCACCAATATTTCATTTTCTCTTGGTAAATATCCATGTCTATTTTCTTGTTCAAGGTTTGTTATTGGTAAGCTAATATCATGGGCACAAATCTCTTGTTTTGCATAATATTTGGACTTGTGAGGAAGTATAATTATAATATGAAGAAAAAGACACAAATATCACAAAAGAAAAGTCCTGTAATTTATGGATTACTATAAATTTTGACCGTTAGACATGATTGTCAAGGGTAAAAATTTGCATTGACAATAAGTTTTTGATTAAAGACTGACAGTAAGCACCATCATTAAAAACTGACGATATTGCAACTTTGAAATATTATCACCAAAAAATGTATCATTGAATGCACCAATTTTCAGTGTAGGCCACTGTGTAACAAAATTGGAAGTTTGATCATTTGCTTCTTAATCAACTCAGTTTCTCAAATTCTACTTTTTCTTTCAAACGTTTCCTGTTTGGAATAATTTTTTCTATATAACTTGTAGATTTCAGGACATTCATATAGTATACATGCAAAGGTATGAAAAAGATGAAAGGTTAAAGTAAACAAACACTTCTCTCATTCTAGTCATAATCTGTATGAGTTTGTTTCTTTTAACACAATTGCCAGAATCTGCTCAAGGAACAATTTAAAGGCAAAGTTGAACTAAATGATCCAGGTGACAGTAAGGTCTTCTCCAAACCACAGAGTCCCAAGGACAAGGACATATAAAGGCAAAAATAAAAGTTTTTTTTTTTTTTTTAAATCTATTTAAGTAGGGCTTTTCTCTTGGCCTGAGATATTATCTAACACCCCTAGATACTGAGAGTATATATCGAATCTGGCACTAATTAAGACAAGTCTAAGGAGTAGATTCAATCTTGAATAAAATATTTTGTTTTTTTAAGCAGCAAATATGATCACTTAATTCTCATTACTTTAAAGTCACCCTGTTTAACTGTATCTGAAATTAATTGACATTAGAATTAAAAATAAGAGTGAATATTTTTATGATATCTATTGCAGTGGTGAGTTTCCAGGACTACATTTATATTATAGAAATTGCATGTATAAGTAAATCCATATTGTTAAGAATATTCTTAAGAATAGTTTCTTTTGCCATGAAGCTTTATTAAGAAAGAAACAACAGATGCTTTTTTTGTAGGCTTTTTAGACAAATGATATATTCTCAGCTTCTCCTATGTAATTGGAAATAATGAAGCTTTTTATAAGGCCGGACATTCCCTGGGGCCCCTCAACGCCTGTCTGGGCAAATAATTTTATTACATTTCTATTTTATCATGGGGGTAAGATTGTCTGCTTGAGTCTTCTTTTCTCCTTGACATTTATTGATGGTTGAGCAAAGAACTTTCTTTTTAAGTGTAAGTCATGGTTAAATTGATTTCTCTCAAAACTATCTCAGAGCCCACTTTTCTCTTTTGATATTTTCCTACAGTGCTTGGTACCAATTTGTTGCTCCTAAGCTGGAAAATCAAGGACTCATTGACCAATCTTTCTGAGGAATTAATTTCTGCTAAAGTAGCTATGACTGAAAAAACATACTTGATACATAGAATAAAATGGCTTAAAATTGAGGATTTAAATAATTCATAAGAATCACAGCGAGATAAGAGTTTGACTTGTCCTTAGAGACAAAAAACATGCGTAACTGATTATGGTAAGCAAAATAGAGTCCAGCATTCACCATTTAAACCCATTTGGAGTGTTGTCAAGTAACAAGATAAGTCAAATGTCTCATGTCAGAAAACTATTATGTAAGATATAGCTCTAAAGTAAAATTAATTTGTTCATCACGAGAAAATTTAGTCCTGGTTTTCTTCTGTACTTGGATTATTTCCAAACAATATTTAAGTTCAAGTCAGTGAAATTTAGACAATTGGACTGGAAGTGGTTGACCCACTTATTTGTAAGAAGGGCTGTAACAAGCAGTCTCTTGTTTATTCTACCATGAGGAAAGCAGGTCAGATGACTACAGACATTTTTTGAAATATTTTTATATTTTTTTCTTTGCAAAACTACTCAAACACTTAATCGAATAAGCTGGAATTATTTCTGGTCTCTTTTTAAGGACCGGAAGTTTTTGAACTATTTTACAGAAAAGCATTTCTATAGAACTTTATGTGTGGAAGGAAATTTGGGTAGATATTTTCGACTAATTTTTAAGAATAACATGGTTTATCAGGGCATTCTTAAGTCCATCAAAGCTAAGATGATAATATCAAGAAAGACAAAGAAAGTAATCATTGGGAACATATCACTAGGATAGGTCAAATTCCATTTTCCTCTGGGTCAAAGCAGAATTCAAAATATTGACTACAATGTGTTTTACATATCCATTGCCATTAGGTTTTATCTGTCTTTACTTTTAAGAGCACATGTGTATTTAAAATTATTTTTAGTGTGGAGGGCTGCTGTAACTAACAATTTAACCTTAGATGTGTTTGTTTCAGACAATAGTAGTTGTATTTTGGATTCATGCATTTGTAATAATTTTGAATGAGCAGAAGGTGTAAATCTCTATAAAGTCAATCATATTTACCTGTACCATTGTCATTGGGTATTGTTAGCAAGTAACATAACCTGATAAGAGTTTGTGGTATAGCTTTTATGGATAATTGAGGTTCAGGAAGGCACTAAAATAAATTAGCTCTATGTACAGTTGACATTTAGTAAAGATTTATGGTAATAGCATACTTATACTCTTAGATCATCAATAAAATTTATTCTTTTGTTTTAGCAGTGGTATATAACCCTCTATCAAGAAGATGCTTCTGACTCTGTAAGGAGATCTTGTACCTGAAGTGGTTTTAAAAATAGGCCAGAAATGTTTTTGCAACTATCTCTCCAGTTCCCTCTTTGATTCCCCCAAAACTAGGGGTGACAGTAAACACACTGAACAACCATCATGGCACCTGCTGACCAATCAGAATATCAGGAACATTTAAGCCACACTGGTTTGTGCCTGTTTCATATCAGTTGGGCCCGGGAATCAATGTCAAACCATTATTAAATAAAGCAGAGCAAACTGGCTTATTTGGAAATCAGATACGTTCTAACCTTCAACTCAATCTATTTGAGTCTAACACTTTAAAGCATCATATGGTAACAGGAGGATAATTCCTATTCTTCTGAAATAAAAACTGTGAATAATGAATTCTTCTTTGAAATAGTTCTTCATATTCCATAAACTTTGGCCAAACTGGAGATATATATTTTTTCTTCTTTTTCAGATAATCAAGGTTAAAATAATTTTTGCAACCATGGATATAGAGCAATCATCCCTCAAATGTGGCAATCTGTATGTCAAGTGCTCATCCAAACTGGTTTAGGATCACAGTCTAAATGAGGAACAGGAAGTATAAGTGCCACAGAACTAGAAGAAAAGTCATTTCATAACTCTTAGATGGCTTCAGTGAAGAGGGGAGGAGTATCATAGTAATTAGGGTGGAGTCTGAAATAACAAGGGTGTGACTTCAAGAACCAAGCCAAGTTCGTGAATGAAGTGCAGTATACAATTATGGTTTATCTACATATCAATATCCTCTACAGGAAATAACTTTGTGGGGAAAGACATTGAATTAGCCATCAATCATGGCAAAAAGCCTTGAGTTAAAATATCTACTGAGTTCTGCGGTGCTAATAATTGCAATAATTTTCATTGAATAAAGATCTAAGAGAATTAATTAGTGTTGGTGATAAGCCAAGCACATATAAAACACTAGACTGAATTTTCACTTAAAAAACTAATTTTAATTTAAGGCTACTTCTCACATAGTTGGTCCCTGGAGGACCTACTATGTGCACCATCCTAGTTGAATGGACCAATTTGCTTTGCTACTAGTGCTACAAAAGTCACATGTATCTTTCCTAGCCTGCCGTTCTACCAATTTTTGCCTAATGTATGTCTTTATATTGTTGCTACTGTAAATATGAAGGTGTGGCTATTCCAGGTTTAATAATGTTTTCCATCAACTCTAGAAAGAGGAATCTCCCTTTAGAACCTGTTATTAGAACTTTTACTAACAATTTAACCCAAATTAACTCCTTACGGATTAGGGTGCTTTTCCTTCAGACATATTAGCATTATAATACTTGGTTGTATACCTGATACGTTTTCCTAAGTTTAGAGAAGGAATCTATTGGGGAAGAAAAAAATTCTCTCGATTTTTCTAGTTAAGCAATAATGGATATAATAATAATAATAATAATAATAATAAAAAAAGGCCACGGCAATAGGAAAGAAGTAAAATTATGAAATAGGTTGATATTGCCTTCTTTATAGGCTCGCCTTGTTTCTCTTCTTTCCCCAGAGACCTTTGTCCCTTGTGGGGCGCTCTGGTCACTCCCCTGAGATTTGTTCCTCTTGTCTTTGCTCTAAACTTTCTCCCATGTCTGCAAGGTTATCAAAGTGTATCTGTCCCAAGTGTCATTTCCTCAGGGCCATCCTTTCTACTTGATAATTAATTGGATATTCTAGCTGTTGCTAATGTGCTAATGTGCTAATTGGCCGAAATACAATAGTGTTAATTTGGGAAAAACTGTATAATCAATACTCATGATTTGTTGATTGTATACTTGTGAATTTGCCTACTGGTTAAAATTCATTTGTAACCCCGAAATCAGTACTCCTGATGCATTTGTGATCATTCATAGACATACATGGAAGTAGGGAAAATTTCGTTTCCTGATGTGCAGATTCCCAGCTGACGTCAAATATGTTGACACTCTGTCTTTTTCAGCTCTGATACTGTAAACAAGTATCTTTTCAGTTTATTTAGTGGTGCCACTTTTTTTTTTTTTTTTTTTTTTTTACATTTTTGTGCTTTTAGGTGAAAGTTTTTCTGTTTAAAATGACCACCTAAGCATAGTGCTGAAGTGCTGTCTAGTGTTCTAGCCACAAAGATGGCTGTGATGTGCCTTATGGAGAAAATATGTGTGTCAGAAAAGCTTCATTCAGGCACGAGTTACAGCTGTTGGCCATGAACTCAATGTTTATGAATCAATAACGTATATTAAATATGTGTCTTTAAAACAAAAAGCACATAAGATTTGTATTGATCAGTTGGTGAAAATATTGTGACCAGAGGCTTGTAGGAACTTGACCCTGTATTTTACTGGGAGCACAGTGTTCCTTGATTCAAAGTCTGCAATGTCTTCATAAAACGAAACTACCGTAAGTAACAAGAATCAGCTGTATTTATTTCCTCCCATGAAGGAGTTTGCAATAGTTTAGAGTTAGAGATAAAAATGGAGTCAAGTAGCCGAAGGAAGAGTAAAAAACAATTAAAAATGGAATCATGTAGTCCAGAAGCAGAGAGAGGTAGTCTAACCAGAGAACATTTGACATCTATTACATTTAAGCAAAAAGCTAAATTCTGACCTTCCAGGCAACAGAGGGGGCAACAAAAAGAAAGAAAAAAAGAAAAAAGAGTACCATAGCTTTTCCTATCAGATTAAAAAAAGTATATCAATGTATTGAGAAAGATACAGTTTTTTTCTATTTTTATATTTTAAGAGTAACCTTATGATACTAAACACATAATGGATAGAGTTTCTAATTGTAATTTTATAAATGATGTGGAAATGGACCTTATATGATTGTCTTTATATTGACAATAACAAAACCCAAGGCATTGATACTATTTTCTTTGCTCTGTGAAGGATTTCTGTAGGGCTCTGAAGTCTGTATATTGATGCACTATTATCACATATGTTATGCTGACATTTACATTCTTAAAGAGATTCATATAACATTATTGTAATGGTGGAATTACCCGGTCCTCTAGTAAATTGGTGGCGTGCAGGATGAGGGATAAATATGTTTGTGCAGGTTGCTGTTTGGTGCTTCTAAAGTCACAGTTGGAAAAGAATATTTGCATTTGACTATGAATTGGACAGTGAACATACAGGCAACCCAAAAGGAGGAAGGCTGTGGCCTCTAAACCATTCCTGACTACTCCCATTAAGAACATGGTGTTAATTAGAAATATCGTGTTGATCGAGAGGTTAGATATACCTGAAACTTCCCCTTCCAACCTTGACTTTTTAAAATATCCATGCTTATTTTTATTTATTAATTCAGTCTACCACCAGTGCTAAAAATTTCCTGATAAGATTTGGAGGAAGATACAAAGTATAGGCTCAAATACTGTAGTGAATAAAGAAATATTAAGAAAAAAACCCAAAAATTAAACAAAAGCTTATAAACTTATTTAAACTTTTCATATGGATTTTATGGATTGATCATTAATGTCTAAATTCTTGAGCTTAATTTGTCCTGATTTTGTATTGATTTGATTATTAACTCACTCATCAGAATTTATAAAAATAAGTGTTAGTGGCTGTTTTGTAAACCTATATTATTAGCAATTTTTGTATATTTTTCTATTGAATCTTGGGCCTTCGTGTGATTAAAAGATTAAATGGGAAAAATTCATAAATAAATGACAGTGTACTTCTACAGACTCTAAATAAGGAGACATTTAAGTTTATTACTGCTGACCTACATGGGAAAAAACCCCCGAAGACTTCAGAAAACTGAGGGAAAAAGAATTTTTAAGTATCATAGTTTTTAAAAGATATAAATAATTCAATTTCCCTATTTTTAAAATTAAGAAGAGCAAACAAAAAACTTGATTCAATTATATATAACAAATACAATTAAGTGGAGATACAATTTGATTTATTTGAATAATATGAGTTTTATGCAGATTACTGGCAGTACCTTACCAGAATGTAATGCATTCTGGAAAATATTTATTAAATAAAATATATATAAGTATAAAAAATAAGTAAATAAATTTCATGGTATGATGTGGGATGATAAAGAGGGGGCAGTCGGGGGAGTCTGTTTTCAGGGAGCTAAAAGCAATATAAAATCCTCAATTACTCATAGCTTGTTAGATACGATCTTTTATGGTACAGATATACCATTGTATACATATGCTTTAATTTTCTTCTTTCAAAGAAAATGCTCCCTTGCTCCCTTTTAGAAGGAGATGGTGGTGGCACAAACACTGCTATATGAAGAAGGTGACATGGACAAATGGGGCTGTTGCCTGGCCAACAGCATCTCTGGGTCACTGTTTTCAACGTTCACTCCTGAGTTGATTTTGAAAAGTACAAATCTGGAATTGTAGCCCTGCTTAGAAGGGTTGATATGTAATGGGAGAAAGTACAAAGTTTGAACATGGGGAAGTCAAGGCTTGCTTTAACCTCTACATGCCCTACTCTGGTGGCACTTGGGCTGGAGAGGACGGGTACCTGCCCATCCCAACACCCGACAGAAATTCTGACAACTATTCACGGAGGCCGAGGCTCTCTTCTCAATGAGATGATAGCTTTTGGTCAACTGATTTTAAAATGATTAATTTTAAAGATTCCTGAATTACTAGCTTTCAACTAGTCATGTCCAACAGATGATACCCTTTCCTCCAACTCCCCACACCTTGCAATATAAAGAAGGCAGATTACTTCTTTGGGAATGTATAGAATGTGGAGACCAAACCATTCATAACAGAAAATGACATAGCCCTCTAACATATTTCTGTCTCTGATAAGCTATGAAAATAGTACTGGTTTGATGAGTAAAGCAGCATTCTGCTTCTCCCTGGCAAATATTTACTCATATTTTTAAACTAATAAATTAACGAAAGTAGACTCAGTCTAGAAACTTAATTAGTAAAAATGTAGCAAAGACTCCTCCCTACACATAAACCATCAGCCATGTATTGTATTAATAACCACCCCTCCCCCCAACACCAAAGGACAATAAGCAGACTCCTAGATTATCTTATTTTGTACACCGTCCAAAAACAACTGAATAGAGGTCAGTCATATTATAAATATATTTTCCCTTCTTGAAAAAAAAAAAGAATTTAACAGAGTTTTTCTAAAAAGCAGGCTCACACTTTATTCTAAATATGTTTACATTCGTATAAGTGTCATTTATAAACAACCGACCTGGAACACAAGTACTGCATAAAGTGTATCTGTATATTTACTTAAAAACAAAGTACTTACCAGTATGTCATGTTTCAAAGCTTGATGGCTGATGTTAGTATATAAAAATGTTTATTCACTGCTCTTTCTTTTTGCATTGATTTCCATGCTCGAATACAAATTTTCTGACTTTAGGTGTATACATAGTCTGAAAGACAGTACAGTGTTGTCTCATGTTTACAAGCAGTAGGCTATGGATTCTGACAGACCCGGATTCAAATTTTAAGCCTGCCAATCATTAGCTGTGTGGTTCTGGGCAAGTCTTTTCATTTACAAAAACCCCAACAATTTTTGTGAGAATTAAATTAATGTATTTAAAATGCTTAACATAATAGCAGCTCAATAGGAGGTTGCTAATATTAATTCCAGTTACCGTCTGGCAATTCAACAAGTGGTTATTAATATTCTATTTACATCTAACTACACTGAAAAATCAGAGTATAATAGAATAAAGTATTGGGGAAAATTTCTATCAGTTTCGTTTCGAAGTGTATCATATGTATTAGTTTTGTCTTTCTATCTTGGCTCTTCACTCCTATTAAAAATTATTTTTTTAAGTATTTTAATTGTATTTGTTTTAAAAATAGGTATTACATTCAGATGCTTCAAAATTCAGAAAGCACAAAAGTATACAGTAAAAAGTATCCTCCTTTTCCTTGTCTTCTGTCTAGCTCCCCTCCCTGGAAGCAAATCTTCAAAATCTATTTTATGCCTGGATAAACAATTATATACACTTATTCTTCCCACCCTCCCTTTTTTTTTGCACAAAAGTTAGTATACTATTTTGGGTTGTCAAATGGAACACATGACATCCAGTTAAATGTACAATATTCAGGACTTACACTAAAAAATTAATTGGTGTAGTATCTGAAATTCAAATTTAGCTAAGTGTCCTGAATTTTAGCTGCTAACTCTGGCATCCCTAAATTCCTATCCCACTGTTGGACATCTTGTCTGTCTGCTTTTGGTTTGTGATTTTTGTATATATATATATATATATATATATATTAGAATCACCCAGGATAGTTTTAAAACTCCTCAGATCCAAGCCGCACACTCCAGACCAGTTTCATCAGAATGTCTAGGCTTGTGCTTGGCACCAGTTTTTTCCAAGCGATATTCTTGCAATGATTTAATTGAGGAAAACTTACACTCTGAAAATTACAACCATTTTAAGTGTATGGTCTGATGCACTTTGTCAAATGCATACGCGTTTTTACTTAACAATGTATTTTGGTGACCCCTCAAAAATCATTTCTTAAAGTGTAAACCTTTTAGAGCAAGCCTTATATTCTGTGTTACATTTCACCATAGGACTGAGAACTCCGTAAGTGTTTCAGATACATACAGGTTGACTAGGGACAGAGTCTTTTATTGCAGTCATTATTTAGGTTTAATGCACAAAATGAGAAATGTTATTAATGACTGTTTGCAATTGCAAAGAAATGCAAAGACTGCCAATAAATCTTTGCCGACAGTGCTTTCTATCAAGAGATCATCTCCAAGTATGCAGCATCTCCCCATTGGCTAAGTGGTCAGCTAGGTTCTTTACCTATTCTTCATGACCTCATTTATGCAAGAAGTTAAATTATCCAAGCCATGTGGCTAGTATTTAGAAGAGCTGGGATTCAAACCATGTCCGACCACAAGACTTTCTAGGGTCGCATCCCAATCTGGTCAACTTTTGAGATCCCACTTTTCTTGACATGATTCAGAAACTCTTGTTTTTAATTGGGGGAAAGATTCAGAACGGCTGTTTCTGTTTCTCCATGGATGACTATCTCAGCTAAAACGCCTTCTAGAAAGAACCAAGAGGAGAAACCAAACAGGTAAAATTCCTTTGGGCTCGAGTTTCTTTCATCTCTATAGGCCTTTATATGATAGTTCTGGATTTCGTGTTTGTTTGTTCACCCACCTTGGACCGCCTCAGCGTGAAGGGCTTATGAAAGAAGTTGAACAGACGTAATTATTAGTTGTGATTTTAGGGGAAAGGAAGCAGTGTCTTTTGTTAATCAACCTTATCTTACTGCTCAAATGGTGTGTATCTCTCACATCCATGTCTTAACGTGTGACTAAATGAAGGAATTGAATTAACATACCAGGGGTAAATATCTTGTTCCTGCACATGCCAAATATTTTCTTTCTCTTCCTTTGTGGATGTATTTTATGAAATGCATGATGTACAAACAGACCACAAAACCATTCTAGTTTCTGGAGCAGAGAACACACCATGAGTATCTGTTTCAAAGTCATTTCCTGATAATGATATCTGCTAGTAAATTTGAGGCAGATTCACTCAGGAGGGAAGAAACCGAACTCTTTTCCTGGCTTAGCTGCTGTCATCTGTCTCCGTATTTACAACACTTGTAAAAATCTCTTGCATGTAGTTATGTTCAGTAAATGTTTGTGGAACTGTCTTGACATTGTCTCTTAAAACTGAGGATACGCTGTGTTCTGAGTAGTTTGGCAATGTGGGCAGGGATAACAGTGGGACCCATTCTGCAATTATCCTGGAATCAGAGACCATGGAGATACATTGGGATCTTAAATTCTTTTAATTTTGACCTTTTCGATTCACTTAGAAGCATCTTTAGAAGATCAACTAAACCCAAAATGATAACATTCAGCAAAGAGTTGATGAGAAAGAACTCTTTAAGGTCCAGTGAGTTTCAGAGAGAGAGCTTGATGCCTGGCAGTACCATGGCAAGTGTTGGATTGTTTGTTTGTTGTTTTTCTTTTTTGAAAAGAAAGACACCCGTGAAACCACAATTTGAGTGATTCCAGTAGTTTGGAATTTGGTTTTGGCCCATAATTCAAAAGAAAATGCTGTGACAGCAACAAAGATATTATAAGTATAGTTTTCTCTAAAACCAATGAAAGAAGAAAGAAAAAAGAAACTAGGTCAACTTCTTAATGTTTTATTAATTCTCTTAGTGTTTTGCTATTTCTATGAATTAGCCTAAATTTCCTCAATTTTCTCTCTTTCAGAAGTATCACAGTCGTTCGTCTCTACCAGACAGTGGGTTCTCTTCACGTGTGTTACTGTTAGTAAGCCTTGTTTTGGCTGAAGGGCTAGCCTTTCTAAGCTCAGAATGATATATAACGCTTGTCAAAAGTTTATAAACTTCCCCTTTACCTAGCCCAGGACTTTCATTATTTTACTTCTAATGTTTTCACCTCACTTCATGTCTGTCTCCAGACCATTTTCATTTAAATTTTTTTGGTAGCTTTTAGCCTGTGTCTTCTTTCATGTCTGGAATCCAGTAATACGAGTTTGTCTTTATAAATTTTAGCTGAACAATTTGATTTTCCCCCTTTACTCCTCACCATTTTATTGCATCTTGTTTCAACGTTTAGCTTTAGACTTAGCATATTAGCAAATGTGCAGATTATTATATATTCAATTAAATGCCACTGTTAAAGGGCAGATTGGTTTTCCCAAGTTAATTATTTATAGTAGCTTTTAGAATCTGAGGAGCTCAACAACTGTGGCCTGAGACCAGTCCCAATACAGATATTTACAATGTGTTATGACATCTTTAGGGCCAGCTTGGAACAAAATTGAGGGAGAGGGGAGATAGGGGACACTCCTTCCCTTTCTTAGTGTCCTTCTATCTGCCATTGACTTTATTCTACTTTATTCTAAGTTTCTTGTCTGTTTTCCCATTCATGAATGTCCATTAATACAAATATGCCCTGTTCTAATTTTTGCCTCTTTTTCATAATCTAATCGGCAAAATAGATTGTCTTTTTTTTTTTTTAAACCATGTACTTGGCTAATAGAAACTTACCTTAGAAGACGTAGTTTAGGTAACTGTGGGAAGTAATGAGTTTGATGAGTTAACCTAATTGATACTAATAAATGAACTAGTTAATACATTATGTCCTTGGTGACTTCCTGCCCTAATGCATTGTACAGTGAACATTACTTTCCACTATTAGACCCATTAAGGAATGTCTATTGCATGAGGATTTCATGAGGAGTTCAGATATTGTGGCTGAGCAAATGCTGGGATCCAAGACAGTCTTTCAGTATGCCTCAAAAAAAAAAAAAAAAAATTGTCTACAAAGGCTACTTTAGAGAACAATTATGGAAAAAAATGAGAAAATGCAAGAGGTTTTCTACAGTTTGCCTTTGTATCACATAGAGAAAGGTCAATCATAATCTTTATTTTAAAAATATATGGAAGTTGAAAAATAAAGCTGGTAAATTAAGTAAAGATCTTTGTCACATAGGTTCTGAGAATTCAACTTAGCTGAATTTTGTCTGCAGGCAAACCTACCTCCAGAATTCAGTCCTTTATTGAGCAATTAATTTATCTTCTGTCCAGGAATGAAGTCCAAAGTAAAAATAGTGGCTCAATAGCAATTTTCATCTTTCAATTTATGTAGAATGTGAGTTATTTGCACATCCTATCCTGATAATGTTTTCTGGAATTTTCCTGAAACACTGGCCATTTTTATACATGTAAAAACATGATTCTTGCTTTTTCTAGAAGTACATATTATTTTTATTATGTATCCTCCAAAGCTGATATCTAAGATAATATGTTGCTCTATTAAGAGCCTTGGATAGGGATCACAGAATTGAGGGTTTGAGCCAATGGTCCTCTTGCATGAGATTCTGCAGTATTGCCAATGATAATGGAAAATAAAACAGGTAATAGCTGGGGGAAGGGGCTATACAAAAAATTAAAATGAGGTGGCGCCATAGAAAGCGAATAAGAGCTTTCTCTAGATTCAGGGGCCCTACGAGACCTCTTTGATAAACATTTAAACTCAGAACTGAATGACAGGCGACAGCTTGTGAAAATAGGGAGAGAGCAAAGGTGACAGGCAGAGGAAAGAGCCTGGGCCAAGGCCGTAAGAGAGGATGAAACATGGCTCCTTCAAGGACTGGTCGAGAACAGTCAGCCAGGTCACACAGCACTTTGTAGGGCAGAGGAAAAACCTCTGGGTTTTATTTTCAGAGTGATGGGATGCCGTTGGGAAACCTTAAGCAGAACAGAGACGTGGTCTGATTTGCATTTTAAAAATGATAACTCTGCTTGTTATGTGGAGAATGGATGAGGGAAAGGAACAACTGGAAGCATGAAGACGAGTTAGGAGGCTCTTATTAACTGCAGTGACCTTACAGTTTGTTCAAATTAGGACGCTTCTGAGAGTGAAAGGAGATGCTATTAACCAACTAGGAGATGAAAATGCGGCCTGTGGTGAGCATACCGGAGCATGTGGTCGCTTTAGCTATTATGGTTGTCTTATGCCATTTCATTTAATCCCCACAAGAAACTCTGTGTGCCCAGTGCATAGTATGTGCCTGATAAATATTTGTTGGTTGAATGAAGAAGTCAGCGAGTGAGTCTGCAGATTAGTCTCCTGGCTTTATTAATGGAGCTAAGCTATAGATACATCGTGAAATCTAATTTTTATTATAAAACCCACACTCTTTCTTTAATTTTCTTACCCAACACCTTGTTATCATTGCTTTTGAATATTTCTGAACTGCCTCACATGCATTTTCGTTTTCTTCCTTCATTTCCTCCTCTTTCCTGGGTGTTAGTGTTTTACATGCAGAGATGCTGTAAATGTGTTTGCTGTACTAGTTTTTATCAAAGGCAGAAATCGGAGAGGTCACTGCCAGTGCAGTGTCCCCAGGCAACTTTTTGATCTTACCTTTGAGGCGCCCTGTGTCATGTTTAATGCCCAACTTCATAAGGCTTCCACCTGGGCAATCTGTCAGGGTTCATTTAACAAGGCAGATGGTATGTGGTGCCCTGATGTACCACTTACTTCTTGCACAAAGAATTCCCTTCTCTGTCCATCCAGGAAATTAGTACCACCTTGCTCCCAGGTAAAGGGATCTAGGAATCCTTTCCACAGTATCCCACCCCACTCTTTATAGGTAGAGTTGCTTTTGCTTGTTAGATAATTTGTACCAAATTCTCAACAAAAAAAGATGACCTCATCCTCCTACTTCGAATTATGGACATAGAAAAAGTCAAATGTGTGCGTTTTATAAAATTCATGTTGTAAATTATATAAATTTCTGGCTTACTCCATAAACATTCAAGCACACAGTTATAGAGAAGACTGGCTCTTAGACAGTGGATGCCTGATGGTCTTTCCATGCTTGATGTAGCTGCGTGCATGTGTGCACATGTGTGTATGTATGAGTGTGAGCATATGTGCATGTATGTATGCATAAGTGCATACACATGTATGTGTGCATGTGTGTATGCATAAGTGTGTACATATGTATGTATGTAGAGTGTGTGCAGGTGTGCATGCATGCACATGTATTCCTTATGACCCTGCTAATCCTTTGCAATTAATACCTGATGTGACACAGTCAGTGATGTTATACTGAAAAAAGAAATGTTCCAGCTTGCATTCTTATACTCATTCCTTACATGTTATCCTACTTATTTGTATTGCATAAAAAAATGTAAACCTAGTCACCATGAGATACAGTATATCGCTTGCTGACATTTGTAAAATTATTCCATTATGCAACAAGGACACATTATTATGGTTCAACTTATAGGATTAGTTTCTGTTTCATAACCTGGGGAAAGTCAGCTCTTCCAGAAGTTGGAAGATTTTCGAGTGTATAATATCATAGTCCCACCCTCTGCTTAATTAGGGGAAATTAGCCTGTGTTTGTCATTATATAAATATGAACTAGAAGATTAGATAGTGAGTAATTTTATCAGAGAAGGGCAGAGCCAGCTTTATTCTAAAATATAAATCCCCTAATAGTCACATATAATGGTATATTCACTTTAATCTGTTTAACAGAAGCATATACACAGAACAAATACGAAACCTTTATATTGTAAACTGTGTAACTAGAATTTGTACTCTTTAAATTTCATATGCAAGCATTTAGCTTTTATAATTTTGCCTCTCATTATAATAATAATACTTACTAAGAGGGGCCCAGAATTCAGCAGGAAAACCTTCAGTTGAGCTGTCAGGAACCCCTCACTGGCAGTTAAGGTTACTGGCACCTTAGGAAACAAGACAGGGATAGAAACATATTCAAATTTTCCTTTTTAAAAAATGATGGATAAGATATAGAAAGGACATTCTTTGATGTTGGGGAAATAGAATGATTCAAGAATTTCTTTGGGACACTGACCTTAATTAACTGGAAAGTATCAGATACAGTAGATATGTTCTTTGTGGACAGATACCTTATTGTGATTTCTTTCCCACTAAAATGTTAATTTTTACCTTTCGGTATTTTGACTTCATGTAGTAAATTATGATGCGTCTTTTTTTGTTCAAAAATACCAAAAAGTAAAGTGTAAATCTTTAATGGAAAATGTTACCATGGCTAACCACGGCAGGAGTGGACCTCGGCGAGGCAGAGGTCACCCACTCTCTTCCTGCAGCGTGCTCTAAGCTTTCCTCTCATTTTAGGTCAGCTCCAGAAAACACAGGCAAAGCTAATTTCATGAGAACTGTCCCATAACAAATCTTAGTTTATGAAAACTCCAACTCTTGGCATTTATTCCTTTGCTGGGAATCATGGCTCTTCTTTTCAGCGAGAACAGGCCGTCTGGATTGGCACAGTCAAGAGAGTTTTTGTTTCCACATGAAAGTCTCTTTTTCACTTTAAGGAAAATTTGGACAAAAGCATAATGCGTAATTCTTGGTAGCAACCTTATTTGAGTGTAATTCCAGTAGACCACGCACACTCTTGAATATTTCATGGCTTTTCTCAGCCCAATATTGTTATTAACCAAAAAATTCCTCTACAGTTAAAGAATATCATAGAATGGAGAACCTCCCTGCCCTGCTAGGACTCTCTGCATTATCAGAACCTTAGCAGGCTCCACGTGAGGAAATTAATAAGCTGCCTTCTGCTCTGTCCTGATTAGAATATAAAATGTCTCGAGCAGCAGGGGGAGGTGGGCATAGCTGCAACTGCCTTCGTGTTAATGGTGACTTTTCTTTTGTCACTAGTAACAGCTGGGGGTGAAAGTCGTCAAAGACAAAATTATAAATGTTTTATGTTGGAAAATGTTAGGCGAGTTTAAGACGTGGTCAACTTATTAGGTTACTGCCAAGAAGTAAACAATAGACTCATTAAAACTGTAATTAGTCATCGTTGACATATTTCATTTTTAATCAGAGCTCCAACAGGGGATAAAGTGGCTGTAATAACATGGTACTTTGTTAAGTAGAAATAAAACCAGTTTTTTAAAATTTAGCCTCGTTTTTTCCTTGGGATTTGCATACTATCTTTGTTCTGAGAAATTTAGTGACTTCATTTTAGGCTATAAAGGAACGTATGTTAATTAATTATTGATTCATTGATTAATTATTTTGTGTTTTTGTTACATTAGTCAAAATTTTTTTTCTGGTTCCCTTTTTCTTGGCAAGTCGAGAGTGGAGATTGAATGCATCGAGCCAGGTATTTCACATACAATCACAGTAAAGACCCTAAGAATCAAGGTTTGAGTAATTTGCCCATGGCCATATGGTTGGTAAATAGCTAAAATTAGACTTTCAAATCCAGGACTAGGAACTCCAACACCTGCCTCTTAACATTACACCACTGTAAACACTTGACTCTGCAGATGCAGCCTCATCAGCCAAACCCCGCAGCCCCCAGAATGCCCCTTCCGCTTCCATCTAGGCCAAGTTTCCTGCAGCCAATGACACTGGGTATACATTCCGACGGCAGGACCAGTGAGTGTTCTGCTCATCCCAGTCCCTCCTTTCCCCTTTCCCCATTAAACTCCGACTCTCATCTCACCTCCTCCATGAAGCCATTCTGATTACTTCTGCTCCCACTTGCTCATTTTTTATGAATTTTTCCTTCTCCTCTGAACACCTTTAAGACTTAGAGCCTAAGATTTTTTTAATGTAGAGCTCATTTTAAGTAACCGGTCAGATGAAAGGACTTAACATGTTCTCTCCAACCACAGAAGGATTAAGAACGATATGTAATAACCTTCTTTATTTTCTATTCAGCTTCATCTCATACATATTGCAGGAATAAAACTCCAATTTAGAAATTTCAATTGCCATAAGCATCTACATAATGTAGAAAGAGCTCTTGTGAGACAAATAAGCACTTCCTTTGGACTAAATATTCTTTGTAGGTATAATCTTTCTTTTCCGGCATTTATTAAGCTCATAAAATGCTTCTTATTACAGATCAACTAAAACAATGGCCAGCCAACATTCTTTTCCTAAAGGGGCCTTGGATTTTTTATGTTTCTTATTCTTGGAATTACATGGCTCTCTGAGTCACCTAGAATTATGTCTAAGTGAGAAAATTGTAATAATGTGGCATTCATCTTATTTTCATAGATATGTGCCTATGAACCCATAGTTACCATCTAGTTTGCCTTCCTTATCTCTCAGAGAGGCAGACTTCATGTGCAGATATTTTGATTAGCATGCCCCTTCTCAGATAATGAAGCAAAGCAGAAGTTGGCAGGACTTCCTCAAAGAGCAGCCAGCTGGGACATGAACCTAATTTGCAAGATTATAAGGCCAACATCTGAAAACGTACTAAAACATCTTTTAAACGAACATCTCTTTAACTTAAAATCATGTATTTTTCTGACGCGGAGACATTGTTTAATGTCTTTGCATGTATCACATAACTCTACAGAGAAAACAGATGACTGGCATCAAAGGATGGCATGCTCTTGTGTGACGATGAGAGAAAGGAACTGTCCTGCGACTTGTGCTAGTTGACCCACTGAGGCCAGTGCCTATGGTGGGAAAGGGACCCTCTTCCCAACCTGCCTCTGTCTTAGGAAAAGATATGTCTTCATGAACACGGTCAGCTTGTCTCTGTTAGCTATCATTGAGGTTACCTCCAGCTCTTCAAAAGCAGGAATTATTCATTGGTAGTGAGGCGTCTGTGGGCTGAGAGGCAGGGCAGGGGTTCTCAAACTTGGTCATATATTAGAATCATCTGGAGAGCACTGAAACATGCTAATGCTTTTGTCTCACCAACAAGATGCAGATTTACTTGCTTTGGGATGCTGCGTGGATGTCAGGGGGTTTTAAAAGCAGCCGAGTTTGAGAACCACTAAATTGGGAAAACCCATTTTCTGTTCTTACTGTTGGCCTCTTTGTACATACGTCCTAATCTGCTTTATTGCATCATAAGACTTTCCATTCTGGAAGATATAATAAGTATCAAACATTCTTTCAATATAAGGCTTTGCAGAGTTTGAAGAAATTTACATTTCTTTTTCTTGCTCCTTAGTTGTGGTCCTGGCAAAAAAAGACATAAAAAAGCATTTTAAAAATGTCTGACTCCCTTATAAAAAGTAAGTCATGCTGTCAGCTTATAAAGATAAGCAGAAAAGCTTATCAGGTCAAATACTAAATCTTCCAAAATTCTTAAAGCTTAATTTATGTAATATAAACATTCATGCAACATCTTCAGTGCATGTAGTATATTTGTTTATGGTGAGTGAAATAATGTTTTTGTAGCTATAATTTGTCAGGGAAACAAAATTTAGACTGTGAAGGAACAAAATTATGTGGAGCTGGCAAAGCATGTAAAAGGCATTGTAATTGTGGGTTTCAACAGAAGAAGGAATCCACTAGCCATAAGAAGGAATCCTCTAGCCTTAGCCAACCTTTGCTGGTGGCAATTAGCAAGAGGAAATTGCTCTAAACCTAACAGGATCAAATTAGAGGAACTGATTCCTTTCCCAACCAATGGGGTTATCTACACTAGAAAGAATTGCTGGAGAGTGTTACAGAGTCTCAACCTTCTGGAAGATACCCTCAAGGTAAAGAACGGTGATGAACAAAATCGTTCCCAAAGCTGGCTGTTCTGTCATAGCTTAGTGGAATATTCAGCCTCCAAGTTCCAGGGCCTGTCTGTAAAGATTCTAATTCTGCTCTCCTGGAGAGGCCCTAAATTTTATATTCATTAACCCCCAAGGGATATGGGTGATCAGCACTGCTGGGTCCCACAGGGTGACGTGTGCACTCAAGTTTCATTCCCGTGTTGTTTCACAGGGTCCTGATAATCCATCTGCCCTGCTGTTTCTCAGTGCTTTTCAATTAGTCAAGATTTGCGAGAACATTTGCTCAGTAGTTTGGTTCTCAGTCCCCTGTCAAATAATAAATATTTTTACAAATAAGAAATTATTTTATTTGTGGTAATTAGGCTCATCGAATGTATCTACAGGCCCTTTTCACTGGTTTCAGGAGGGTGTTATTGTTTGAGTAACCTAGTAAGTGGCTGTATTGCAAACCAATATTAACACCTAGCTAGTGGAACTAGGCGAGATAAATTATTCTTAAAATAAAATGTATTATTATATGGTTTCACTTTAAAATATTAGCTTTATTGAGATATAATTCATATACCATAAAATCCACTATTTTAAAGTGTTGTTGGGTTGTTTTAAATATTAAATATGTTAGTCCTTAGTATTTAGTGCTTAGAACAGTAACTGATATATAATAAGATAATATAACTGTGTTAGCATTTTATTATTATTTAAGTTTTCTCAAATATCCCTTTCTAATCATTTGATACTATTATTATTTTAAATGCTGTCTCTTGTGTGTGGCATTTTTCTTTTCATAGTCACCGATTGCCATTTTTTTGGTAAAAATTATATTTATATGAAAATTATGTTTATCGGTACAGTCTATGAGAATTGCCCAAGTGTAATTCTTACCTCTCTGGAGAAGTAATCATAAATTCCTTTATTGTAACATCTATGAAGTTTCTAATTACCATTTCTGAATTTTATGAAATGTTAAGTGTATAATCTAAAGACGTTCTTATTCTAAACCATAAAAGAATTATTTTCTCATTGGTTTAATATAATGTAAATAGAGGTAGAAACCGAAGTTTTACCTTGAAACATCAATGTAAGCTTATGGCTGATGTACACATTTAAAGTGAAAGTTTTTTGATTCGCTTGCTCATTGATTTCAGAGACACATCAGCATCTATTGGGCTTCTTTGGGAGATTTTGGAGGGCTATTACAAAACCGTGCCTCAGGGTTCAGTAGTTTAATGTTAAATGCTTGAAACCATATTTCATAGCAGATATAGAAATGCTGCAATGGAACATACAACAAATGCATCGGCTGTAGGCCGGCTCACTGAAGACCCTCTTAGCTGGATATTAGGATATCTGAGCAATCCTAAATGTGGCAATCATGTGGCTCTCTTTCAAACCTGGAATTTATGAGTGGAAGTAAGTTATAAAGGAGATCTGATATGGACTACGTATCCTTTCCATGGCAGTCTCTTGGCTATGACCATGCCTTTTATTTAATTTTCTAAACATTTAAAAGTAAAGGCATATGTGTGAAGTGGATTCTCAACATTCTAGCATTTTGTATCAGTAAGGATTTTATAAAACAAAACAGGATCACTATAAGTGATACAGAACATGATACTTATTAATAAGAATTTTTTGCAATCGTGGGACCTAGGTAGGCAGTGTGTATAAGCCTGTTGCTTTTCTGTTTTGTGTTGTACCTGAAATCAGCAGAACCAGGGTCAGGAAAGAAAGCTGGACATGAAGTAGGGGAGAGCAAGGTCTAAAGGGAACCCATCAGGACAAACAAATCCAGGAAGATGCCTGGAACTTGCCCAGGTCTCTCACCACCTCTGACCTTGATGATGCTGGTGACTGCTGAAGGGGCTATGCCTTTACATTCACCTAGCCTAGCATTCAGAGGAGCTAAACAAGGAGATCTCGTGGGAGCTAGAGAAGCTGCACATCCAGTTTTTCCCTGTGCCAACAAGTTGAGCTGACCGATCAGTGACGATATATGTGAGCTTCAAGGCCTGTGCCCGCAGTATGACCTTGTACACACTTTGGGACTGCATACATTCATTTATATGTCCAAGGAGGCTGTGAAGTTCTCCTTTTTTTAGAGGTATTTTATTTGATAAGCATTTAGAAATATTCCTCAATTACCTTTAACCTGTAAGCAAGCCCTCAGATTTCTCTGAATCAGAAACAGTGACTTCATTTTGTTTCTACTGACCATTTACTTATCTGAAGCCCAAAGCCTGCATTAGTTTAACCGACCCTGAGATTTGGGTCATGTCTCCTAAAAAGTGTCTGTAAGCATACATCAGTTAGGGATTTCTTTTGATCCAGGGGTACATGTGAGCTTCAAGGATAATCCTAGGTCATTGCTTTCATGTCCTCTTAGAAAGATTCCATTTAGAACACATGTCAATATTTTACTTCAGCTATGGACAAAATAGTTTTGTGCTTGACTGGCACCTGCTGAGACGTAATAATCCAATAGTAGGGAAACACATGAGAAGTATTGATCTAAATGAATCAATATTAGTAAACAGAATAATTTAAAAGCTCTTTCAATTCAGGTAAAAATATCTTTCTTAGATCAGGGAGCAGCCCTATTCTGACCCTGATTATGAGGATTACTGGCAAGCTGCAGGGCTCTCAGTAAGAATACACCTTTGGCACATTTGGGTTTCAGCAACTTCAAGTCCAGCATTCCAAGATCTACTAGAACTCGATTCCAAGCACTGTGTCTCTCATGGGTATATAGATACTGGAATAAAGTTGGAGAAGTGTAAGAACTCATGACCAAAGAAATTGTGGATATGACTGAATTTAGAAGCTAAAGAGTAGGGGTAGAGAGGACATTCTGAGGGGAAAATTGATGATGGAACATGGAATTACTGGATCACGGATTACAGTATGAAAATGATAACAAATTCTTGAGATAACAAGACTGATACTCTCATTGGTTCTCAAAAGCCTACACAAATATACAGAATTAGAAATGTCAAGTGGAAAAATAAATATCAAAACAGAGGGAATTTTAAAAATTATATGAGAGTAGTTTGTACCATTCCATAAAGTACATTTGAATTCCTAGGTGAAATGATTAATATTCTATAAAAATACAAGTTTGCAAAATTAATCCTAGTGAGGATAGGATTAAATGGACCGATTACCAAAGAAGAAATAGAGAAGGTAATTTAATAAAAACACTCCCACACAAAATCACCAGGACAAAATGGTTTCACGTGAAAAATTTTCAAACATTTAAAGATAAGATAATCTTGCCAAACTACTCCAGAGCACAGAAAAGAAAGAAAAACTGTCATAATCTTTCAATAAACTGAATATAAAGTAAATCTCAAAACTGAAGATTGTTTCAAAAACAAGACAAACCTTACTTATTAATGCTAATGAAAAATTAAACAAAACAGAAGAAACAAAATCCAACAGCACATTAAAAGGTAATATATCATGAGCAAGTGAAATTTATTTTATAAATGTAAAGATGTTGCTATCTGAGGAAATCTATTAATAAAATCAAGCTAAGGAGAGAAATTAGAAGATCATCTCAGTAGAAAAAAATATATTTAATTAAGTCAGTGTCCACTCATGTTATAAGCAGCCGGCATCTTGCTTGGTAGGAAAAAAACTAGAGGATTTCCAGCTAAAATCAGGAAAAAAGATGTATATTATCTCTAAATTTTCTTAACTTTATAGTAGAAATATTAGACAGTGAAGTAGACAAGAAAAAATAGACATAAGAATTTGAATGGAAGAATTAAAACCATACCTATTAAATAAACAATATGATTGTACTTCCAAAAAATTCAAAATAGTGTATTGAAAACCACTATAATAAAATTTAACAAACTATTGAGTAATAAACCCCATACACAAAAATCAATAATCTTCATATAAACAAAGTGATAGCAAACTTGAGACAGCTGAGTCTCAAGTTACTAAAGCAAATAAAGGAAAAAAATTTTTTTAAAACCTAGTCTAAACTTAAACCATAAAGTAAACCATAAAACCTAGTCTAAACTTAAATCATAAAGTAATTCTGAAAAACTCACAATAGATGATGTGGCCAAATGGAAGATGTATGTATTTGGATAGATAAGAACATCAATGTCATAAAAATGTTAAGAAAAGAAAAACAGTGAGGAGAGGATAACCCTTCCAGATATTAAATATTTCATGAATAATCATATTTAAAATGGTGCTGCATGAGAAGATAATCAAACCAGTAGAACAGAAGAGAAAAATCCAGAAATAGACCCAATTCTATATAGAATTGTACTGAACGATACAGGTAGCATATCAAATCAGTGATGAAATGATGAATTTGTAAGTTGTTTTGGGACAGATATAAAAAGATGTTTGAATCAATTATTCATAACATGCATTGTGATAAATTCCAGATGAGTTAAATATTTAAATGTAAAATAGAAACCATATAAATACCAGAAGAACACATGAATGAATTTCTCTATAACCTGAGGTGGGTAAACCTTCCTAAATGATTTTTGACTCAGGATTTGATTAATGACAATAACAATCTTTTGGGTCGCATAAATACCATAAGCTAGATAAAGAGACAAAATGAGAAAAAATATTTGCAACTTAAATAACAAAGTTTTAATATCTCTAATATATAAAGAACTTCTAGATATAGAACAGATAAGCCATATTTTTAAAGACAGGAGATAAGAGACTTGCATTTGCAGAAAAAAAAAACCCCACAAATAACCCTCAAGCATATGAAAATATACTTAACCTTGATCAGGATAAGAGAAATACAGGCTAAAACAGTATTACTATATTATTTCTGATCTAACAAATACCCCAAAAGCCAAATGCTTGACAACCTTCTCTATAGGGTAGCCACAATGTCAATAGTGTGAGGTTTAGAAATCTTTAGAGAGATGCACTGAATTATTTAAGAAAAAACAATGTTATCAAGGTTGGTGTTTGCTTCAAAATAATCTTGTAGAAGGAAAGTTTTTGGTACATGGAACAAGATTGACCATAAATTGATAATTTAGAAGCTAGATGATCTTTTTATGAAGGTATAATATTATTCCCTCAAGTTTTGTATGTGTTAAAATTTCTAACAATAAAAAGGAAAAAAGAAAGGAAGAAAGAGCATATAGTTTAAAAAGATACCACAAAATTAAGCCAGAGGAAAAAAATGTTACTTTTGAAAAAAAGAAATGTATTCATCGGCTTAGAAGTGAGTTTCATATGTGAGAATAATGACATTTCAATAGAGATAAAAATCAATTTAAAGCTGAGTTATGTTAGAATTTTTACCCTTTACTTCCGAGATGAATAAGCTGAAATTCAGAGCTCAATAAATTCATGATTTCTTTCTATTTTATTAGGTCCTTCGATCATAGAATGAAAACGTGAACACTTTTTTAAAAAAATTACATTTGGTTGCTTCAGGAGACACATTGACCATTGTCAGCTTAAGTAAAAGTTCTTCAATTAAGTTGATGTTGATTTATATTTGCAATTTGGTTGGAATCTTCCATGTACTGTACATCCATTAATCCTAAATAGCCATTAAGAAGAAGTGAAATAAAAAAATATCTTCAATAAACCTTCCTACCAGAATAAAATGCTATAAAACCCACTAAACATTATTTTAAAAAATTATCCCCTCCTTCCATAAAATGCCTTTTGTGCTACTGATACACAGACTACAGTTCCCTAGAGAGCTTCTACTGTCCCCTATCTTAACTCTACCCTCCAGGACATGAATGTGGTTTTTGAAAGCAGTGTTTGAAGGTCAGTTAATGACAACCACCCTCAGGCTATCATTCAGGCCTGTGAAGTGTGGGTATCAGAGTCCCAGACCTCAAAATGTACTTAGCGAAGGGCAACACAAACCAATCAAATAAAGAGAAGGAAACATATTAAACTTCTGTTCATTTAATGCTTAACAGCTTTATTTTATTGAAACCATCTATACCAAATGCAAATTCATATCACTGATACTTTGTCCATTGTTTTAAATTTTCCAAAGTGCCTTAAGAATATTTAAGTTGTTATTTTATTAATTTAATAAGTTAAAATCACTAGTTCATAGCTTGCAATGAACTCCAGTTTACGTGGGTAAGTCCATCTGGATTGTAATTATACATATCTGTAGCATTTGTTAAGCTCCCTGCTAGAGAAAGTAGGGTGTCTCCTCAGAGCCATGCAAAATATCATGCAAAAAGAAGAGGTGCCTGTGAGTAAGTCAGGTGGGTGAATGGATGTTTTCACGGAGCCCAGTTCCCTGAGCCCTGACCTTTTCAACTGACAAGTTTAAATACTCTGCCAGCACATCTCACTTTCAAAAATTGTAGTCCCTCTGTACTTTCTCTTTCCTCAGGTTATTTGAAACTACTCCTCTGAATTTATAAATATTCTATTTGAGAAGGTTTTTATACCCTTGTGCAACTTAACATAGAAAAATGAGCTCAGGAAGCCAGACCTGGAAAGTACCAAGGGATCATTTAATCTAAATATTCACTGCGCAGATGAGGAAGGAAGGAGAATGCAAGTCCTGAACTTGGAGGGACATCACTTCCACCAAGTGCTCAAAGATTAATTTCATTAACCATGACATGTGCACGACTCTGAGATGCTTAAATATACTTATACACTCAGCACATAAGTATTAAGCTCCTACTATATGCCAATTGCTAGACTAGGCTTTGCAGATCCAGCAGTGGACAAAGGATATTAAGTTCCTAAGCTAATGAAATTTACATTGAACAAAAATGAAGCATTGCAGGGAAACAAAAGGGAAGCTATGAGCAACCTCATTTAAGATATTCTAACTATGAAAATCATGTTTCTATTGATACCCAGAGAAGATTTCCTTTTCCCATAGAATGAAAACCTTTCTACTTCAACCCATCCAGCCCACTTTTCATTTCAAATTATAATGAACAATAATCTTGGATATCCCTCTGTTAGAAACTGTCACCCAACAAGTCACATGGCTTCTCATCTATAAACGGAGGGCTAGACCACTTGATTACTTAAATTTCCTTTTACGACTCTTTATTAATCAGAACTTTATGAGTATTTTGAATAATTTCCCTAGTTTTCCCAGCCCCATGCCTTCCCATGAAGGGCTCTGAGGATGACACTTCAGTTTCTGTATCTAAAAGACCTCCGGGCTCTTGTGGTCTAGCTTGTGACACAGTGATAATGGTGTAGAGTCAGACACACTTCCTGAAGCCCAGCAATCTTCTGACTTTTCTTCCCTTTTAGATCCATAGACCAAGAACTGATAAGACTATCAATCATTGTGCAGGAATCAACAATACTGCTAAACTTGTCAGCTTTTTGATCCTTTCCAGATCATTTTTTTTTTTTTTACACCCAGTTCTTAGAAGAGAAAACCTTGCCAAGGCTTTTATTTTTCTTTGTGGTGTCGTATTTGCTGTGCTAAGGATAGAATATTGAGATCATCTGACTTTAGGACTCAGAAAATCACGCGGTAATAAAAGAGGAACCAAACTAAATACAAAAGAATTATACATAGATAAAGATAAGTATGAGTAGTGCTATAAAATGAGAAATAAAATTCATTTTCAAGAGAAACTTAGAGGCAAATTATCTCATGCCTAGTTTAATGTGTTAATTTCTTTAAGTAGTCTATTGGAGACACTAAATAAGCGTTTTCCACAGTGCCAAGCTTTGCATTCATTTTAGGTAAAATATGTGTTAAATGCTACAGTGTCCACAACCCTTCACTCAAAGAGAAGAGCCATTGTGGGCCACAGTGGAATGATCCATGTTAGCCAGAATTGTTCTCTCTGGATTAATTGTTCTCTCTGGATGACTGGGAGGCAACCCAGTATTTATCGCCCGTGCAAATTTGTGTGCGAACACCAGAGAACAAATCGGCTCAGATTAGGAATACTGGTCATGTAGTTGTCAAGTTGTGATAGTCTCATTCTCCAAGTGGGAGGTCATCTCCCATGCACCGGTCCTGCATCTTCTCTCTTCGTACCCTTCCCTATGCTGTACGGTTAAATGCAAGTCCTCTTTCTCTACAAGATCTTCTTGGACCACTGAAGTCTATGAAGATTACTGTTCTGCTAGAACTAAAAGCATAACTGTTTGACTCATTTATCAATTGATCATGTTCCATCTTATAAAGTTCTGTTAATTTTCTTGTATTCTTATTTAACTTTTAAGTGTATGCTTGCCTTGATAGGAACTAGATTATAAATTACATGTTTTTGAATTGTCACCTTTGGGCTGGATACTCCATATAGAAGATATTTAGCTAAATTTGCCCAAGACTTAGGCTTTCTCAACACTCACAAAAAATATTGCAGAAAACACAGTTAACTAAGCAAAATTTTGAAATATACTATTGTGTTTTCTTAACTCTATTATTTTCATTTTACAAGGGAGCCACACTATCTCCAACTTTAGCTTGTATTTAGGCAGCCAGTAGTTTCAATTTCTTTCTCTGATTATCGAGGCTTATGCCCAGGGGAAAAAATTGGCTGTAGTCATTTACATCTTATATAGAATAAATATTAATGCATTTCTTTTCCCATGAGCATTAGTAGTTTCAGCCAATTCTGCTAGTGAAATAACAGGCTTTATTACCTTTCAAAAGAGCTTCACATGAGCAAGTTTGGTGGCAGAAAGAAGAAGGTAGAATAATACAATTTCCTTAAATGGAGAAAAATCATCCTCCTTTGGCGGCAGTCTCCCCTAGCAACCCATTTATCTCAAAGACTAGGAGTAGCAACATCTTCAATTGCAAAGTTGTGGTATAATATTTACAACCACTTAAATTCAGAACTAGTCACTGCTAGGCAGTCAACAAAAGCAGACATTTTCCAAGAAGAATAACATGTCAGTCGTTGAGATATCTGTTTCCTTTTATTAAAGAAAGCTAGTTATTGATGACATCTCTTCCTGAGCAATGATTATACTTTGTATAGATATTAAGAAAGAGAAAGTGAACATTCATGGTCAGCAAACATCCATCGTGAGAATCCTACTCACTGAAGAAAGCATATTATATGGAAGAAAAGCTTTAGCATGAAATTATTTATTGGGGGCTCTTAAAACACCTTTCCTCAAAAACCATAAATTAAAGAAACAAATTCATAATAAATTTAGTAGTATTTAGCAGCAATATGATTCATACTTTAGAAAATTCTAATGTACTGCAAATCTTACAAATGATCTAATGATACTGATTTGTGAAACCTACTTAACATCTTGATCATTATTCAAAGACATGAAACCTTTTAGTTTTGACCACTAACTAAAGTGACATTCTAAAAAACAAATTGATGAACATGTGGATCATTTTCTTACTTGTAGAAATGACTGGAATTATCTAGCAATTTTTAGATATATCCATGAATGATGCATTATTGAAATTTAATGTTTATCATCTCAGAACTCCTGAAGACTACAGTGATTTCAAGATCTATAGAGGTGGGGAAAATATTCCTTCTCATATAGTAAAGAGAGAAACTTTCCCATTCTAGGAAAATCTTCATAGGCCTTCCTCTATAGAAGGATATTATGAAACCATTTTTATAAACCATCAGCCAGAAAGTTGTAGCAAATAGCAAAGCATTTTGCCAAACGCTGGAGTGGAAACTTTACCAAATATTAAGTAGGCGATGGTTCGTTCAAATGCATGTGGTGGTAGTCTCGGCATTATCAGTGCATTGGCCCTTGGCTCATCTTCACTCTTAGTCACTGTAACAATAGGAAAAGTAAGACTGAGGCAGGAGAGGTTAGGCACGAAATCGTTTCTTCAGTCAGAAGAAATGTTAGCAGAATTGCCGTAATTATGCCTCTTAATATCTCTTCCCGTTTGGCAAGGCCTGGAAAATATTCAGCAGGCTTCCCAAATACAGCAGACTTGCCCTTGGAGAAAGAGGCTTCAGTATTTCCAAACAGGTGGTTTTCAAACATTGCTTTTAAACTAATTTCAGATCAATGTTTTTAAAGGTTGTCATATCAGTTAACTTTTTAAAATTAACAAAGAATATTTTGTATGGACATAGTAATAGAAAACTTATCTTGTAGGATTAGATACAACATATTCCTCTAGGCTTTTCCACCACCCTTATATAATTTCAGGTTCTCTCTAACATACCCACATTGTCTTGGGTGGGTTTTTCTGTTTCCTGTGATTTTCTTTTCTTCCTAGCACCATATGCCCAATCCCAAAGGGCACTGGCTTTAAAACAAAAAGTTATGACTCTTTAAGTTCTACTATTGCTGTGGCCATGGCTATTGTGGTTATCATATAGCTGTTGTTCAATACTGACCTGATGTAAAAAGATTCGCAATGCGTGTAATAATAATACATGTACCCTTATTCCTGAAGTTGCTCTGAACCAGAGTAAAGGCAATTCAAATTTTGTAACTTTGAAACCCAAATTTATGTTGTGCTTTTAAGGACTGCAAAGAAAACACAACTTTATCATAATTTACTGTTATTTCTCTTCTACACAGGCCTGACAAGACCATCACTATGACTGATGGGGACTATGATTATCTGATCAAACTCCTGGCCCTTGGAGATTCGGGGGTGGGAAAGACGACATTTCTTTATCGATACACAGACAATAAATTCAATCCCAAGTTCATCACAACAGTAGGAATAGACTTTCGGGAAAAACGTGTGGTGAGTTCTTAATCATACTGTTAAATTTGTTGCTGATCTCTCCACCCACATAAAATAAGAATTAAGAAGCTCTATTTATTGCATTGCAAGGTGTCTCTCTTTTTTCACAGGAAATAACTAACCTGTCACTTTATAATATTTTTTTTAACTTTCTCAGCTATAAATAATATTTCGCATAGAAAAATGTTGAGTGACACTATCGCTTGTCTCCAAAAGTACACAGGGTAACTAAGATAAATAATTTATGGGTTTATATAGCATGTTTTCTGTGAATTCTTAAGGAATCTTTCAAAACTTGAATTATTCAGGGTCTAAAAACATTAACTCTTGATCTAAGTTTAGTTCCTCAATAAGAACAAGTGTTCATTTCCCTACTCATAAGAAAGATGTTTAAAAGGATGATTGGCAAATCGCTGGAACATGAGCTCTGTAAATTCTTGCTGCATTTTTATTTATGTGTAGACTCAGCCATCAATCACTAGCTTATTACGAACAGAATGTGAGACCAATCCATGCTATTTATCCAAGATAAGGGAGTTTAAGTGAGAATCACAACCACTTCCTTCTCTTATGCTAGACGCTAATGACAGGAATAAGGATATTGTGACATGTGAGACGTGTAGCATAGGCACATAAGCCTAGCCAGATTTACTGCCACCCAAGGTATTTTTGATTGCCAAGATGGCTACGGCTTCCAGTTGATGTCGCGAAATCTATTCATTCCTCAAGAATTGGGGGCGGGGGAGTAGAACAAAAGAAATGGTGGATGAGAAGTTAAATCATGGTTTTTTTTTACAATGTCCTGTGCCTTATCTGAAAGTCAATATATTGTCTTGTACTCTTAGCAAAATTGCTTCCAGACCCTCTAGGGGTTTGCTGTACCTTCTCCCCTCCCAAACACTCCCCCACTAATCTAAGTCCTTGCAAAGTGTTCCCTTTAAAATATTTTCACTAAGCCATATTTAGGGGAACTGGTTAAATATTAAAATTGTTATGCTTTGCTGAATAAGAATTCAAAAGACCATACTTTAAAAAATTTAAATTTTCTGAAAAAACTTTTGAAGAAATGGCTAGTAAAGGAATACTTGAAATAGTCTATGTAAACTTATTGAGAAATTCCGTGCCTGTTTCATGGCTAAGTCATTCTGAAAATCCAATTCATATTAAAAGGTATTCAGGTATTTGTAAATTATTTTACAGTTTTAAAAATGCCTTCACATTTGTTATTTCATTTAAGTTTGCAGTAACTCTGTAAAATGAGAAGAGATTATTGGTCTCAATTTGCAGATAAATAAGTACAATTAAGAGAGGTTAAATGAAGGGTTGATATTTGAACCTAGAACTTGGGTCCTAAATCTAATGTTTGCTGCCTGTGTGAGGAAATGACAGAAGGTGTCTAATTTAAGTTTGCAGTATGCCTAAATTGTGTTGAAAATCATACTTGTACTTGACATTTAAAAGTGAGAGTATATGTGATACTTCTGGGAAAAAAACAGAGCAAATATTTATCCTGCACTATGAACTTTGATTATAGTAATTGAGAAAAAACATACTGAGTGAACCCAGAGAATTTGAATGTTGACGAAATCCAAAGCAGTATCAACTGATGGAAATTGTGTCTTTCAGGTTTATAATACACAGGGGCCAAATGGATCATCAGGGAAAGCATTTAAGGTGCATCTTCAGCTTTGGGACACTGCAGGACAAGAGCGGTAATAGTCAATTACTTTGCTTCTGGCAACGAATGGCTTAGAAAAACTCATTTTAAAGCGAATACTGTATGTGAACTTGAAAACCAAATGACATGCAACTCTTCTTGTTTCAAAATAGACGTTTGTATTGACAAATGAAAACAAAGTGTTTGTAGTTAATTACCCATAATTAGCGTTGTGGGTTTGGTTCAGATTTCAAGAATTAAATTTTCAAAAATCTCTGTGAAGATTCTTGTTATATGTTGTCTTTGTACTGTGTAATGGGGAGGGGGGGAACTTCTCCAGAATTAAAGTGAATTAAGGTGGGAAATTAACACCGTGGTAAGTGCTACTTGAAGAGGGAGTTGAAAGAAAGCATGTTGTTTCTCTCACCTCTTTTTATCCTTGTGCAGAGCCTTTCTGTCCTGGGCCATATAACTGGCTTCATTCTCTAAGATTTTCTTCTCACCACTACACTCCAGCTAGAACGTTTTACCCCCTTCTCACTTTCCCTGATCCTCTTCTTTCACCAGGCCTGATTCACGTTCCACCTCCTCCGCAGGGCCCTCCTGAACACGCCAACTGAAACAAGCCTCCTCTTTCTTCTGGACTCCTACAACACGTCTTCTACCATACTTTAAGTTAATTAATTACATCCCACCTTGCAATAAGGCAAACGTTTTATTTTTGGCTCTAACTGATGTTCTTTGATTCACTTGTGGCCTTGTCACCCCAACAAAATTATCAGCTGTATAAGGGCAGAGACCAAGCTGGATTTTCAGCATCATCTCTGACACAATGCCCAAGACAAGAGATACTCAGTAGACAACAGTGTTGACTGGTTCGAGCTGGAGGTGCTATTCCATTATTTGATGAAAATGTATTTCTTGGAGATACAAGTTTTCAAAGCGCTAAAGACCTCAATCTTGTGAAGCTTTTCAGTATTAGATTAAATAAAAATTGGCAATAGATTGTCAGAGAAGATATTTAGAAGGCACATACCTCCAAATTCTGCATTGCATGTCTTAGAATGTTTATGCTTGTAAACACTTCAGTTTTTGAAATGCGTCCAAAATGTTCTCGCTTTCAGTGAGTGTAAATGCCAGAGGAGGTGCCGGGCCCTCTCTGTTAGCTTTTTTGACTGTGAATTCCATTTACACACATCCTTCAACACTGCTGGTTCTTCTGAAGTCATTCCTCACAAGCATCTCTGTTCATATGTCAGTTTTGTTGTCACAAAGATGTATGTTTTATAGACCAATTTAATTCCTATTTGAAGAAGTAATATGAGAAAATGTGGTTCCCATATGTCTTTGCACATGATATGTCAGCCTAGCATGATGACAGGCTTCTCTCGTCTGTCCTCTTTAGTTTAGACAGCTGCTCTGTGAGGGAAATGGGGAATACTAGGGACAGTCTTGGTAACACTGGGGTTATTCATCCCTTGAGAATTTTCCATTCCATAAGTATAAAGTGTAGCTAAGCAACAAGATAAACAATGCCTCGCACCTCAACCCTGTGTGAGGACATCTGGCAGCATAACTCATAAGATAATGGTTATTGATAAAAATGATATTATGGGAAGGATAAAAAATAATACCCCTTATGTAAGCCTAAAGGATACAGGGCCCAACCTTAGTTCCCAGTGAGGGAGAAAGAGAGATAGTGTGAGTCTGAGATCTGTTTTGTTTTGTTTTGTTTCTTAATGTGGTCCTTGCTTTTTTCATCCTGGGGGACAGAATGAGGTCAGTGGATGAAGCTGGAAATCAATTACCTTCCCTCTGGAGTAAATCCTGGGAAAAATGGGAATTACGAGGATCCCAGGCAGAACGGTCCAGGGGATGAGCCTGGTCCAGAGCAAGGGCAGCCCATCCAGGTTGCTCTGGGTGCAAAAGTGTTTGCCCCCATGTGATCCATATAACAAGTATGTTAAGTAACTTTGTCATATGCTGTAGGGGGATAAGGCAGATAATGAGAGGGGGGTAAGGCACAGTCTTGTCCTCAAATGAGACACACACCACACACCACACACACACACACACACACACACACACACACTAAGGAAGGGGACAGAGAGCTGGCTACTTTGGTTGAGTCAGCCACAGTATTGTGGTTGAGTAGGAGACAATTTTATGAGTACAGCTAGTCCACAAAGAGAGAGAACCATTCAGTAAAAGCACTATAATCTATGAGCTTCTCACAGACTGGTAGGAACAAATCACAAGACCAAAAATTGAATATATTGCATAATTATTATGATTATGTCCTATCAAAGAAATCCTAATTTAGAGATAAATGGTTTTTAAAATATCTCTTCTCCCTTCTTTAGTATTAAAAGTGTTCTCCTCTATTGAAATCATTTAAATCTTTAATAATTTTATATTCTTTGCTCTTCTTTTTATTTCTTTCTTTTAGTTTGACAAACATTTAATGAGTAAATACTGTGTCCCAGGCCATGACAATATAATGCATAACATTAAAAATATAGCTTCTTTCATCATAGAACTTATAGTCTATGGTGGAATTTGGATAAATAACAATTTTAATATTGCCTTAGAATAGTAACAGGAAAACAGAGGGTGATAGGCAGGTGTACCAGAAGGAGCCCATAACCCAGATGTGTATCTTGGGAAGGTTGCTTAGGGGAGTGGTATTTTCTCTGATACTGTTATGCATATACTCATACACAATGTATGAGTGAGTCTATTTCAGGTTAAAAGGGTAGGAGGTGACAAAAGCATTAAGACAAGGTTACCCGCAGAAAGAACAGCATGTGTGAAAGCCCAGGGGAGAGAGTGAACTTTCTAAGAACTAAAAGAAGCCCAGTACACCTGTGGGCAGTCCCAAGATGAATCTAGATAGATGAGGAAAGGTCAGTTCATGCAGAGCCTGACAGTTCGTTAAAGAGTTGAGTCATTAACTTAAGAGCGATGTATCGACATGAAAATGTTTTTAGCAGATTTATACAATCAGCGGGAGGAAAGCAGGGAAGGGCAGGGTCCCAAACACAACTGGAGACAGGAAGCCTATTGAGAAGGCTGCTGAAATCATTATCCAGGCAAAAGATTGTGGGTTGGAAACCAGAGTAGTGGCAGGTCAGGAGATATTTGTTGATTGTTTACAGCAGGTGAAGGAGAAACAGGGTGTGGCAACCAGGAGAATGGCGATTCCATTGACAGAAAAAGAAATCTGCCAGTTTGTTTTAGATATGTAAAATTGGAAGTACCTTAGTTTCCTCTAAGTGGAAATATCCAACAAGTAAGTGGCCACACAGTGTGAAGTCAGGAAAAATGCAGACCTATAAATTTGGGGTTCAACATATTGGTGATAATTGAGCCAGGGAAGTGGATGAGATTACCCAGTGAATGTTTGTAGAGGGAGATGCGATCCCTTCTAACAGAGGAAACTAAAGAACCTACAAATAGGCTTAGATAGGAGACCAAAATGAAGACATTTAGGATAGGAAGTGATGTCCTTCAAATGCACCCCTTCATCAGTATAACCCAGCCTCCCAGGGTCCTTATGTGTGGTCTCTGGTTTTGTCCATTTCTGACCTTGAAGTGGGTTTCAGCACATCTGAAACTTCACTGAATATATTGGGGTGGAGGGGGAGAGAAAGTCTTTACACCACATATGACAGTGTATTTTTCAAAAGCCTCCATGAGAGATGAGTGTTCTTGTTATTTCTCCCCCACTATTAAGTTTCTCCGACCTTCCTTCGATCTCCCTCATCATCTTCCTCTTCTTCCTCTCTTCAGTGTCTTCCCTCTTCTTCAGGAGACATGGACGCCAGCCACCCTTTATAGTATAGTCCTCTTTACTTTAGCACCCCAAAGAGTACTTATAAAAAAGTTTTCTCACCAGCGTTATTTTCCTCTACCAAAGAATCCTCATTCCAGCGACTGACAAGTTGTGGTTTTCTGCATGTCATTGCGAGCATTCATTTTCAGGCTAGCATGTGCCAAACCTTCTTCTGGGCACAGACAAGGAAGATTGAAAAGTATGAATTAAAGTCCTAGTTCTAAAGTGGCTTACACTTCAATCGTAGACCACAGGATTCCCATGAGCCAACAAGAGAGAGTCCAAGGAGCTGTGTAAGCAAGTGTGTGATCGAACGGTACAAACTCTGTGCATAAGTGCTGTGGAAAATAAAGCCAAGATGTGGTCTTAAAAAGAATTTACAAGCAGATGTCCTCCCCTGGCCTTTTAGTAGTCTTTCTGCCCAATCCTAATTTAGAAATAAATGGTTTATTTCTGTAGGCTAGTCCGTAAGGGACACCATGGAGATTTCGTATTTAAAAGAGAAATAGTATCGTTTGTATTGTCACCAGGACGTATGTGCGGACTAACTTTCAGTCTCTCCACTGTGCTTTCTTGGCAGATTCCGAAGCCTCACCACAGCATTTTTCAGAGACGCCATGGGTTTCTTATTAATGTTCGACCTCACCAGTCAACAGAGCTTCTTAAATGTCAGAAACTGGATGAGTAAGTGGGACCAAGTAGCTTGCGTTGGCCACTTTGGGAACCAACAGCTCTATTTGCTTGTCTGCCTCACAAAATGAAACCAGATCGGTCCTGCAGATTCACCCTGGGGAGTCACGAGTTTAGTATTTTCTGTGTCACCTTCGAAGTGGTGTATTTCACCCAAGGTGGCTGGAAATTATATTTCCCTTTGATACTCTTCGAAGAAGCCTATGTGGCTTTTTAACCATCTGCATTTAAGGTCTTCATTACCGTGATTGAAAGGCCCTTAACTACACTTGCCCAGTTAATCTGAAAAGGCTTTTTAGAACTATGTGAGATTCTATGTCTACTACCTCTAACCCAGAGAGGACAGAGAAAAACAGCAGCGTTTCCCGAGAGGGTACAGTGGCACCTGAAATGCATGCCCTCGCACGTGGGTTAATTAACTAATGGGTGATTTAGATGAGAAACTTCTCCAGAGCAGGCCAGCCACGTGAAGATAAGGTACCATGTGTTAGTCAGCTCACAATGAAATTTTACTTTTTTCCAAAAAAATATTACAATGTGAAGAAGCTGTGTATAGAAAACTATTCAATTTAGATATAATATGAAGTTAAAAGTACCTAATCAGTTTTTAAAACCGGGTTAATATATGTCAGCTCAGAAGAGTAGTATGTGATTTTTTTCTTTACTTTTTTAATTGACATAGCACTAAAGAGAATATTTCGTTTGCTTTTTTTATTACTAATGTAAATTTTGATCGTAAAAAGATATTCATGTAATCCTATGTGGCTGGTGATAGTCTTGTCATTTCTAGGTTTGTCGGGGTTGTCTGTGGCCAGAGTGATAGTTTTTAAAAATTGGATCGTGTTATTCCCCTGCTCAAAGTCCTTCTTTCTGGGACCTCCCGACTCACTTGGAATGAAACCCAGGGTCCTTCACTCACCTACCAGGCCTTGGTGACCAGGCCTTAAACTCCTCTCTGATTCACTCCTCACTCTGCCCCAGCTCAGGGGCGTCCAGCCAAAGTCTCTGCTGCTGTTCTGAGGAAGAGGACAAACGGCACATTTCTGCCTGAGGGTCATGGTACTTTCGCTTCCCTCTGCCTGGATTTTTCTTCTTACTTTTACGATGTGTGCAAATTATTTCATCTCCTTCGAATTTTTGTTCAAACCTTATTTATCTCTTAGTAGAAGCCTTCACTGACCATACCATCTAAAATAGTACTTTGTGTCCCTTTAATACTCTACACACACACACACACACACACACACACAAGCACACACACATACACACATGTATATGTATGTATATGTATATATATACATATATATGTATTTTTTTCAGTAACTGCTACCACCTGACATTATTTTATATTATGGATTTCTTCGTTTACTTGTGATTTTGACCCTTTGCTACTAGAACATGAGCTCTGTGAACATGCAGACTTTGACTGCTTTGTCCCATTTTGAGAGCCCCAAAGCCTGGATAAGTGTTTGGCCCAGTGTAGATGTTCAAAAAATATATATTTCCTATTTTTACATATTGTTTAAAACTAATAATTAATATATAGCTGCTTTAAATGTGAGTTCGACAACACAGTTGCTACCATAGGGGAAAATATCAACAAATTCTGACTTTCTTCATTGCTTCTCCAAATGAGTGGTTATCCTAAGATCTTGTATTATTTTATTTCTATACCCAAATTTTGATGTTATTATTAGATTCTGAGGCAATAAGGAGATAAGACTATTAGATTTTTTTTCAGAAAATGATTTGTTCATTCTTTATTAGGGCAGATGAGACTCATTTTCCAAAAGATACTGTTGGAATTTAAAATTATTAATTATCATGTCTAATAACACTTTAATTTTTAACACCCAGACAATCAGTATTATAGGGTCAGCCTTTGTCTTCTTCCTTGACAAAGTTGCACCCAGCATTCGTCGAGAAAAATGTAAGAGTAATCCCTGTAACCTTACAAACACAGGCTGACAGATTTTTACCATTTCCTCCCTCCCTTCCTCTTTTCCTTCCTTCCTTCTTTCCTTCCTTCCTTCCTTCCTTCCTTCCTTCCTTCCTTCCTTCCTTCCTTCCTTCCTTCATTCCTTCTCTCCTTTTCTTCTTCTTTTCCTCCCTCTTTCCCTCTCTCTCTCACAGTGTTTCCTAGAGAAAAGAGAAAAACAAGTTACCTATTTTAAAATTGTTTCTACATAGATTTGTGGTGGGTCAAAAGTACTCTTTTATAGATCATCACCTTGGACTTCAGGGGATGGAAATGTAGCAACCTCCTAAAAGGAATGTCAAACTTATGCCCTTCAAAATCATGTTCTATCCTCTCTACTTATATTTGAGGAATAAGTGTTATGAAGCAATATGTCTTTCTTGGAGGGTGCTTCAGCAGATGGAGGAGAGCACTGATGGGTGTTCACGCGGGTGCTTCTTGTAAATTATTACTAATCTTCATATTGCAATTTGCGAGACATTTTCTCCATTTTACAGATGAGGAAACTGCAGCTGGGAAGAGCTAAATAACTTGGCTACTGTAATGCAGCTAGTAAGCAGCCAAGCTGGAGATGAACAGTTAGAGGAGGAATCTGATATGAGCAGTCATTTGACATCACTTGTTTATAACTAACTTGCTCATTCCATCTGCTTTCTTTCCAAGGCCAACTACAAGCAAATGCTTATTGTGAAAATCCAGATATAGTATTAATCGGCAATAAGGCAGACCTGCCAGACCAGAGGGAAGTCAATGAACGGCAAGCCCGAGAACTGGCAGACAAATACGGGTAAGTTACATGGAGACGTCATCTGACCTTGCACGCTGCTGCTTAGTAATGCAGCAGGGACACAAAGTTGATACTAAGAGGAATCTCCTTGAATCAAGAATGGCACATGAATGAAAAGGTCTTCCAGAGAATGTGTGTGATGTTTTAAATCAATTACTTAGTAATGATGGCAGTTAACATTTACGGAATATTTATTATGTGCTAGCAACTGCTCCTAGACTTTAACTCATTTAAGCCCTCCTAAGCATTTGTAGAATGTCTAGAGTGATCCCATTTTATATATGAAGAATTGAGGCATGGAGAGATTAATAACAGATGGAAGGCCATATAGCTGGAAAGTAGCAGAGCTTGAATTCAACCTAGGCAGTCTGAGATCAGAGCTCACATTGTACTCCGTTGTCTCTCAATTAATAGCTGCAAAACTCTAAAAACTAATAAATGATGTGGACATAACATTGCAGTCCTTATACTAGGTAACTTAAATGGTAGATTAACAAAAATTGGAAATACCAATTACAATTATAAATTGACCTCTAAGGAAGGCTTTGTCATTATTTTTTTAATTTAAAGAAGTTTCATCACACCTGACAATTTTTACTGAAGGATTGTCCTTGAGAGCTTTAAAAATGTACACGTATTCTTGAAACTTTTGATTCCAAAATACATAGACTGTATTACATGACTATTCTAGTCAGATTTCTAGAGAATTGATTGGAAGTGAAGTAATATCAATCACTAGTTAGGGCATTTTTACCCTCCTAACTTTCTTTTTAAACAGTGATAATGCCTTGGCTTCAAACACCTGAGTACTTCCCGTATCAGTTTTCTTGCCCATAGTATGGTTATACTTACACCAGTGAGCAGCCCACCAATTTTTACTTAGCAAGAAAAAACAAGAATGCTTTCCAACTTGGCCAGCAAAATCATGATCATTTCACAATTACTCAGCCAGCCATGTTGTTGAATGTGTGATTCATTTGTACATCTTGCTTGTATCTTTTCCGATTTCTTCCTCTCAAAAATATTTGTCATCTCTTCTATGCAAGTTTACTGTATTTTGAAACAAGTGCAGCGACTGGTCAGAATGTGGAGAAAGCTGTAGAAACCCTTCTGGACTTGATAATGAAACGAATGGAACAGTGTGTAGAGAAGACACAAGTCCCCGAAACTGTCAACGGTGGAAACTCTGGAAAGCTAGATGGGGAAAAACCAGCAGAGAAGAGATGTGCCTGCTAGATTCTACATAGAACTCATCATCAAGAGCCCCACCCAAATATTACTTCCAAAAACAGCGACAAACCACCAAATCATTGTTGAGTAGACTGTGCATAATTGCATGTCTTTCTTTTTCTGACAGAAAATCAATTTTAAGAAACCAGAATAGTCAACAGTGTCCAAATGAATTGACAGGCTGTTTCTGAGGCCCCTTCAAACAAGATCAAAGATTTTCTAATGCGATCTCACCATCATGGATGTCCAGTTTGTTTTTCTTAGAAATAAGATGAGTATATAAGAGAATATACAAAATGAAAGATCAGTGAGTTTAAGTCAGAACAAAAATTACTGTGTCGCATTGGAGAAAGGGATAGGCTACAATGACAGAGTATAGAAAGATGATTTTTTTCTTTTAATTGGGTTTACTCCATATCTGATTCGTACTTTTAGGTTTGTATCAGGAAAACATATTAGCTAAAACTGGATGTACAAAAAAGAATTCTTAATGGATCAATAAGAATGACATTACTACATATTCCCAATAAACTGCACAAGAATGACTAAATTAGTGATAAAGTTATAAAAGGATGAATGTCAGACTTCTGCTAAAATGTAGGAGATTGTGTAATAATGCCATTTTTATATTCTTAATTGATGGCAGATAGACAAGAACAAGATTGTGAGTGACAAAGTATGAGAGAAATGCCCTGGGAGAAAAATGAAAGTATGGGAACATAGCAGTTGGACAAATGAAATTAAACGTATCTGTTACAGATGTCTGGAAGAGTTACTTAGCCAACTTTCACTCAAGCCAATTAGAAGTTGACGTTATCAGTTGGAATTAAGAGAATCTTTAGAGGTTTTCATTTCAAACAAATTTCTAAAAAATCAGTGCAGTGTTCAGCTTCACATTTTATTTTTCTTAGCAATGGTGATAGACACAAAGAGAAATTAAAGATTGCTATTTATTAAATACCTTTTAAAATGCAGTCAAGAAAAACTATTTAGCCTTAATTTTTTTCGATAAAATATACTAATGATATACTAGTGACTATCTATTGTAGGTTTCTTTTTAATTTACAAAAGCACTAAATTAATTAATTTCTTCTCTCCAACCCACACCCACCCCTGGCTTGTAAAAACACATGCGTGTCACTTTGTAGATCAATAACTTGAGAAAATAATGGATCAATTTTATGGTCACTCTGAATTTTCTTGTCACAAATCACATAAAAATTGATAACTCATGCTGTATTGTAATGAATTTAACATTTATTTTTATTTTGCCTAAAGCAAAATGCCCATGGTGGACCTATATTCGATGATTAACAGGAATGGAACTATATCTTCTCAGCAGAAATTTTGTTAATCACTTTATTTTTTTTCCCCAAGAGGCTGCCTTTACTTTGTAAAGATGATCACAAAAGTATTTTCCATTGGCCTATTATTATTATGTCTAAACTAACATAAACAACTCCTATTAAACCATTATTTAAATATTTCAATGAACTTTATCAATAAGGAAGTTCTCTCTTTTTATTATAATTATGATTTTTTGGCAATAGTTCCTCTTACTATAAACTTCTGCCAATTAAATTTTATTTTTCCAACTCTGCATATTTCTTTTGCTAAGTTACAGACATTGAAAACCTTAAATTCCAGCTCTGCCCTTGACCTCTGCCTCTCAACCTCAATCTGACATTTGAGTCAGTTTTAGAAACAGAGATCCTAGGCACTGTTTATAATATTTTGAAGGTAGACTAGACCCAGAAATGAACCAAAGAAACCTGGAAGCTCTGATGGGGTTAGCCCCATGTGAAATTCTCAGTGTTAACTGCCCTGTTCCTCCAACTTCTGCAGCAAGATGTCGCCTTCTAGGATGTGTCATGTTCGGGTCTTCTTACAATGGCGTTTTTCTCTACCATGGTCTTCATGACCCCAGTGCCTCTGCGGTGAGAATGGAAAGCTATTAGCTAACATCAAAGATGTTTCTTCTGGAAGAAAAGTGTACAGAAACAATATAACTACTGCTGTAGTGAATTTTGGTGAACTTTTGTGGTCCTTATATCAACTTCTTATTTGGAGTCAAATTTTGATATCCCCCGCATTTCCATAATAGGAGGCGTTCAGCCTTTTAAATCCTGAAGGCATTCTATTTTGGATATATCTTTGTGTTTCTATTTATTTTTCAGTTATATGATTGATTTACTCATGCCAAGATTCTGTCATTGTCAGTTATTTAACAAGCATTTATTCAAGATCTATTTTAAGGTTGTTATTTGATAGTCACAGCATGAAGCAGAGGGTGATGATGCTCATAATTATAGAACTATGCCTGTAAAAATAACAATTATTGGGTAATAATAATTGGAACAAAACTTAGAACATATAAGAAAATTACTTTAAAATAGCATTCTACTTATAAATAAACACTTGATCTAATATATATATATATATTCTCTGTCAAGTTTGACACTTGACCCCACATTCTATGTAAACATTTATGGACATTCCTTCTCTCATTATTTCAGAATAACTATTCTGTACTATTTATTTTACAATTTCAAATTAATTTGGGGCCCTGAAGTATATAGACTGCTTTAAAGAATTGTATATCCCCTTTAACCCACAACAGCATATGTTTTTAACCATGATGTGTCCTGTTACTGCTTATCTCCCAAATGCTCTAGTAAATCAATTTGTATTTTGGAGAAATATTTAAAGTGTACATGAAATTCCTTTTCGATCTAGAAACCATTTCTGGAATGTTTACACTGCTTTGATGTTTACATTGCTTTAACACAGTGCCTCAGGTAATTTCGTGACCAAATTTGTCTCTAACCATATGGCTCATTTCCTGTAACACCCTATGTAGGAAGGTCTCACAGAGACAGTAACGCAGCTAAAGGTCTTTGATGTCTTCAGCAAAGATTACAAAGATGCTATTGGAATCTGGAGATTATTGCCACCATGTCCCAGGCTCCTGGCTCGCTTGACGTGAGCATTACTTGAGACTCTTAACTGCGATTAGGAACAAGTTTATCTTTTAATGGCAAAAAAAGAAAAATACTGTGAAAAATAAAAAAATCATTGAGAGAATACAATGTTTGTCTTGGTATGACAAAGGAGACAAGTCACGAATAGGCAGAGAAAATGTTAAATGTTGGGGGTAGAGCTTATAGATCTTTATGCAAGAGTTAAAATTCTTGCAAGTTCCCTCTCGAGCCAGTTTGCTATCATTTCCATATTATCAGCTATCACACTGCAAAAAATTCAAAACCAGCATTTTCTAGAGTAAATATTTTATTCGTTGCTTTTAACCAGCTGGGCTACTCTGTGTATTAGTGGGTGTCTTTGTTATGCTTCTGGTGTAAGTTATTCTCTGCCAATCTGTACAGGTTGAATGAACTGTGCAAGAGTTCTTTGTTGTCTCCTTTATAAAAGAAGCTTGACTACAGAGAAAGACATGACTACATTGATAAAACAATTTAATAACAGCCAAGATATTTTTTAAACTATATATTGAGTTCACTGGAAGTCAACAATTTTGATGAAGCTTATGTATATTCTCATCAATGGATTGAATGCAGCAGTTAGAAAGAGAAACAATATGTGTAATGGATGAAGTCTACAACTACGTATAGTATATAACCTGGAAGCTTGTGTCCATGAAACAATATGTGTAAAGTCTACAACTACATATAGTATATAACCTGGAAGCTTGTGTCCATGAAACGAGATTGTTCACTGCTCTGTTCTCTGTTCACCTGAAAAAAAGGAGGGTATATATGCTTTCTTTATTGTGTATCATACTAAAACTTTGAGGAAAAATCCTAATCAAACTTTAAAGAAATAATATTAAAGTTTCTGTTTCTAAATACTAAATAGCTTTAAAAGGAAGTTCTAGAGCTGATGTTAACCAAAGTGATTTTTTAAAAGTTGTCTTTCACCCTCTACTACCAAGCTTTAAAAGGTTAAGAGAAGTCTAGAGTATTTAAATATTTTAGGGAAAGCTTTATCATTTTTTAAAGATGCCAAGATGTTGTCTATATTTAAAAGGTTGTCTAAAAATTCACCAAAAGTTATATTTTTTCTTGATCTTTGACCAAGATGATATAAACTTATTTATGGAGATAGCACTAGACTCTTAAACATGGAAGATGGATACAGAATATTATCTGAGATAAGTTTTGTCTCAGTGCTTTAAAAAATCCTTGAAAATACTTGTCTTATAAAGTAAAACTGATAAAAGTCATTGTTAGATATATAGGGAATTTTATAAACTTATTGCCTTAGAATTTTTGGGTGGAGGCCCAACTATAATGAATGGTTATTGAGCAAGAGCTATAAAGAGAGTTAAAAATTGTCTAAATAGACTTCTTAAATGTGGCAGAACCTGGAAACAGTCATACTCACACTTACAAGGTTGATTTTTTAGGTATGAAAAAAAGAGTAACAGAGTTTTTGTAGCTATGTCCATGGCGAATATTTATCCATCATTATTATCTATCAAGTAGAAGATTATGTCCTTGGAATTAAGTTACTAAAAATGTTTAAACACAAAATATTTTATTATTGGCATCAAAATTTGGGAACCTTAGAAACATTCTGTTTATCTAAATATAATTGACTCATAATTGGAGCAGCATCACAAAGACGCTTTTCTGCCCGGCTCTTCCTACTAACAGCCTATGGTTGAGAGATTTTCTAAGTTTATAGATAGAGAGAACAAACAACACACAAAAACACTGCCAAGATAGTGAAATTATTTTACAGGGTATTATCTTTTGAAAAAAAATGCAAATGAATAATCTTTGTATTGAGTCATTTACATGTTTTCCAGTTCCTTTTCTTTCCAAGAGGTCATGGAAGTCATGGCTAATATCCCTCAGCTGGCATGGTCTTTAAGGATCTTTAGCAAATTACACAGGAGCTGGTACATGTATCTTTAACCTGACAGATCCTTTATTTAACCAGTCTTATCCTTACATCTGTTGGCACATCCAAATAGTGTCCTTAGTAATAAGTAATAACCTATGCTAATCCTTAATCTTCTATTCTCCAGGTTATTTTTTTTGAATACTCTGAGAGTAAGCCTAGTATTATAGAAAGGAAACCGTCTAGAACAAGTTGGGGCCCACAAGTATGTTATTAAATATCTCGGTGGCTTCTTCTCGTATGAGACTTATAAATCCTGTGTGCCTCAGAGTTCAAGTCAGGATCAAAGGAGAATATGTATAAAAAAATTGGTTTGTACGTTATGTTCTATTTCATAAACAGGCACTCTTGTCACAAGCTAAGAACAGATCATAAGTCACAGTTGGAATTTAAACCACTTGTGAAAAGAAGTGTTATAGCAGGGACATAACTCATTTTTGTGGATGTATTGGAAGCTACCAATGAGCCATCAACTTGAGGTCATTGTATTTGATTGGAAATGTTTAATATAGCTCAAGCTATTGAAAACATTGAGTTTTATTTCATTTTCTATGTCATCTTGTTTTTTTTTTTCAAGGAGTTCAGTTATATTCTAGATAGTATATTACATCTTGGTCCAAATTCTTCTTGTACAAATCGGGCTTCTGTGTCCATAGCCTCGTAAAAGATACTGGCTGTATCTGAAATTCTTTAAGAAAAAAGTAAGTTATCCTGTTTAATATATCAAAAGTAGACAATGTTCTGACATAACACTGATGTGCTTTACTATATCCCAATGGTCTACCTTTAAGTGATATCATCCTCATATTTAGGCTAAACACATTTGATTATTTTGTATGCCATCTATACAGGTCCCTGTTCTGTCTAGTGCTATGAATGTAACTTAAAACTATAAATGTGGATTTTTTATTCAATATGTCCCCGAATAGACTGTGGTGCCTGACAAACACTATTAGGTCATTATTTTATTGTACCAAAATTCTAGTGACTTCAGAAATCATAACATCTAATGATTTTGTGATGCCTGGGTTTGAGTACTACGGTTGAGAACTATATTCAGTGATTGTTACTATATACTTTTCAAATAAAAATGCTTTTTTATCAATTATTTCGTATAGTCGAAGCAACTTTATTTCTGTGTGGTGGGTGGGGGACATTAACTCGGCATTAACATGAAGTTTGTATCACATTAAAAAAAATAATATCTACCTGAAACTAATATAATGTATGCCAATTATACCTCAATTAAGAAAGAAAGGTATCCATTAGGAATTGGGAAGTAGGTGATTTGGGTACAGCCAAGCGATTTTATCCATCTCGCTTAACTTTCTAATAATTTTGAATGATGCATTTATAAAATTAGCAGTTAACATGTTGACGTATTCTATAGTACATAAGTGCCTTCACATATTATGACCTGTTTCTTCCCCATAATAAAATGCTGAGGCAGGTGGAGGTATCGCCCTTCATTACAGACTAGTGAAAGGACCACTGTTCAAGGCTAGTTCAAGACCACAACCATACAACTTCCTTTTAAATGCTCATTTGCAAAGGCTGCCGTGTTCCCAGAGTTGTTCTCCCTCCATATGTTACTTAGATAGGTGCTGCCAAGATAATGATGTTTTTAATTTAAAGTTAAGCAATTCTCCCACTGCAAGCAAATAAATGCTTGGCACCATTCGCTCAACTTTACTCCATGGTAGCAGTAATGCTGTTTCACACAAGCAGAAATACGATCACTCAGCCGAACCTGGTAAGAGCAGTTTTCTCTTCACTGTCGCTTGCAGAGAATGCAGGCTTTCTCAGAATGTTAGGGAAACACAGACAAAGGAGGGGATTGAGACACAGATTCGGAAAAGTCATTAGGCTATCATTGCTCAATTCAAAGAAGAACTGGAGGGAAAACTTACTAATCAGAAGGGATGATTTATACAAAGGAAATATAAAGAATGTGCTGTATGGAGAATGATTTAGGTAATATTGGGACTTATTCCTTACCTGCCAGTTCAGCTGCTGCCCTGGCTATTCTAGACACACCTGGCCTGCCGTCCCACGGAGCATGTGCACCTGTGCTTGCCTCTGCCTGGACTTCCTCTTCCACCAACAACAGCTCCTCCCTAGTTTTCTCTTCATCTTTGCTTAAGTGTTATCTTCAAAGAGAGAGAGGTCTTGTATAAAATTACTATCTTATTTAAATGACCAGTCTATGGTTACCATACTTTCAATTATCACCCGATTTAAAGTTGCAGCCACAGACTTTCACTCCTGGTAACTCTGGATCCCTGAGTCGTCTTTGTTTTTCTTCATAGTCAATGGGATGTCTCTGGCTTTATTATTTGTTCCTCATCATTGGATATATCTCCTAGACATATTTCTTTTCCTTCCTTCCCCACTGCATGTACTTCCTCCCCTCTCCTCACTGTAGTAGCCTGGCATCTAGAACAGGGCCTGGCAAATAGGGGACACTTAATAAACACTTGTTGAGAGAAAAAAATGCATGAATCCTATATGAGAACTTGCTGGGTGAACTACAGAATAACATAATACAAACTTAACATTTTTTACTACTTTATCGAAGTATTAGGATATTTAAATTGTATAATTTATTGATTTTTGTCATGACATATGGCCATAAAAACATCATCAACGCACTGAATATTTCTAAACCAACCTTGCATGCCTAAGATAAATCCAAATTCTCCATATTTCTATTACAATTTTAAACACTTGTAAGTATACATACACTTTAATAGTAACAAAGAAATTAAATATAATTATTTAAATCTTTCTTGCATCCTTAATATTTCCCATCAAAAAATAAGAGAAGAAAAGAAGGAAGGAAGGAAGGGAACTATAATGATTATGATGTTAGCTGAGGGGATTTTCAGTTCTTAATGAATTGGGTCTCTATCAAAATAGGGTCCCTATTAAAAGGATGCTATATTTATTTGCAGGTCAGAGAAGAATTAAGAATTTTCAAAATGAAGAAATATGAAAGAATCTGAGGAGTGTCAGTGTACTCTTAATTTTATAATGCTAGTATTTTTTTTCAAATTTAGAATAAAATGTAATAGGTTATTTTTGCCATTAATTTGGATTCAGGGAAAATAACAAAATATTCAGGAAGCTACCTAAATTTCAGTTCGCTGAAGAAAACAGTCAATTTATTATGAATTATATTGTAATAAACAATAACTAGTTAATTTATGTATAATAATTTTGTAAAAAATAAAAACAAAATTTTCACAAACTATAACATCAATTTTATTGTAAGGCATATTATAAGTAATTATTCAGAAGGTATACTAAATCAATTGTTTCAACATTTCTTAATGACAAATTACAACATATGTAATCAAAGTAAAACTATTTTTCATTTCTCACCTTCAGGTATTCACTTAAAGGTTCGCCTTAGAACCTTCTTATTCACTATATTAAATAGTATAGTAAATACAGTTACTTACACCATGACTGAACTAGTGTTTCTTTTTGAGTGTTTCCGGTGTGGTTCTACTTTATTTTACTTTATTTTTAGGTTCTACTTTTAGACTAATAAATTTCTCCATTATCATGGATTGTTTTATCACTCAGAAACATTTACTTAAAAAACATTTCAAATGATAAAAGCTAAAATGATAAGGACATAGAAAATAATCCATACATAACAAATAAATGTTGCTGATGACGCTATTAAAAAGATACTTTTGTATTTTAAGAATTCAGATCTTTTTAGGCTCCTGAAACTGCTTATTCTTATACCCAGGAAATCTGAAGATCATTCCAAAGTGAACCTGGCGGCCCCATGAGTAGGTCCTATCTGTATTACATCAAATGTTCAAAAACGCATATAGTGAAGCCAAAATAAAATCCGTAAGTGTCTTTCCATTTTCGACTTTAGAATACGTTATTCTAATGGAAACCATCTAGGTTCTCAGTTCAGTTAGATGGGTTCATTCCCAAATCTCATATTTATTCAACCCAGCGTGATGATAGAGGATTGAGTGAAAGGTGAATTCTCCTAATACACTGCACGATCTTGAAGCAGAATTCACAATCCCAATTTCCCTACATATGTGTCTGAAAATATTATTACCTAAACATCTTTGATGTGGCGTAAAGTCATGAATAATAAATGTAAAATAAGCAGATTTTTAGTGGGGAAGTTTTTCTGAACTAAATTCTCAAGAGAGTAGTCCACCAGGTAACATAATATTTATTAGTTAAGTGTTGTTTCTGACTCATCCACAGGATAATACAGAGGAAACTGTGATTGTTAAAGTTGCAAAAAAGCAAACAAAAACAAAGGCATTTCTATGGCTGAGAAGCATCTCAGACCACCAAGGGAGCCGGTAGAAGGAATATTAATAGCCAAGTCACAAGGTTCGAATACTTCTTCCATGGTTAGCAGTAGGGCATGCTATTTAACCACTCACAGTACCCTCCCCTATAAAATGGGGACAATATCTGACCTGCTACTGAAGGTTGTTGGGAGGATTAAAACAATACAAGTAAAGTGCTTAGAATTGTTCCTGGCACAGGTTAACTGTGCCCTACATGTTACAACTTCAAAACTACCAAGCAATATAAACATGAACCATGAAACACACATAATAGTCATGCAACACTCCAAGCATTAGAGTACTTGGATGAATTTATAAATCCCTTACTACATCTTATTTGTACATGCCATTTAAGTATTTCATAGGTAATACTGATATTTCACATTCCACATTGAACGGTTTAAAGCATCTTTCCTGAGAAAGCATCCAGAGCGGATGACCAAAAGGCTTGAAGTAATTCACCCTTAACGGAGGCTACAGTCTCCCCTTATTCCTGTAAAAGTGTGTTCTGCTTTTCTGAGTGTCGGTGTGTTTGCGTTTCTACAAGTTAGAGTTTGGTTTTACTCATAGCAGTCACAAACTCTACCCGCAATGAATGCATGTACCAAAATTTAAGCACATTTTCACAAAAAAGCACTAGATACAGAATTGTAATTCATGAATTCAGATTCTTCTTGGCTGCAGACAGCAGCCACTGTTGCTTTGAACTCACAATATATACATTTTTGTGGAGGTACGAGCTAACAGTATTGTGTTCTAGTCTTCCCAACACCCAATTTCACTTAGATAATATAATAAATATTGAAAAAAAATTAGTCACAAATGCAGAATCACAAAGTGCATTCCTTTGTATTTTCATGTGGATTGTCTTTAGCAACCAATTTCAAAACCCATCAAAACCAGTAGATTCTTAAGGTATAAGAACACAGGCATGATTCTCAGGTTTTGGAGGGTTGGATGGCTAGGGAATTAGCTAAAAAGAAACATCTCTTGCCCATAATTCAGTAGAGAATAACTGTTCCACTAATAATAGGTCAGGATAACAACTTATCTCATGGTAAGATATTTTTTATTATCCAAAAGTCAACTTTAAAATGTAACATTTATTCATATACCTATACACATTTCCTTCTATTTATATACATAAAAACCACTATCCAAAGGTCAAGGTTATGACCATAAACTACGTTCCAGTAAAAATCTGCAAAAGGACTCAGATTTTTTTTTTTTTAACTTTAAAGCAGAATTCATCTTCCATCATAGGAAAGCACCAGGTGCCTTCTCTCATTTAGTAAGTTTAGAAGAGTTTCCTTCCCTTGAGAATGTATTTGTTTGATTTTCTGGAGTATCGTTTTCCTGCAAAGCTATTGCTTGCTATATAAAAATATTCCACCAAACACTGGCATTGAGTTATTTTAACACGTAAGTTTAGACTGTTCCAAGGAATAAATAAGAGCCACACAGTGATCTTTCTCATTCAGCTCTTCGGCCAGCCAGCTCACTTCCGTAGCCTAATCAACATCAGATAGGGGGTCGTGCCTTCAGTCTGCAACTCGCTGTGGAAAAGACCACACAATCGTTAAAACGGAGCACATTAAATGGTAGTGATGTGATTGCTCTACCACCGCCATTACCACCTCTACTTCCTGTATACCACCAGGTCTGACTTAATTTCTTTAATCCAAGAGATGGCAGTTAATTGATGGATTCTGACCAATTCCTCCCATGAGACACAATAGAATCACATCGTGGAAGCACTAAACTTATGTGAATTCATGTAGCTGTCTTAGGACAAGGGTGAGGAAGAGTGAGGGAAAGTGAGAGAGAGTTAGGGATTGGGTCTGTCATTTCACTCAGTGAACATTCTCACCACAGTGACGTGGAGATGGGAAATAAATCAACCATCCCCTTGGGATGTTTTAGTCCTGTGGGTTTCTCAGAGCCTGAACTTCTCTCTTCACTGCCTGCACACGCACGCTCACATTTGTATATAAATGTATGTGTTGTTGTTTTTGTCGTTGTCTAACAGCATGACCCCTAACCTCCAGCAAAGAACTTCTGGTGTTCAACCCAAGAAACATCTATATGTTCTAATACTTGAGAAGAAACCTGTTTTTTAATACTAAGAGAGAGCATGGAAATGTATTTTGTTTGATTTAAGGGATTTGCGAAGATTAACATTTAAACACACTTTTTATTTTTTGCTTTAAAGGTTACTTTTATGTGTCAACTTCTCCCTAGAGTTATAATACCATTGCATGTTGGTGAACCCAGACTTACCAAATGATACTACGCTTCCATTCTCAAAGTAGCCAATTGGCCTTATTTTATTTTGCAAGCATGTAACTTACCATCGTATCACACTAATACTGAATTTTCTATCAAAAAAATCATAAAACAAAGGGCAAATTCAGTCCAATTTCCTTATATCAATTAGAAAAAATTCCATGCGACCTTTCTCAAGTCATAGGAAGAAAACTAAAAGACCTTCAACAATTAATTAACTGCAGCTGCTAAAGAATCAGCCCTAAAAGTCACACTGTCCAACACGTCTGCTCTGTATCAGCAGGAGCCTCAGCATTCACTGGAGTAGTTACAATGTGGAGACAGCTAACTGCTCCCCCTCAGCAATGCTCTGGCTCCATTCCCTCCTGGGTCAAAACAGCTGAGGTTGGTGGATGTCTCCACCGCCCCTAGGGGAATGGTATCAGGTAAGGAAGCCAAAAAATTGACCAGTCTCCCTTCCTTTTGAAAGTCATGTTTGCCCTTCTGTTCTAAGCAATTCGTCCTTTCTCCCACTGACGGGACTACTCTTGCTGCTTCCGAAATGGGGGCATCTCACTTCCCCGTTCGATATTGCTGGGGCCTACCTTCTTCTATGAGAACTCGCAGGGCTAGTGTCCAAAAAGTTGACAATGTAAAATCCGGGGGCCCAAAGATTTTAGAAGACTAGATTCATCTTGGTTTCCTCTCTAGTCTCTAATTACATATACCATTAGCAAAGTGAAGCACTGTTGCAGGGGGTTCTGAAGAGGCGGGTGACTCTGAATTCCTAGACGGATGCTAATTGCAGTAGGCCTGGTTCTCCAGCTCAGGCACTGAGCAGAGAGAGTTTCAGAAATGGGCTTCTGCCCTAGAGGGACTAGACTGGGAAATTCAAAAGCTGCTAGAACAGGAAGTTTTAAATCACTTTTTAAATGGTTCATGTAATTACAGACAATATTTTTCTTTTAAGTGATAATTTCACAGAGTATTATGGGAATGAGCTTTCAGCCCAGAAGTCTTTTTTTTTTTTTGTTACAACTTGTCACTTCATATTCTGTCGACAGTAAAAAGTGACTTTGATGGTTTCGACTATCATTTCGTTCGCTTTAATGGATCATTACCATCATTCCCATTGCTCGATTCAGTCATTATTAGGTAGTTATCGAAGACCCTTGTCCTTAGCAATGCAGGAGATAGAATGAAATACAAGGAGCTATCCTTTCACTCTTGACACTTACAATCTCTCTGATTTGAGATACAGACATGGACATTTAAATAAATAGAAACAATTTATAATCAAAATGTTCATTTATGGCACGGAAAATACGAGCAATGGAAGAACGAAGGCAATAGAGGAGATGATCTGTTTTGCTTGGAGAAAGTATTAAAGCTGAGATTGGGCTCGTTGTACAGCAAAGAAGAGGGGAAAAAAATCTAAGTTTATTCATGCATTTATTCGGTAAGTATTTATATGTTAGGCTTTGAGGATTCAGTGGTGAACAAGATTAACGCTATTCCTACTGTCAAAGAACTGGGAAATAGACAGTTAACAAGTGATGGGCGTACATTAATACACAGGAATCCTTCTCAAGTGAGATGACTATCAACATTCACGTGTGTTCGACAGATGTTGCAAAGGCAGATGGGGTAGGAGAAGAAAGGCCTCACCTTGTAGAGACGGCCGTAGACACAGTTGTCCTAGGACTTTCAGACCAAAGCGCCACCTTGGTTTTTAGTTCTTTATTCTAAAGTTGAAAAAAAAAAAATGTGCAGAGATCACATAGTTGGCACATTTATCAGCCACGTGCTTAATGCTTCTGATCGGGCCTATACCACTCCTTGTCATTCCAGCCCCTCTATTAGAACACAAAAAGTAGCCAGTTGAGAGTGACTATTGTCTCTGAAATTACAAACACACTCAGTAGCAACATGACCTCCTTTAGCTTTTAACATCTCTGTGCCTAATCGCCTCATCCATACAACAGGTGTAATCATAGTCCCTTCTTCACAGGTTCTGAAATAAAAATATGTAAAGAACTCAGCTCAGTGCCTGGCACAAATTTTCAAGATGTAAAAGTAGTTGTTTAAGAACTGGGTTGAGTCGTTATCCATGGACGGTATGTTTAATGATTTTCTTATTATATTTGCTTATCATTATTTCCTAATTTGTATAGAGTGAATATGTTAGTTATGTACAAAATAATATAAGGGAAATATTTACCAAGTAACATTTGCCAAAAGGCACTAAGTAAGAAAAGCTGTGAGGAGATGCCTTCAGAGACATTGCTTAAGAGGCAGACAGAGGCTCTGATGTGACATGGATCACATTATCTGAGGTCCCCTGATGTAAACTGACCAGCTCCGACTGAGTACTTGACTAGACACTAGTTTTGAGCCAAGCCCCACATTTTTAGCTGTCTGGAGCTATGGGCATTGTCTTTATCAAACAAAAAGTCCCATATAACCCAAAGGGAGTGAGATTCTAAGGAAAGCCTGAGGCTTGAAGAGTTTATCCTCCAGAATAAAGGGAACGGCGACCCTCTGGGAAGGTAAAAATGGCAAAACAGGGTGAGGGTTCCAAAATTTAAGATGTAAAAATGTGTATAACCTCTTTCTGTCATTATGATTTTTTTCTTCTGCTGAAGGAAAGCAGGAAGAGTATGGTAGTGGGAGGAATGGTGTGGAAGTGTGCTCGGGGTGTGATAACCTATCTCTTCTCTGGCCTGTCCTGGGGGAGGGGAACATGATCCAAAGGGTGATGAGGTTTCCAATGGATGTCACAGGACAGGACAGCCTGGCAGGTGACAGCAAGCAGGAAGTCGAAATACTGAGGGATGATGTAGAAAAGGTGACCAGGTCCAGGTAGCCATTTGACAAAGACAGAAGGGTAGCACTGAGCACAGAGTCGAGCTGTGGTAGAGGCACCTGTGGGGTCTTCAGATACCCTGACTTCTGTGAGGGCTTCACCCCACTTCCTGTGAGGCAGGGGCGCCATCAGCCTAACACTGCAGCTGAGAGGCTAAAAGGGCCTTCTCTAGACAAAGGGGAGCAGGGAGCAGGAAGAAAAGCGCGTCTCATTACAATACATTATAAAGCTTTATCTTAAGTTTCAAAACACTAAAAAATGAAAGTACAGGAGGCTTCTTAAAGTGAGTAAGCCACGAGGCAAATCTTGGAAGCTTCATGGATATGAATTAAGAAAGAAGAGGTAAGAGGGCACACCTCAGGTTGGGAGGCGGCACACCTGGCTACCTGCCTCTAGAGCTAAATTCACACAGGAGTGGCCTCAATCGAGCTTCTGATTTAAGACCACATCGAGCGAAGTTATCATCAGCCTCCCCAATATAACAAGTATTCTGGAAAATTTTGGGTGAAATGTAATAATTACTTAATAATATTTAATATTAATAACCTAATAATATAATAAAATAATGTTTAATACTAATACTTTAATAATTATTAAGAATACCTGCAAAACTATAATTTCTTATGCTTAGAAGATACACACATACACTCCCAAAAAGACACTCATATATATATACACAGACACATGCACATGGACTCACACATAGAAACTCAGACAGTCACACACAATCACACACAGACACACACCCATTCGCATACAAACATAATGTCACACTGGCATATCATCATGCACAAGCACACACATGCACGATGTTCATAATAGGCTCACAGATACACTGAACACACATACGCACGCATACACACACACACACATGCTCACATTCACATTGAAATACATAACAGATTCCTTCCTTACCTGGGCTTCAAGTATATTAACTTTTTCTTTTAGATTTTCAATTCTTTTATCTTGTTCCTTTAAATTATTTTTTAATCCTTCCATCTAAGAATTGGGAAACACAATTGGGAATATCTTATCAGACAACAGAAAATTGAGCCAGAAAGTGTACAGGTTTCTGTGGCTAACTGGTTTATCCAATAAAAAAATAAATAAATCCGAAAGCATTAGCGAACTCAGGAGACTACAAAAAAAAAAAAATAGGAGGGCAAATTGGCGCCTGTGGATGAGCACATGTCGATGGTGCTGTTAAACACTTTAATCTCCAAAAAACCCATTTCAACCAAATTCTGCAGGAGTGTGTTTGTAGAAAGCAGCATTGGTCATCCTTTTGTGTCTCAGCCACATAACGTTTTCATCCTGCAGAGGCCAGGAGACACGATGCAAGGCCACTGCCTGGCATGGGAAGCCTCCCTGAGGCAGAGATCTGGTCAACCTGCAGCATCATGAGGTGAGCCTACTTTGCTTTGGACGAAAAGCATCCGCCAAGATGCAGCGTGGAACTGGGGAGGTGGGTGATGAAGGTCAGAACAGTGCAGGAGGAAAGGACAAATCTGGATTCCAAGGCCAACTCTGCTTCTACCAGCTCTGTTATTTAACTACTGTGGACCTCGGCGTTCTCATCTGTAAAACGAGAATGTGGGATGCCCCTAAGTCCTCTCTGGCTCTCAAGTACCACAAGTCAATTCTCTTGGTGAGGTCCTAACCAAGCAATCGCAAATGCTACATTTATGTTAGGAAGGTATTTGAGTTATTTAGAATTTTGGAAACAAATACTAGGTAGTAAAATGAATGAATGAATGATTGAATGAATGAATGAAAGCCTGATTTTAAGTCTAAAGCAAACCTCCCAAACCAAGGCCAATACAAAGCTTGAAGTAAATGGTCTGAGTATATAAACCGCCATCCATCCAGCTCCCACTGCCAGGACCTCGTCTCTTTCACTGGTCAGGATGTTCCCAGAGAACGGCCAGGTGACATCCCTGTCCTAACACACCTCCTAATTTACATGAAACTGATCAATCATTCCTTTCTCAAGAAAAGGCTGAATCTTCTAATCCACAAAATCTTCAAAGGGAGAGAGTATATCACCTGGTTCAGAACACTGAAACATCTAAAGAGAAGTCCAACAAAATTCCCCACAACACTTCCGGGGTTGGTATACAGACAAAAGAAGGAATTGAAAACAGAACCTTGTTGCATGGACATAAAAAGAAAGTGTCTGTAGGGAATAAATCTCACTGCTTGTAGAGTCCAGGCAAGCCACTTGTATTCAATCTTCTCACTGTAAACATACCAGCTACCAAAGAAGCACGCTTGATTAATCTGACCTCTTGGATGACACTGCGAAGGTTCTGATGCTGGGAGTGAATCACACACTGCAGGTGAGAGATCTGCTCCTGGAGAAGGGATATCTGCATCTTAAGGTCCTGGCAACTGGAAATGCAGAGGAAGAATAAAGGGAAAAGATTTGCTCATGCATTATACAGCTGTTTTTTTTTTCCCCCAGGTTCTTCTCCTCATGCGCTAGCTACTTCCGGGCATTGTGTGAGTAAGACGCCCAGCACCCCATGTGCCAGACAAGACGCACTGAAGATAAACAACCACAACGTGGCCACTAAATAGATCAGGCATGAACTTGTGTGAGAATATCGATTCATGTCAAAAGTTCATCTCTAGCCACCTGTGACTCCCCTCCCTTCAGATATTAGTCAAGTTGTGTTGAGCCTGGCAAAGCACTGACATATCTAGTTTGTCTTGCTCATGAGTACCCACAGGCCTAGAACCCATGAGAATACATGGGAACAGCAGGGTTAGAACATGGGGCCACTGATGTGAACTTTACATATGTATCAGAAACCAATCTCCAATGATAGAGAGTTAGTATATGTTATGGATTGCCTGTATTTGTCTTTCTTTCTTATTTCTTTCTTTATTTCTTTATCTATCTATCTATCTATCTATCTATCTATCTATCTATCATCTATCTATCTATTTATTTATTTGGCTTTCTACTTTTGGTAATTCTGCTACCTGTAAGTAGAGCAAGAAAAATAAAGGAGGAAATTAAATTCCAGCTAATATTTTGAATCTACGCACCAACCAGTGGGGAAAAAAAATGGGTGAAGTTTGAATTTAGATTATTCATACTTTACTGAAGTTCCATTTAGGTAACAGGAATTGATTTTCCACTTTTTGACTATTTCTCTTCTTGCCACTATTATCTGAGTTATGAGGCAACATGCACTGTGACAAGATCGCCAAACTCGGGGGCATTGTGATTTCGAGGTCACACACCTTCCTAAGCCTCAGTAGAGCAGATACAATAATTCCTACCTCTACTACTTTAAAGATTATATTACAGACTTACAGAGGTAAAGTGAAGGTGCTTTGGGGAAATCAGCTTTCACAAAGTAATATGTTAACATCATTTTAGCTTATTAAGATTTTATAATTAGAAGCCAACATCCAATGCCCTCACAGTCCTGATTTTTACAGCCTCTTCAAACATTACAAAGGCCATGGAAGTTCATGTGACACTACAGAATATGTTCTCATTTGAAAAAAAAAAAAAAAAGACAAGTCTCCACTCTGTCTGACACCATGTACTAAAAATTGTTTCTCAAACTTAACATGCATTGGAGGATCTTGTTAAATCATCACGGATTTTGTGAAAGTGCACATCCTGATCCAAGAGACTGGGCTAGCGCTTGAGATTCTGCATTTCCAACGTGCTCCAGGTGTTGCCACGGATCGTGCTTTGTGTGCTTTGAGCAGCACAGCAATGAACCACCTAGGTTGTCTCTGTAACTTTTAACATATAATAAAGTCTCTAAAAGCCAAGCAATTTGCAGGTCACTTGCAACATTTAAGATAGTCTTTTAATTTTCTTCCCTTGTTTTAGTTTTGCATGAGAAAGTTTTAATAAAACGTTTTTTTTTTTTTTTTACGGTAAAAAAAATAATTTCTGTAAAACTCTAGAAATCCTTGTACAAGTACAAATAACATATAATGATAGTGATTACTTATTTACCCCATGAAGTAATTTATACTCTAAATGTACTATACAATTTATACAACATATATGTCACAAAATGTTTATAAAATGTAGTTAATTGTTCATAGCATAAAAAATAAAAACAATCTGATGTTCACCAATAGAAAGCTGATTAAACGAATTATGCTAAGCCCATGACACTTTCATTTTACATATATACATACATCACAGAGATAGACCAATAGATTTGATTTATATCAAAGATCATTCTGCAGAACGTTACACGAAGAATGGTCTTTTCAACAAAAGATTCTGAGATAATCAGATATTCATATGAAATAAAGAAAAAGAAAATGGATTCCAATCTTACCTCATAGCAAAGAAAAAGTCCATGTAGACTGTGAATAACACTGGGGAACCAAAAGCCTCTCAGAGATAATATAGAAGAGCATCTTCATAAATTTGGAATAGAGAAAGATTTCTCAAAACATAAAACTCAAAACAGTATTTACCACAAAGGGAAAGACTGACAAGTTTGAATAGACAAAAATTAAAAATTTCTAGTAATCAAATATGCATGGATATGGCAGCCTTAGAATGTTGGTAACACAAATGACTAATAAAGGCACCGTACTGAGAATACATAAGGAACATCTGAAAATCAGTAGGACAGGTACCCCAGGAGAAAAACTAGGAAGTGACTTGAAGAGGCGCGTCACAAAAAAGAGGAGTTGAGGATTTAAGGATCGAAACAGCACAGAAGGCAAAAAGCGATCTGGCCCGTGGCTGGTGCTGATTCCAAATTGCCCCAGTGGGATGGAAAAAGGAGAAGAGAAAAAGGAGGAAAGAGCCGTCAGACTCGGGACTTTCCTGGGAAATAACGAGAAAGAACTTGGGATGCTTTGCAGAGGCGGGCTGGCTTTGAATATTCATACAGTGTTCATAATCTCATAAACCGATTAAAAAAATACAAAATAAAAATGTCATTAGAATGTTAATGGCAAGTATTAACATATAATAAAATCTCTAAAAGCCACAATGGTCTCATTGTGACCTATGATGACCCAAAACTCTGAGACCAAAGGGAAATAAGTGGCTTTAGGAGCACAGTGAGCCGGAGGATGGCGGGAAGGGGGTAGATGTCACGTTCTTCAAAATTCGCAGTTTAGGAAATTTCCCCATGTATTCCACGAGAGTATAACCAAAAAAGAAAAAAAAAAATCACTGTAAATAAGTAAAATCTGAAATAGAATTTAGGATAGAAGAAAAGTATTTCTCGACGTAATGGGCTTTCGGACGTCTCTGCATTAGTGTGCTAGACAGTGAAAAAGGGAGAAGCTGAGGATCACAACCGCAAGAACAGAAGGGGCCGCCGGGTCCTTACATTTCTCAGCCAGACTAAGATGAAAAAATAAGCTAAGACGTAGGTGTAGCTCTACTCACGTTTCAACAAAACTCAGGAACGTGTATTACTATTGCCTGTCAAAATCTTCCCCATTATTATTTTCATTGGTGGCACTAAATTGGGGGCTCGAGAGAGCCATCTAAACTACCACAGGTAAATGTACAATTTAAGAAACAACGCTATGCTTTAACATGCGACCTCAGCTCCAAGATACCCTCTTTCTTTCTCTAAGGAATCTGCAATCCTTAAATAGCTCATATAAATTATATGAGAGGGAAGGAGGGAGGGAGAGAGATAGAGAGGGAGAAAGAGAAGGCGGGAGAGAGGAAGAGACAGAGAGAGGGAGAGGGTGGGGGTGGGGTGGGCGGGAGAGGAGCCAACATACTATTTATCTTTACAAACCTCAAATGTGTACTCCAAAGGATAACTATAAAATGAGCCTGTGTGTTTGCCACAGGGCAGAGGGATTAGTTGGAAGCCTGCCTTCTGCTCATAGTTATACGGGATACTGAAGAAACCAGTCTTAGAGGTCTCCAGAAATTTCCAAAGAAAGAAGGTAAAATTTCTTCCATAGCAGAAGGAGGACAAGCTTTGTTTTGACAATACTAGAGCCAAGACTCACAGCTCGGCAACTTCTGAGAAGCTGAGGAATATTGACAAGTCACTTAACCAGTCTGAAGCCTTCCTTGTCCCTCCCTGAAAGGTCCTTGGAAGGAAAGATGAAATTAAACAAGGAAGTTGGGATTACTTTACAAACTGAAAGGAACTATACATGCATTGCTTAGTAGTGATGATAGTAGAAATACAGAGTTAAACTTGTTAAGAAAAAATCTTTCTACCAAATCTTTTAACTCTCACTAAAGTACTTGTGAGGATTAGTTTACTCTATTGTAATGATACATACATATCCATATGCAAAAAAAAAAAAAAGTCATTTTTTTCTGAGTTTTAAAATGTTAAGAGTTATCATCTTCAGGGATGTTTTTTAACATTAAAAATGCCGAGTCAGAACATACCGAATCTTTTTATCAGAATGGCAGAAGGGAGCTCACTGCAATTCGAGAAAGTCACGGTGCCTGTCAAACCCACCATCTATGCCTACGGAAAATTAAATCACCCATAGCCCCTGCTTAGGGAAGCAGCCCTAGGCTATTCCTCGAGGAAGAAGAAGTCACCCACGGGACTGGGAATGGGTGCCTGCCAAAGGTTTCTGGTTGGATGACAAGGTAGGGGTTGTTCGACATGATCCATCTGCCCAATACAGAGAATACTATTAGGCCAATCAGACTCTTTCCTCTGGAATCTAAAAGGAAAATACAGAGGATGTAAACCAGCTGGTGGAAAATAGTGGGAAAAGTTAATTAATTCTACAGGAAGAACAAGAGAAGGGTGAAACCGTACATGCCCATGACTGGATGAGAGTAACAAAATAATGTGGGTTCTAAAAACTTCATCAGCTGTCAAAGGAAGAAGGTCTTCCTGTTTTCCCATGAGATGGACCCTCTTTATGGCCCTATCGCTCCAATCTTAACTGAACACAAATCACTTTTATTCATGGTTGCTTAGCCAAGTCTCTATTGCTTTAACCAAGAGTTGATTTGTACCGATTTTATTTTATTTTTTTGTCTATTAGCAAACTGAATACCTCTACACAGAGCTCAGAAAAAGTAATAAGATAAATATTTGTGATACCTATAATCTATGAGAATTACATAAGCCTGGATGTTCAAACACCTTTCCAGAAACACAAAACATCCATTTCCCTCAAGATATTTCTAAACCTCTTTAAGAGCTTTTTTTCTGAGAATTCCTTGTAACAACTGTTTATATGTAACAAAACTGAAAGAATAGATCAGTTTGGTTTTTATAATGGTTACATTTTTGGCTCAAAGACTGACAAAAACCCTATTAGCAATAAAAAAAATCATTTTTAAAGAAAAAAAATCAGTTTTTTAAAGAAAAAAATCAAACTCAGACTGTCTGGACTCTTAATGGAAGCCTCATTGTACCAGCTAGTAGTTCTGCTTCATGGAAAGTTCTCTATTTAAGAAAAAAAATATAAAGTAAGCCACAGATTTATTTAGAATTAAGTTATAAGTATTTGTAAGTAATTCTAAAGACCTATAGATATCTTCCATAGTAATTCCTTCATTCTCTCAGAAGTCCACCTGTTGGGGCTATAAGCTTCTTCGCTTCACAGGGGAGAATATGGGGGAATCGATAACTTGGTACCCCAATGTGTTTTGATATGTTCGTGCAATCACCAGGGTCAGCCAATTCTGGGCTTTGGCATGTGTGGTCAAAATGTATATGAACCAGACAGAAGGCACGGCATATGAGAGATGGGAAGAGGAAGAAAGATAATAGGAAAGAAAAAAAAAAACACAGGGGAAAAAAAAATCAAAAGACCACGAGAGAGGGATGTTTGAACATATATTATTGAATAAATGAGAATAAAATTTGTATATCCTCAAGATGGATGAACTAAGATCTTGAAATAGATTTGATTTTGAACATTATATCAAAACACATAATGACTATAGTGGGCTTAGATTAGAAAAGGGAAGGAAAACTACCGAAAATGTCATGTGATATGAGTTATTACATGATACTCCAGAGGATTTTTCTAACAGTGGCTGAATGGTAAAGCAGTTGTGGTATCCACAAACCCAGCCTCACCCCAGGGCACACTAAGGACTGTGGATTATGAGTATTTGTAAGTACTCGCAAAGAACGAAGAATATTTTTCTCAGTATTTCCGTCACTCTACAAATTCCACTTGTGGCTGGTGGATTTAATGCCTGTTGTGGCAGAGGCCCGTTAACAAAATCAGAAACATAGGGAGAACGAGGACATCTAGAGAATCCCCTTTGTCACCAAGGGTGAACATGGAGGGGACAAGCTCATTCCATCTTCAGAAGGATTAATCCTCCCGCCAGTTTCCCTGCAGCCTCAGTGAACTCTGGGTAGGGAAGGGGAGGCACGGGCCGTGAATCAGGAGTTCTCCCCATCTTCTGCACTGTCGGTCCTTCTGTTTCCTTGGGGGTGGGGGTTGGTATAGCCTTCTGTCCACTGGCCAGTGGACCAGAGGAGAGGAAGGGGATGAGGAACAGGTTTTCCTCAGGAGGTAGATTCACAGACCTTTTAGCACAGGTAGCGCTGGATTTGAGTTGCAGCAGCTTGTTTTCCAAAGATAGTTTTCTTTCTAGCAGTGTTCTCTTCTCCTAGGAGAAAATCAGACATAATTTTTGCTTCTGTCTCTCTTACTCTCTCCCCTTCTTTCTCTGTGTGTGTGCCTGTGGTAAGGCAATCTGCTCATACCGATACATCTTGAGCTGAAGAGGTAACTTCATATGGAGCTGTTACCGGGCAGCCTGGTCAGGCGTTCGGCTGTAGAGTTTTCACGTAGCTCATGTCAGGTCAAGACCAGCTGTCTTTCCTCCCCTCTCCTGCCTAGAGATTCTGCTCCTTCCTTAGCCCTTTGCTGACACATAGCCTGCTCAGTAAAATGTCTCCAGCCTCTCTTCATTCTACGCAAAACGCAGACGGCCTGTCCATCTCTAGGCATTGGCTCTCCCATCTTTACACGTGCTTCTCCTCCATTACATTGAGTCGCTGGTATCCAAGGACACTATTGTACTTATCTTGACACCTATCTAGATGGCATCTATCGGAAAGCGGAAAAAGAGCAATGAAGGATCAAGGCCACAAATGATAAAAATCACTTCCTGATTAGGATGTAAGAAAAATTATGAAATTGAAAGAATATGTACAGAAATGCCTTAATGTCACCATTAAGCCAAACTCTTCCATCCAAAACGAAAACTGACAAGTCCATGAAAACCCAAGCTGGGATGATCGTGTTCTTTTATATACTTGATGATCAGAGATTTTTTTTTTTTTTTTTTTTTTTTTTTACAACACTGTTTACGATCATTCCTGCTGCAGTATTTATGCAGGTGAAATATACGGCAGAGCTGCAGAGCGAAAGCTTTGGAAGGACTGTGGACAGGGACTGACTCCGCTTTGAAACTTATGGCTGCATAATTTTTGCCAAAGCTTTAACCTCTCTGGACCTTATCGCTGTTAATAAAAATTAACCCAAAGTTGGAAATTAAAACATTACATAGCGTGTGGGTCATATTGGGTCCCTGTTTAATAATCTGATACAAGGATTATTTAATTCTCTTGGGTTTCTCTGTATTTAACTTTTATTATTTATTATTTGATTAGAGCCCTGACTTTGAAGTTAAATGTTACTCTATAGATTTCTGCCTGACAGAAAAGATAATTCTTTAATTGCCTTAAAGAATTCTAACCAGCTAAGTATCTAACCTAGTAAACCTATTCTATATTATTTTTTTAAAAATGCCTATAAATAGCCAGTTTCTCAAAATATTTTATTTTAACCAGTTTTGCCATCTTACTGGTTCCCTCATTAACTAATGATTTGAATAAAACATCTGACATGCATTATTCTATATTTGTATGAGTCATGTTTTTGATTTTTTGAACATTTCTAAAATGTGGATAATTCTATATTGAAAATTGGGATGATTGAAGGTAATATATGTGAAAGGCCTATGTGCTTCTCTAGCACATATTAGGACCTTGATATGTAATAATTTGAAGGTGCCAAATGCTTCGTATCTTATGTGCTGTTATTTTTTAAATTATACTATCTTTTTCAAATTTTTCCTGTAGCATTTTGTCACATTGTTCCGGTATAGCCCTGGTTGTGTTCAAATTATTTCCAAGGGGTCATAGATATGCCTTGTAAGCTTATTTTAATACTTGTACCACCAAAGAAATACACTGCTGATAATATATTTTGAATTTGTAGGCAGGAAAATGGTTTTTAACATTCTTCTTAATGGACTTACTCTTGATTAATGGAACTTCGCAACCAGGGTTCTAGCAGATCAGACAACTGGATGTGGAAATAGTCTGCTTTAGCCACGTCTCTCATCTAGCTTGATGTCTGAATGCTTCCTTGACAGCACAGAAAATCACACTATACCAGCTAGCCCTTGTCAAGGACGGTGTCTTCCGTAAAGAGAGAGAGGCGTTCACAGCGCCACCTAGTGGACAATGCCCTCTTCCCAAACCATACCTCTGGGGAGCTGAAGCGTTCCCCAGCTCTATTGATCAGAATGGAGCAGGAGCCAATTTAAATCATTGCCAAATGTTAACATCTAAATGACTTATGAAGCAAGGATGTCATTTTTATCCAGCATCAGAGGAGATAGGGGCATAATGGAAAGGGCTGTAAACTGGTAACTGGACGACTGTGGAATGATCCGTGTTTACGCTGTCCTCATTTATAAAATGATGATGGGGATCTAGGTGATCTCAAAAGCACCTCTGAGCTCTAAAATTCTAATAGAGCTAAATCAATGACACTAGAAAACAAATATGGTGCAACAGAATTGCACTGCTAGCAAAAGGAACATATGCCATATTAAAATGTTCTTACTGGGCGTTTTTGCTGGCTTATCACTGTGTTTATGGAATTCATTCTCACTGCATTCCTGATTAAAGGGGGACAGATGGTGAAGGTTTTAAGTAATGTGTTCATTACCAGATCTCATACCACTAATGGCTATTTACTGGAGCAGTGGCTTGTTCAAGTGAGTAGAAAATGAATCTTTCTCCTAGGGGCACCCACTAGCAGGGTGGTATTTATCAACCTTTGTTGTGGATATTCATTTTTAATTTTCACTTCCTTGTTGAACTCATGTCTTTTTCCTACTAAATCAAAAGTCTCAGTACCTCCTCCCCTCACTCTGATACACACTCTCCACTTTGGAAACCCCTTATCACAGCCTGTATCCTCAGTCTCTCCTTAAACCAAGACAATGCTGCCCAGCTTCGCTTCTTATAGTTTCATTTATTTACTTGTTTGTTTTACAAATATAAAGTATCTTGAAACTAAAACAATGTTTACAAAATAAAACAACACAACTTTTACACATTGCACTTCAACTCCATTCCTATCTACCTCTCTCTGCCTCCTAGACATTCTGATAGGACGTCCACCCTAGGAAGCCATAGAGAATAAAACCTACTGGACTACATAGAGTATTCTGGAAGGTTACTGCAAGGCCTTGCTGAACCTTGGGCATCTTGCCCACTCACTCCGTCACAGAGTCCTAGAGACAGCCCACTGTTATGGGTCAATACCAAGACAAATGCTAAATCATCACTCCTTGAAAATATCTGTTAGTATCTAAGCTACCTAACTTTTTTCCAGGGGACATACACTACTTTCAGTGAGGAGGACATCTCCTAAGGGCCGCTAGGAGAATGAATGATGGGAGATCAGGAACATTCCTTGATTTCCACATAACCCAGACATACTACATTGTAATCTCCATGGAGAGATTATATCTGGTTCATTCACAAATAGACAGTTAGCCTCTAGCTTTGCCCGGTACGTGATACGTACTCAAATATTCGTTAAATAAATAGTCAAGTGAATATACCCCAGATTTCACATCTGGGACAGATTTCCTGGGGTTTCTAGGAAATAGAAATTATTTTCCACTGTTGTTTGTTAATTTTCAGGGACTGACAGCTAGCCACTAAATCTGCCCCAGTGTTGCTGAGTTGCAGGTGACTGCAAGTCTAAATTCAAATGTCACTGGTTAATCGAGTTGATTGGTTAAACAACCTATTTGCTTTCCAGAATTGTCCTTCATTCCTAATACAAGCATTCTTTGTGCTGTCATAGTTTATTAAACTATTGATTATATGACCAATATTCTAACACTACAAAGTATTCATCCAAACATTACAGTGTGTCTAAAACATCATAATTATAAATGGTCACGCTTGGACAAACCAGCTGCTCGACGACATCTAGCACAGTGATTTGGCTGGTGTATAACACTCAGTTACCCGCTGCACCACACAGATGTTGCTGTGTACTATTATTAGTAGATTCAGTTAGTTTAGGCTTATTTAATTTTCATTATTTCCTCATAGTACCTTCATTAAGGTTACAAATTCAGCCAAATACACAGTGTTATAAATTAAATTTTGGGAAATATTTAAAATTTAATCAAAGTTCCTTTGGCAAGAAACATGACTATTATGAAAAGTGACGCTTTTGGAGTGACGTCACTAAAATAGCATCAACACAGGCAGATTCATGAACTAAGTCTGAGAGGAACAGAGGCAAATCAGGGAATTAATAAATAAAAAAATGTATTAGAAAATGTTCACTAGAAGCAAAGCCTATATTCTTATCTACCCCCAATTCAGTTTCAGAGATGCCAATTTTCTGTTAGTTTGTTTTGCTATTAAAAAATCAGTATATATATATATATATATATATATTTTAAAATATCTTGGTTTGTCTGAATTCTAAATTTTAAGGGATGCATAATTAAATTTCTATGCTCATCTTTTGTATATATGTGGAGAATCAGCTACTTAAAAGAAGACAGCAAGAAACTTTTAATAATTTTTTCTTCTGTTATTACTTTCCCTAAATCTCTTTTGAAAGTTCCAATTTCTTTTCTTAATGTGAACTCTATCTGTCCTAGTGCAGCTGTAGGATTTTACAAACCTAAAGTGGACATGACTAGCCAATAACGGACAGTTGGCTGACTAACACAAAAATGCTATGACTATAGGGATCCGCTATATTATTACTAGTTATAGGTGGACTTTGTGATCTTTTCCATTGTTTCCATTCACAGCCTCACCTGGTTCCCCTTTGAGTCATACATTTACTAAAAGAAGAACGTGACAGATAATGGCAATGGCAATATTTGTGGAGAGGTAAATCACTAACAGTACAGATCATATTAAATGTATAGGGATGAAACTAACATCTTTGAGTACTTGTTAAAGTCTTAGTATTTGCAAAGAGTACTTCTAATTAATGTTATCTAATTTATCTTAGTGTTTTTGCTTTTTTTTTTTTTTTAATTGTAGGAAGAAATCCCTTTGATTCTCTTGTCACTTACCTTTTCCATTCTCTGTACAAGGTTCTCCAAAGCTGTAATTTGATTATGTTTTTGTTCGAGCTTTTCAGCAACTTGATTCAGATTTTCAAGCTGTTCTTTCAATTTCTGTTCTTTTTCAAGTTTGTTTACCTTTGGTCAGAAAAATGGTTGTCAGACTATTAGTTCACTAAATCTATACAGGTATTATATCTCACTATAATTTTCTGAGTAGCCAAAAAAAATTTAATAATTAACATTTGTTTAAATTTCCTTTTTGAATCTAGTTTTTCCTTCAAAATAAACCTGATGGACCGAAACACCACCAAAATAATGGAAAATTAATAATATACAAATATTATTTCTAGAATGTTTATATTTGCATACTATCTGAACTGGTATGAGAAAGAGAAATACTAATTTAAGAAAAGTAAAACTTTTGACTTTTTCTCAACAAAACTTACATGAAACAAAAATAAAACCTATGAGTTCAACTAAAAAGAGTGTTCTATTTTTAATCAGAAAGTGTCATAAAAGCAGAATACTTATCCCACAGTGTCCAGGCATGCAGCAATAATGTTGAAAACCAGAGAAGTCTTCACCTTTTGCAGTTAGTTCAAGGGTGAGCGTGTTGCAACTGACATGCACACATACCTTGTTTTTTATAGAACCTGAGACATTACAGTTTAAAAAAAAAAAAGTGTCTGGCTTCCCTTGAAAACACCAGGTGGGAACTCCTGCCAGGCAACTCCAGAGTGGGGCTGAGGCCCCCCGACTGCAGACATGAGCGCCCCAGTCTCGCAGGCCCACCACTCACACAGGGAACTGGGGTCCATGCAAGCCCACTCACTTCACTTGGGTTCTTCGTCTGCACCCTGCACGCCCCTGAGTTCAGCACCGTCGCCACCACAGCCGGAGGTGACATGCAGGCGTGTCACCTTAGTGGAGGATTCCCTGCTGTGTTCTCTGACTGCGCTTCCTAGGGCGTGAGCGGGCACACATCCGGGCACCCTGCCCCGGCATGAACGAGCGCTCCTGTTTTAAGTTTGGCAAACTTACACACATGCACACATTCACACCCTCACATGTATTTTTCCTTTTCTAGTCCCGGAATGTAATTTTCAGGTAAAGTTTTATTGGTCCTAGAATATATACTTCAGATTTAAAAAGAAATGGAAAACATATGTGTATGTGTGCATAATATATGCAACACATATACATGTTTATGTTTTTATATTGTAATTTATATACTTGTGTATATATATGAAATATATAATATTGATATATGTTGAAGTAAATATGTATACATATACACATGTTTTTGTTTATTCAATCTGAAGAGTGTTTCCTAGGACCAAAAACATTTGAAACTATTTATCTAGCCCAATTCTTTCATTTTTAAGACCAGGAAATCCAATCCAAGAGGTGGAATGACTCAACCTGGGTCGGCTCCTTCGTCAAAGGCAGAACCAGAAGAGCTGTCACTGGCCAGTGTCTCCTGGGACAGCCCTGATGTCTAGGCAGGGGGCACAGCCTCCTCCGTGGCCTGTACTCTGCTGGGCTCTGAATAAGAGTGGCCATAAAGCAGCGTGGCATTATCTGGGTTCCACGCTAAGCAGGGGCCAGAGTTGATCCGCACAGAAATGGGCTTCCTGCCCTTCCCAGGGCCTGCCAAGTCACGTGACTATTGCTTGCTTTGCATCTAACTCCTCCAAAAAGGGAAGCAGAAATGACTGGGGCTCGGCTCCCCCATCGCTAGCAGCTCAGTACCTGGAGAAAGTGTTTCTCGTCCTCATGCTTCTTTCTAACGTCTTCAGACTGCGTTTGATAGATTTCAAGTACTCTTTGGGCCGCGTTTCTCAAAGCCGCTGCCCCTGCTTCTCTGGATGCTTCCAGCTTCAAAAAAAAATAAAAGTCATTGTGCATGTTTCGACATTTACAGTAAAAAAGGTTTAAGGCAGAACAGTTCGATGGGCAATTAAAAACACAGAGGCTGCAATTGAACCATTTGCACCTTGCAGACAATGGATAGGAGAAAAAATGCTGTTATCTGGTAAGGGGAAAATGTAAAATGAGAAACCCCTATTTTGCGGGCTGTCAGGTGGGTGGATTTGCCCTGACCAGCTCCTTGCATATCTGTGCCCCTTCAAAGAATTCTACAGTGCCCTATCCGCGTATTCCCTTACAAGCATTTTATCATCACTGTCCGTGACAGTACTAACAGATGTATTTTCCTGAAATAGCAGTGAGACAAGCCTGGAGTTGTCAAGGCAATAAAGCTAACGTGTCATTTATCTTTCCAGGATTTAACCTAAAGAAATAATGGAGAAGGGCTGCGAAGACTTACCTAACCACGATATTCACTGTAAAAAGCATGTGTAATAAATAAAAAATACAAAGCATTCGACAATCGATTAATGAAACAAAATAGTAAGACTCTTAACTATGAATACTCTGATATTTGTTAAATATGTAAAGACTTTCAAAATCTATTACAGTAAGAACACTCAGCATGCGACCTACCCTCTTAACAACTTTTCAAGTGTATGGTGGAGTATTAACTACAGGCCCCCCTGTCATATAGCAAATCTCTAGAACTTACTCATCTTGCACCACTGAAACTTCAGACCTGTTGAACTTTTGTAAGATGTTTGTTAATAATGAAAGGAGGCTCCAAAATAAAACAGTGACATTTAATTTATAACATGTCAAAATGCTCCTTTACGGATGTGAATGTAAGTGTGGATCTAGGGTTGCACGTGGCCATCTGTTTTCACGGGTCCAGGAATCTATCCTATTGGCTCAAAGGTTCAAAATACAAAATCGAAATTTCTCCTTACGGTCATACCTTGATTTTCAATACTTCATTCTCTTTGTTCATTTCTAAGAGCTGTAGGTCCTTTCCTTTCATCCTTTCCATGAGCAGATGCAGACTGCAACAGGAGGGATCCATTTCAGACTCACAGCCATTGTGAACGGTTCCACAGCACTGAAATGGACACACATGAAAATCACAGAGCTGACTTGCCCTTTCTTCCACGAGCTTTGATACCAATGATTGTCGCTCTGTTTTACATACATCAAGAAAGGTTTAGGTTAGTACAAGTAAAATACATCTCCTGAATCTCCACTATCAATGGGGAAGTCTAAACAAAGCCGGTGGCCTCTATATTTGCTCAAATTTGCATAGATTCTTATATTTGAAAGAGGGAGAAGGACATCTTTTATGCCTTTTACCTTCCCACAGTTTTAAAAATATCATTAAGTTCTTCTTGTAGTCCTATCTACAAGGCTAGTTTTTTGTTGTCGTTTTTTGTTTGTTTGTTTGTTTTGTTTTTTAAATCTAAGTTATAGACATAAATGCATTTTGGTTACATTGCATTACAAACTAATGTAATCAGACCTAATAGTTACAATACATAATAGTCGATGTTCAATGATGCTTCGTTGTAATCACCCTTTAAATAATTTCCAGTCGCAAAGGACAGAACTGAATGTTACTGCCAGTGTTAATGTTACGTAAACTCTAGTTCACTGCAAATACACCTAGAGTATAACATAAATCTCAGCTGGAATCAAGGACATGTGGAAGTAGAGAGGAAATTTAAAGCCATCTAACTCAACTACCTCAGTTTCCCAGATATGAGAACTGAGGGACAGAGCTCAATTTTCATAGCAAATTCGTGGGAGGGCTCAGGATACAAGCTCTTGATTGTTCATCCTGTGCTTTTTCTGACCTTACCAATTATTTCAAGACAAACTGAGAAATTACTATACAATTAAACATACCCTACAACTGTAATCACAACTTTTATTTATTAAGCATCTATTATGTGCCAGGTAATCTTTTAGATGTCTTCTGCACAGTCCTTTGTCAGAACACTAGAAGATACTATGTCTGTTATACAGACAAGGAAATTGAAGATGAGAGCTTAACAAGCCCAAAGTTATACCTAAAATAACTGCCAGAACCAGGATTAGAATCCAAGTTTGTTTAACAACAACGCCTATATTTTTTCCAGTACAACAGATGGCCTATATTAATAGAAACAAAAAAATTTAAAAATTTTGGCGCTTATAAATGACATAGTCACTATAATTCTGTCAAGGTTTTTTCTGTTCCAGACCCTAATGCATCCTTCTCAGTCTCCATATGTAGTGTAGGCACTATTTTCTTTTTTATTAATTTGTTAAAGAATGTTTGACAAGAAAGGCTCTTGTAGAAGGTAGATGATAGCAGTGGTAGATAACTACAAAGGTCACAGATTGGTGCCTCTCAGGCTCTAAGGTGCACATGAATCATTTGCTTATAGACCTGGTTAAGATGCAGATTCTGATTCAGGATGAGACTCTAGCTGCTGCATTTCTGACAGGCTCTCTGACGATGCTGACACTGCTGAGCCTGCAGACCATACTCTGAGAGTAGCCGTGTGAGGGAGTGAAATGCTCAGCCTCTCTGACTTCACCTCCATCAGACCTACTTCGTTCCCCTGTCCATCTCAGGTTAATAGCTTCTTGCATACAGACATGCTAATCATTAGAGGAATTTTGTTTGCAGCTTGAGTTTTACAAAAACAGCTCCTTACCAGAAGGTGCCTCTCCAGAGGAGATGAGAAAGTATATACAAAAATGATTGTTTATCAAAGATTTGCAGGAACCTCATGACTGGACTCATATCAACTAGAATCAACATACTAAGAATAAAGAATTTTCACAATTTTCCTCTGACTCCTGCTGGTACCCAGATGTCTGCGATCATCAATCATCTCTTGCCCCTCCCGTATACCCTTCCTTTGACATAAAAGAAGCCTGAACTCTGTATTTTCTGAAGATAAATTTGAGGTATCCATCTTCTTGGTTGGTGCCTTCTCAATCAATAAACCTTTCCCTACTCTAAACTCTGATGTTTTGAATTTTGGGCCTTTTGAAGCATTGGGCATATAAACTTTGCTTCTGTGACAGCAGAGCCCTAGATCATTATGGCTAAATTCCTTCAGCAATATCGCCCACTTACTAAAGGCGGAAGGGACGATATTTTGATGCTTGTTTTGTCTGCGAACCTTCTGTGGTTTGAGATGGCCAAGCAGACACACTGGCAACACAATTCATCTCCATTCCTAAGAAGCTGCTCCCATCGAGATTCCCAAACTTCCCCATTGTTTTAGCCAATGGTCAATATTCAATTCTCGATTTACTTGACCTATGGACACCATTTGACAAAGTGGCCCCTCCCCTCTTTTCTGAAACCCTTCTCACTTATCTTCAGTGATTACGTTTTCTCTTGTTTTTCCTCCTAATCCATGAGCCTCTCTTCACAGTCTCTTGTGATGATTTTTCTTCTTCTTCCTAACATCTAAATGTTGGAAATCTTAGGACTCGACACTTAGATTTTCTCCCATTTCTATCCACACTCACATGTTTGGTGATCTCTAGATTAAAAATTTGAAGTACCATCCTTACTCCCCAAATCTCTGTTGCTTAGACTTTCTACCCCAGATCTCTGCCCTCAACTCCAGAATCAGCTATCGAGCCACCCACTAGAAAGCTCCACCTGGAGTTCTAATAGGCAACTCAAAAGTGAATTTTTGATCTTTCTCATCATTCACAAACATTAGCCTTTTTTCTAGTTTCAGAACACTTAATTTAATGATTGGAACTTGTTGTGTCAGTTTGCAGAGGATGATAAAGGAGACCATGTTTATGTATCACATCCTGTGTCTGGTGTTCCCTGTGGCCATACTACAGAGTGGATAACATTGACAAGGAGCACTTGGCTCAGATGAGGTTTAACCTGGCATAATCCAGACAAGGCTAAGTGCAAATTGCTTAACTTTAAGAATATAAGGCCGGTTGCATGGAAGGAGGTGCTTTTAAGCCTATTGGTTGTCTGATCATTTGGCCTAATGGCTTCAACAGTCTGTCCTCTAGTGTGGACCAGGTGAACCTGAAATCTTGTACCTTTGTCTGTCATTGGGAAATGTTGCTGCCATGAATCTTGGCTGGGTGACATCTCCCCTTATACTTTAGAGCAGGGATCCCCAACCCCCAGGCTGCGGACCGGTACTGGTCCGTGGCCTGTTAGGGACCCAGACACACAGCAGGAGGTCAACAGCAGGCCAGCGAACAACACCTGTATTGGCAGCCGCTCCCTAGCGCTAGCATCACTGCCTCAGCTCCATCTCAGAGCATCAGGCCTTAGATTCTCATAGGAGCACTGGTCCCTGGTGCCAAAAAGTTGGGGACCACTGCTTTAGGTAATTAAGCCCAGTTTAAAATATTCGAGTAGGCTTTGGTCATTCCAATCTGATTCTACTAATGACATCTGTGGTTAAATATTTCATACATATGCCCATTAACATCTTTAGATAATGACAAAATAACACTCATCGTTTGAAACTTCAAAAAATAATTTAATAATTATCAAGAAAAGTCTATATGGCTTTATGTTTATTTACTGAAGGATATTTACTGAAGTGGTATATTTTGATAAATTCATTACCTTTGCATCAGATTTGTACTTTGTACTAGTATGTCCTGTTTCATCTTTAAACATTTGATTTCGGATCTTTTCCAGAGTAGTTCGAATCTAGAAGAAAACGAATAGTTTATTTTTTTTCAAAGGGTTTTAACGCCAAATACTTTTTTTCTCTATACCAGCGGCAGTGTACCTGATTTATCTAGAAAGTAGCATATATATATATATACACACTAATCTCAGATAGCATCAGACTAACTTGCATTTAGGCTAACTTTATTTAGATTGCAGAAAATGAACATTTGGTCTTTATACCGCGTGCTCAGTCAAACCTAAAATATAAATGAATATTATACTACAAAATAATTACTATTTAGTAATTAGTATTTAATTCTATTCGGTTCCTATTTTTTTATATAGTAATTTAGTACTAATTTACTATTTAGTAATTACTATAAAACAATTACTATTTAGTAATCGCTACAAAATAATTACTATCTAGTAATTACTACAAAATAATTACTATCTAGAAATTACTAGAGAATAAAGACTATTTAGTAATTACTACAGAATAATTGCTATGTGGAGATCATACAAATTTATGCATGAAATAAAGGCCTATGTCTAGGTGACCTATGGAATTGCAAGACACTCAACATGAACTAATAGATCTAAATGTTACAAACTACCTATGTCCAAATTTTTTCATCTCTTCCAAGAAACTGTTCATACGAATATGTTTTGTCAGTCATTATCATTGGATTCTCACAAGAGCGCACATTTTTAATGAAGAAACATGCCTACATGTAGTCATTGGCGACAGCGACACTGAACAGTGAGAGGGAACAAGGGAAGGAGAGACAGAAATTCAGCAGAAGTGTAAAGTCTACTGAGGAACACAGAACCGACCCTCATGAAACACCTGAAAGACGATATGGAACAGGAGGAAGTTCAGCCGTGAATAGTGTGGGACACACGAAATGCCGATAGGTGTTCCAAGCCCTCCTGGCCCGTTCTTCAATTTTACTCCAAGTGTAGAAACAGAGGCTCATACCCTCAAGAGGAAATGCTAAACCCATGTTTAAATGTCAGCGATCGAGATTATCCTCTCCCTAACTAGGCTTGTTCATCTTATGTGTTACAGAGGTCAAAACAAAGCCGACCAATCCCTATCGGACTTGACTTTAAAAAATCGTATGAGGCAAATGTGATGTCTGGAGCCCACGTACCATTTTCACATACTCGGTTTCTTCAATAATGTGAGCTGATGTGGACTCATAAGAGGCAGGATGATCTTCCGTCTTACCCCTTGGGGGAACTTCTGTGGTCACTGTTACCGTTGTCATTCTGAACTCTGGGTTTGGGAAAACAAATCAGTTAGACAAAACTACCTTCTTTGACGATACAATTATATGGTTTGCAAACTGAAAGAAGCTCTGTGTCAGCATTGTAATCAAATACTGCATGGTAGAAAATCTTTTAAATTATTGATATCTATAAATATCCATCAATCCAGGAATTAATTCAATATAAAAACAACACTAGCTGAAACGATTATTGGTTAGAAACTTACAAATTATCTGAGTAGGAAATGTGCAAAATTTTTCTTTTTATGCCACATTATATTAGACTGTAAAACCACAAAAGTAGGTAAGTACTTAGTAAATGTCTGTGAACCTAAAACAATTATAACAAAAATCATATGTCTATAAACACATATCACTTCTATACATATATATATATACATGTATATCACTTTATACTTAACATACATCTTTAATATGCTGCATTTTATTTTACTCTATAATCTATAAAGGCCATTTACTGAAACTTGTAATAGTAAAAGATTGGAGGGAAAAAATGAACTGGTGCATAAACCGCCTACCGCTATGGACTCTTCTTTGGATGTATTATTCAATGAATAATATATTGCACAGTGCAGACAAGGACATATCGAATTATAATTTCTCTAAGAAGGGAGGGAGGGATGAAAAGGGCAATCCGTAATTTATAGTTTTGACATTGAACGATGTAATTATTTTACCTATAAAATCCTCCAAAATAAGGAACAAATATCTGTATATCGAGTTGATGGCACATTCACATAAATTATTTGAAGCGACTTTAAAATACATATCAGGGACTACTAATCCCAGTACGCTATGTCTTAAGAACAAAAAGAATAGCAAAACAATCTTAAACTACACTTACTAATACTGTATTAGTGGAAATGCTGGTATTGCTCTTTTGAAATGGTTATAAATATGTTAGCACACATGCACCTGCACTCACCCACAAGAAAGCGTGCTAATCAAGAGGTCATTGTCTTAACATCATTTTAATAACCAAGATTTTTAGCATAAAAGAAAATATACAAATTAGAAACAAAAATGTTACATAAAAACCTTATAACCTGAACTAAAATTATGAATAAAATAATGATTTGTTTTCCTTAAAATGTATATCCTAGATCTATCCATTGAAAAATAGTGATTGATATTCCTAGTGTCCAGGCTGTGGTCTCGGTATACCATTTTCACTAAAAAGAAACCAGGGCTTCTTGAATGATTCAGGTCTGGGGCAAGAAATGTATAAGGTGAGCCTGAGATATCTTGTCATATCAGAAATCAAAAAAGTAATCAAATGCTACTTGAATACAAGACACAAAAAACAACCTGAAGAGGAATGACTGCGAGAGACTGAAACATATCAAAAAATTTTAAATTATGATGACAGGAGAAAAACTACCACCATCACCACCAAGGCTCATCCTCCAACTCAGTAGACATAGGCCACCATTATACCAAAAATTAGCCCAAAAGGGGGCGAGGGGGACACCAATAAGCACTTATCTTACCTTTACTGTATGAACTATATTTCATAGTGACCAAACAGATAAGAAAGGACAATTTTTAAATAAAAAAAAAAAAAGAATTCCTGATAATATATCCAAAGGGGGGTTGATAGAATTAGAAAACACACATTTTGCAAATGCTTATGAAATAGCGAATCCAAGCAACAGTTCATCAACCGATGCTAAAAACATTAGGTGAGAGGTTGATTAAGAATGCATTACCCTGAAGGATTTCACGAATCGGTCTTAACATAAGTATAAAAAAGAGACAACCAGACATTTTGTCCTCTAGATGTGCTGTGATCGCAAGTAGAAAGAAAGAATCACCTATGAAGTACAGTTTTTTAAAAAAGTGAGCCTGAATCTACCAATGCCTCTATATCGAACAGCAGTAAATCTCTGAATAGAAAGATAATTGATAACTCTACAAGGGTGAAGGTTACAATTAGTCAGATCCAGATTACATGAAATTTTACAGGACAGATAACTAGTTCCTTCCTTAAATTAATTACATGAAGAAAAATAGGGAGAAGAAAAATGGCCATAAATTAAGAGTCTTAAGAGACGTATGACCTAATGCAATATATGAATCTTTTTTGTCTTCTGATTCAAATAAACCAACTATATAAACCCCTCCCCCCCTTTTTTTTGTTTTGAGACAGCCGGGGAAATTTTAAGACTGGATAATAGATGATATGAAAGAATCACTGTAATTTTGCTAGGTGTGATAATAAAATTGACAGTCTTTAAATAAAGATCTTATCTGTTAGTCACACATACTGAAACATTTGCAGATGAAATAATATTATATTTGAAATTGCTTGAAAATACTCCAATAGAGAGAAAAAATGGAGTGAGGTAAAGATGAAAGAGGTTTAGGCAAAATGCAAATGTCATTGGGCAAGGGCACATGGGGTTCATCACACTCCTCTACTTATTTTGTTTCTGTGTGAAATTTCCATAATAAATAGTAAAAAACTAAAAAATAAAATAAAAAGCCTTTTAAGGGAGGATTATTAATCTCATTTTACTGATAAAGAAGCCAAGATTCCTAGAGGGGACGTTAACTTACTCAAGATCACAGTAAAACTAAGAGAGCTGAAAATAAAACCTTTGTCTTTTGGACACCAAGTTCAAGAGTGTTTCCATCACATTAAGGCTTGTTTCACTAGCGAGAAAAAAAAAAAATCAAAATTTAGCAATGACCTATACTGTTAAGGCACACAAAGAATTTTCGTATTTACTAACATCACTTTAAAACTTCTGGGGATAACACAGAGTTCCACATTTATCCTTTAATCTTTGATGAAACTGACAGAGTATGCCAAGAATTTTCCATTTTATTGTAAATCCTCTTAGACAGCCGCTGGGGCTTCTATCTGTTTCGGCTGAAGTTGATTTGGCAGCTGAAATTCTTCGGCAAGTTTGCTTTTGCAGAGTGTGAGTGGAGGTAATTCTGTTTCTAGGTCCTCTGAAGTCTATTTGGAATTACGTTCTTGGTGCACAATAACATTTAAATGCTCAAAGCAAAAGAAACACCCACAGAGACAATCACCGATGTGCTTGGGAACCAGAAGGCTGGGGGCGGGAGGTCAGGCTAGAGCGGTGACCAGAAAACCACCACCCAGGAGCCCAAGTCGAAAGAAGAGTGACATTTTGTGACACATAAAAATTATATGAAGTTCATGTTTAATGTCCGTAAATGAAGTTTTACTCTAACCATGGCCACTTATTTACATGGCGCTTCGGCACTGCTGCAGCAGAGTTGAGTAGCTGCAACACAGAAAACACGTGGCAAACAAGGTCTAAAACATTTACCAGAAAAGTTTACTGACCCCTGGGTTAGCGTACAGCAGAGGGTTGGAGCAAAACTAATGGGAAAAAACATGGGCAAGCAAGAAATCACATTGATCTGAGTTATTTTTTGTTCTCTAGTTCAAACTCCCTTGAGCTATAGTCTCGTTTTATTGATTTACATTCTTTTTTCTTCTTAGTATGTTGTACACTGTGTACACTAACAAATGAGAAGAAGCATTTCATCATAGGAAGTAGTCACTCCCTAGAATGGATCCCACTGCATTCTGCATTCTTACAGTTTTCCATAATTTGAAAATAGTGTTGGGCCTCATGTTATTTATCTGATAATATATTCTCTTATGTGCTATTTATTCTTAATATCTGCTATTTAATCACTGCTCCTTAATCACTGCTATTTCTCAAAATAGCCTTCCTCCTCCACTCACCAGTTGGGGCATCTTAAACAAATTCCATAAAATCTTAGCCTCAACTTACATATCTGTAAAATAGGGGCAATAACACCTAGAGTAGTAAAAATGAGAGTTTTTTAAATGCTTGGTTGCAGAAGGCTCTCAATGAACAGGAATGTTAATATTGCTGTTTCTATTATTTTATATTATTAGTAACCACAGAAGATAAGCAGCTCATAACAGAGTTCATGCTTAGCTTGTTGCAAAGTTATCCAACTCTATTCATATAAAATCAAATTTCATTTCTCTCTTTGGTTCAAAAAACTTTTACAATCACAGTCCTCAATTTATATAAAGAAACCCAAGGGGAACTTAAGCCAGCAAAGTCCAAATCGCCATATGGCATTACCATCCTGGGGAAAATCCATCTTAGCATTTTATTTCTGCCAGAAGTAGATTAGGCAGATAAAATTTTCAAAATAAAATGCAATCAGTTAATTAAAGTGAGAAAAGAATTTTATTTATTTTACGCCTGAGTAGATTGAAGATAGCTTACGAGTGGCATTGCTCCAAGAGGTGTTATTTCCTAGATCCGGGCTTTGCAAACAGGGCCCCCAGGGGGAGGAAAGGTGCTGAGCTCCAGAACTTGAACCAAAGCAGCTCTGCTTTGTTCAGTCACACGCTGAACTTTACCATGAGACTCTGTGAAGTAAGTGTTCTACAAATAAAAAGTTTGCAGCTAGACATTAGACTACCTAGACTCATGGCCTGACTCTGCCTCTCAGTAGCTGTGTGACCTTGGTGAAGTTCTTTAACCTCGCTGCGCCTCAGTTCCCATATCGGTAAAATTCAGATAATATTAATAGTAATTATTGATAATTAATAAATAATAAGCCACATGGAATTGTGAGCTAACATTTGTCAAGCGCTTATAACAGTGCCTTATGCATAATAAATGATTTGTACATGTTTGTCAAGTGAGTAAATAAAATATGAAACCATTCTCCACGATTATTGCTAACAAAGAGTCTGAGGGATAGAGAAGAACTGAGTAATGTTTTAACCAGTCCGCAGATCGACCTGGGCTATAAAAGAAAACTTGGTTGGAGAATTTTAAGACTAGCAAATCCACGGTACTGGGTTTTTTGAGAATGCATCAATAATTTGTCAACATCCTCAAATGATTACGCTAACATCTAATGAATAGTTTACAATTTACAAAGCAATTCCTACACATTGTAATAAACCAACACATCACTGGGCACTCGGAATAATGTAACTAAACTTACTGCTCTGTTTAATGACAAAAGAATGGCTAAACTATTATAAAATAAACACATAAAAGGCACTGTTTTGGGTTGAATGGTGTCCTCCCTCCCATTCATATGTTGAAGTTCTAACCCCCAGTACCTCAGAGTGTGACTTATTTGGAAACTGGGTCACTACAGAATAGTTAAGTCTATGACTGGTATCTTTATAAAAAGAGGAAATTTGGACACAGACATGCACATGGGGAGAACACCTTGTAACATAGAAGGCTGTGATCAAGGTGACGTATCTACAAGCCAAGGAACCCCAGAGATTGCCAGAAAACCACCAAAAGCCGGAACATGAGAAGCATGGGACAGATTCTCCCTCAAAGCCCTCAGAAAGAACCACCCCTGCCAACACCTTGATCTTGAACTTCCAGCCTCCAAGACTGTATGACTTAAGCCACTCTGAGGTCCTTCGCTGGAGCAGCCCCAGGTTGCCAATACAGGCATTGTTTATATTCTAGAGAGTCTAACAGAGGTGTTTCCTTCCTTTATTGAACCATCGATTCATTAATTCAGACATTACACATTTATTAAAGACAGCTTTGTTAGGAGCTGCGGCCACAGGAGCGAGCCAGAGACTCCGCCTTCACGGGACCTTCAGCACAGAGGGGGAGATAAACAGAACGATAAATATACAGGGAACCAAATGAGAGGCGCTGACCTGCGCCATGAAGAAAAGCAGAGTGGGGAACCCCAATAAAAGAAGCCATTGTGTGGTAAGGGAAGGCCGCTCCAAAGAGGTGGCATTTAAGCAAAAGATGTGAATAAAAAGAGGTGAGGCCCTGTGGCCTTTTGAGAGAAGAGGGCTCCAGGCAAAGGGGAGGGCAAGAGGAGAGGCTGGGATTTGCTTAGTGTTCTAAGAACAATAAGGAATGTGGTGTAGGTTTCTTTTCTTTTTCTATTACCTTAGCAGGATTTTTTGTTTGTTTGTTTGTTTTAATAGCCCGAAACTTAAGACTTCTGACTTGCCTAAAAAGCTATGTCCTTAGGCACTTAACACAGGTCTCACCCCAGCTGATAAGTGTCCCTCGGGGCTGAAGGAAAGGCAGGGTTCAGCAGGGCCCGGAACACTGTAAAGTGCCATAAGGCACATGCAACTGATGCCAGGTCAACACCCAGAAAGGGTCGTAAAGCCCAGCTGGCCACACAGCGTTGTTCTCAACTCCCTTCTGTGGGTGCCGACTACAGAGCGCCATGGAGGGTGCTTGGCAGAGTGTGGCCGTCCAGCATTTGGGTCTCCTTCCCGACATGCGGAATCACCACCTGTGTGCGCCTTTGCGGGACAGGTCCCTTACCTCTTCTTTCTCCCCTCCTGGGGCTGGGGCACAGGTACAACACAAACTGCAAACCAAGTGCCCCTATGTGGAAATGCCAGTAAGGGATAGTGGTCGGCCTTGTCGAAGCTGGAGGCAGGCAAAACTCCGTTATTATTCTGGGAAAGGAGGACAGCACAGGGTGGTGCCTTGTGTCCAGCGGCAAGAATGCCAGTGGAGGTCTCCAGCGACCAGCGGCAATGCCCGAGGGACTCCATCCTGCTCTCGCTACAGCCTGATCTTCACTGAGGTACCAGCGCCCTGGGCTCTCCCATTCCCAAACCGAGTTTCCCCATCCCTTCTGAATGCTGCTCCACATTCTTCCAGTAAATTCTTTTTCTACTTAAGTTAGCCAGAGTCAATTACTCTGGTTTGCAACCTAGAGCCCTGATTGGTCTGGGCACAATTTCTGAGTTTTCGGTTTCTCAGTTTTGAGTTAACAATATTGCATATTGTTTCATCATTCTTGATCACTATCATATAGGGAGAGCTTAGAAACTGAAAAAGTAAGTTACAATAAAAGTGCTACGAGGGTAATTAGGGTACGCGAGGGAAGAAAAGCTAGCCTATCTCCAAACCCTTGAAGAAACTGTCTCCTCAATACTAAAGAGCACACCTGTCCTGCAGCTACATTGCACAGCACAATGGTGACATCCAGTGTCAGCTGCCTAAATCTCAGGTGACTGTGCAGTTTACCTGAAAGCGATGCGCAGTATTACCAAAAGACATGCATGTTAACACAGAACCCATGCAATAATAACAGCCTTTAAATAATAACCTAAGATTTTCAAAGTAGAATTAATTGTGTTCATTTGCAAATGCTATTCATTTATATACACACAATATTTATTTCATAGCCAGTGCTATAGAAAATTCTTAGATAGGAAATAAAGGGATTTCATTGGGAGGAAAAAGTGTTGAAATATTGGTATAAATACAATATAGGAATAAAGACTATTGACAGAGTACTGTGTCATTTACCAAAATAAATGATTTTCCATATATTGTCAAAATTAATCATTATAACACTGTGCTATAATTATTATATATTATATATCCATCTATATCTATATCTATAATCTATATCTATACATATATGTATAGTGCAACCAAATCACAGACAAGCGATATGGTTTTCAAGGTCATAAAATGACCTCATCATCTGAACCAAGATACACTGACCTCATATGCAGGTCTGAAACTTAGAAAAAGCCGGTTTCACTCTGTGCCTAGGATGGTAACTAAACTGCACAGGTTGCAAACAGCGTGAATCCCGTCCCGTTTGAGAAGAGTGGGAAGGAGGGCAGAGGACCTGCTATGTGCCCACCATGGGCAGGCTGGGGTAAGCTGCCGTTCGTAACTCCCACAAACACCCTGAGGGGTCAGCGTCATCATTTCCATTTTACCGATGGGAAAAGGAGGTGCAATGTGATTACGCAAAGACAGCTGGGTAACGGCGTTAATGATGGTCGTGGATGCCAACCCAGAGTCTGCCGGCTCTTCCCAACATACCACTCTGCCTCCTGCCTTACTCTGAATGGATTTCCAAGTGTAGTTTTTTGGGCCCGAGCTAGTTTAGTAATCAGGGGTTTCCAAAGTAAGTCACCAAGTAACAGTCAAATAGCGAGTTCCCTGCAGAAACCAGAGCAGATATTGTCCCAACTGATTTATCCCACAAACAGAGGCAATATGGCTTCCTGGCTTAAAAACAGGGCCTTCTTACTAGGGGCTTCTTAAAAGCTTACTAGTAAGCCCATTCTTACTCTATTCTCCCCACTAGCTGGGTAGCCTCAGGAAAAGTTTTGATCTCCCCAGGCTTCAGCTTCCTCAACGGAAAAATTGACATGACAATGTTAACTTCCTCATAGAGTTATAGGGGGATTAAATGGGCTAACATAGAAAAAGTGCTCAATGGAGTATCTTACCCATAATACACATTCGAAGAATATTAAATACTTACATTCACAACTTATTGTGGACATTTGCTTATCGGTCATCATTTGAAAGTGTCCATGATAAGCTCTGTTGTCCCCTCGCTGTTCCTACCTCTTCCCACCAAGCACTCAATTATTCCCCTTGCTCTGACCTTCTCAGTGAACAATCTCAAAAGCCACTTGTGACTTGTCAGTAAAGGAAATAGGAGAAGAAGCAGATGTCCACGACATATAGCTCAGTCATTTGTAATAGTGAGAAGAAAGATGCCCTTTTAGAAAATGTCTTTTGGGGCTCTATACAATATTTTAAGAGTAGAAGAAATTTACAAAATAGCTACAGCTTCCTAAACTCATCCTGGAATATTATAGCTTCGACATAAGTTATTTTGTTTTAAAAATTATCCAGCGGGGGAGGGGAGACAGACAACACTGCGTGTGCGTGAGGCTGCGGAGCAGCTGGAACTCCTGTCTGCTGCTGGTGGAAATGCGAAATGTGCCTTCACGTTGGACGACGTATTGGAAGTCTCCTGTAAAGTTAGGCACCCATCGTACAACCCAGCAATCCCACACCCAGGTACTTACCCAAGTGAAATGAAAGTTTATGTTCCGCAAACTACAAATATTGATAACTGCCAAACACTGGAAAAAAATTCAAATATTCATCGACAGGTGAATTCCACTCATCCATATAAAAGAATGAGCTACTGATACACACAACAACACGGATGAATCTCGAATACATTATGTTGACTGAAGGCGGCCAAATTCAAAAGGCTACATACTCTGTAGTTCCATTTATATGATATTCTAGAAACTTTGAAACTACAGGGACGGAAAATAGATCAGTGGTTACCTGGAGACTGGGAGTTGGGTAGGCACTGACTACAAAGGGGACATAGAGTAATATTTCTTGGTGGGGGGTGATATATCTTGATGGTGATGGTGGTTCTATGAATGTAACCATTTGTCAAAACTAATTGAACTCAATACTAAAAAAGCCGAGTTTATATACTTTTATTTAAAAAATAATAATCCAGCAGTACCTTAGAAAAAGGAAAAGTACAGTTGAGAGTTCAAAATCCAAGAACTTCACTGACTTTATCAGAACTAACTGGAGGACACAATTAGCTGGGTTTGTTTTTCTCCATTCAAATTATTGCCATTCAAAGTAAATGGCAAAAAGCAGTGATGGGATCAGGATTGATAAAAAGCAAGCTGGTGACCGGCTATTGACAGGTAGAACTGTTGCTGCTACAAGAATAGTCAACGAGGCCCGGCATGCATTATGGTGAGAGCTCGAACTACTGCCTGACTTTGTCGATATACAAAATACACAGAAACAAGGGAAACCATAACCACCTTAAGAAAATTAATCATACTTATTATACACGAAGGTGGAAAAGCAGGAGAACTATATGAGTATATAAGAATATTTGCAACTGCAAGATTTAAATCTAATTCATGAACCTAGAATTCCTTATCTCATCGATTCAACCCTCCTAATCATTTTCTAGATGCATAACATGCTTTTATTCTTCACAGTTTCCCATTTCACATAGACTATCAGATCCGTGGCTAAAAAAATCTATTCAGGGTGGCCACCGCCTTACACAGCCCTGACCCTGTGCTTGGCCGTTGCTTCTGCCCACCCCTCTGCACCAGAAAGATGGCAAAACAACCCGAGTGTAGCATCCTACCAAAACCCAGGTGATAATAGAAAGATGCAAGGGTGAGAAGCAGTTTCTGGTTCTGGGTAAAACCAAGTTCCTAATATCAGATCCTATCAGCCTGAGTGATGAGTGAATGAGCTCATCAAAGTAATGAGAAGATGCTTACAGCTCAATGCTGACGAAACCTTTCTTTCTGTGGAGCGAGTCCACTCCGATTTCGGAGTGCATGAAAGTGAGGATGAAGATGGATTCCCGTAATTGGTACATGACTCCTAAGAGACATTTGGAATGAGGTTGGCAGTGTATGACTAGAAAAAATACGTCTGTTCTAGAAATTTTTAAACCCTTACTTAATCAAAAAAAAAAAAAAAAAGACGTTACCAACAGAGACTGATCAGTTCATCTAAACACAGATTGCTAAAGCAGTAGTGATCCTGCTCAGGAGTTTTGATTGTTTTGATATTTCAAGCAGAAAAACTGAGCTCCAAAAGAGCACAGTCAGCTTTGGAAACTGTATTATTTAACCCAGTCTCTTTTGTTTTCAAATGTTAAAAGTTTAAAGATAAAATCCTTTGCATTCTCCGTTGTCAATAAAATAAACCTTTGAGATATGTTAAAGCTTTTTGTTTTCTTGCACCCAATAGCAACTTCCAATTTCAGCAGCGACTTACAGGCATTCGGAGACACATTGTCTTCTCTTTACTCTCACAGAACCTGCCAAATTTTTAGAGAAGGATTTCTACTCAACTAGAGGAATTTCCCTAAGAGGATCTTTAAACATAAGTTGTCAAGTGTAACCTCCTAAAAATGCATTTGCCATATAGTAGCTAACGCAAAGAAGGGTGAATGGAGGTATATAAGAAAACAGCTCCGTCTGATTGCTAAGAGAAGTGTTTACCCACAGTCAGTGCTTTTGCAGTGTTAGAAAGTTCTTATTTGCTTGTTCTCCAGAATACACAGAGAAAAATAGCACTACTTAATAGGAACCTGGATAACTTGTGTTTGGGGCCTAGTTCCTAATAAGGACCCAAAGGAAAAAGGAATAGCATTTCTTCTGTGTTTGGATTTTCTCTGTAAGAGCTCAAACTAGTGCCTGATTTCGTAAATACTCAAACAGTTATATCGGTTTCATTCTCCAGCACAGTCATAGAAACTACAGAATAATTAAACTAAAAGCACACAAACCCAGGTCCACGCCCTTCTACTCTTTGGCTAAAAGCTACAGATGATTCATGCTTTATGTTAAGTGTATCACTAAAATATGACACTAAAAAGTACTCTTGGTTTAGTGCTTCAGTTATCACTCTTAGGTGAAACGATCATTCAAAATTCTCCCACTCTAAATGCATGTCAGTTGCAAAGAAATGTTGCAAAGGAGATGCATGCTCTTTACAAATATCAATGTCAAGAGTTAAAGATCTAGGAAACTAAGTGACTGATGCTTCTTTCTATCTGCACGGGGTTTACTATTTACAGTTTTCATGGGAATGTCATGGAAAGTTATGTCACATTCAGGAAATATCTGTAATCTATACCAGGAATAAATATAAAGTTTGACTCCTATTAGTTATTTTCAAATTATGTTACCATGGAAGTTAGACTAATGTAGTTGTCTTATAAATTCAATGTAAGTGAAGAAAAGTCTATAGTCATACAGTGGAATGAATATTAATTAGTAACAACTACTGATACATGCTACAACCTGAATGAACCTCAAACACGTTATTTTAGATGAGAGAAGCCAGGTGCTAAGGGCCATATAGTATATGATTCCATTTGTATAAAATGTTCAGAAAAGTCAACTCCGTAGAAACAGAAAATAGATTAGCAGATGCCCAGGGCTGGGAGTAAGAATGGCAAGTGACTGTGAACAGTTATATGGGATTTTTTTTGCATTTGAAAATGTTCTAAAATGGAATTGTGGTAATGGTTGTACAATTTTGTAAATTTACTAAGAATTTTATTGAATTATACACCTGAATGTATTTAATGGTATGTAAATTATACTTCTAATAAAGCTGTTTTTTTCAAAAACAAAAAAAAAAACAAAGAAAAGAAACAGAAAAAAAGAAAAAAGCAGGAATGCCTTGAATAAAGTCTTTATTTCCTCTGGAGTAAAATATAATTGCAGGGATATTTTTAAATTTTAGAGTAAAAAATAACTTGATAGCGTTCCCTTGATTTGAAGTTTTTCATTCATTCATTTTCCCCTAAATTACTAGTATCCACTACAGCAAGTGTAGTTTTTATTTAATTTGCACCACACTGATATTTAGCTATTTTAGGTTTAATATCTCAATAATTCATAATATTAAACCCAGAACACATGATTCTTAAGTTATTTCCCAACCTAAGCAAAAGAGAAAAACACTGACTCCAATAACATATAACTTTCTTTACAATTTTTAGATTTGACTACTTAAATCAGTGTAAAAGAGTATGAGTTGAAAATCCAGTTTCAGTCACTGCCAGAATTGATGGATGAGCAGTGATATGGTTCCTAACCCCTGGTCTCCTGTGTGTCCTGGAGAATTCCACTGTTGTGTAAATTCCACGAGCTCAGGAAAATGTCCTATTTGCACAGAGCAGGATCCCCAGTGTCTCCAACACACAACACCGTGTCCTGTGCAACAGGACAACAAAGCATTGGTTCAATGAATGCATAAATCGGCCAAAAATCCAGGTGCACCAAATATTTCCTAAAACTGAATATGAACACATACATGCTTTCAGCTTCCGAACACATGTATATTTCATGCTCAGGAAAATGTGAATTCACTTAAACGTGTTATTAAATTGATAGGACCATTTTGCCATCATGAAATTTTTTCAATCAATAAAAATGGCCATATAATTTAGGTGTAAGTTATCTAAGTTCAAAAGATTTGAAACAACTACTTTAAAAGACTTTTAAATTCCCTCCAGAAATCTTCAATTCTTTTCTTTCTTAGTCCTTATCACAAATAAATATACACCTCATTTTTCATCTTTGGCCAGAATTCGTACTACAACTCAAGCCCACTGTCTAGCACATTGTAAATCGATAAGTTAACAAGTGACATGCCTATATTAATTCACAAAATCATAAAGGGGAAAAATACAACTGAAATAGTGTCTATTTATTTCAAGAGCCTCTTTTTAGTTAGCCCAGGTTAAGTTATTTAGCAAATCAGGAAGGTAGAATACTTGTGAAGTTCGTCTGGGTCACAGGAAGTATGAACTGTTTTCATTCTTTTTGTAAAGTAAGGGCCTGCCTTAGGCACAAATGGCCCTGTCAGAGACCTTGCTCTCTAACTATGAGTGTAGGGGGATGGGGAGAGTCTAGCAACACGAAACAACAGCACCTATTGTGTCTGCCAGGGTACCTGAGACTCCAGCTCAGCTCAAATTTCTGGGAAGCCAGACTTCTGCAGACTGAATATTTAATAGCATTAGGTAAAATGAAAAGGACAGATTATCTTTTCCCTACTGCAGATGCAGAAGACAGCAACTCCTGCTGTATTTCCACAAGTCATCTAGTCTGTATATACCAAGAAGGTAAAGGAGGTTTGGATTCCTAGAATGAAACAGCCATAATGTAATAGGGAACGGACACAGCTTCAGTTATGCTCGGAGCTAATTGCTTCTTCCGATCCTTATATTCTCTCTCTGCATTTTTTTTTTTTTCTTACGAAGAAGGCTGGAAATCACAGCCATGTCATCATTCAATCTAAAATCTATCTTTGCGCCACGGTGTCCTTTCAGTAAGATAACACTGCGCTTTTGCACAACTACCCAGGGCTCTGGAACTTCCAGCGCTAATATCCCAGGACAGCAGAAAACTGTCAGTCCGTGAGCTGTTCTGCTTCCGCTACACCTGCAGCTACAGAAGCCATCATGAATGAATGAAGGGCAAGACAAACACCTTCCTTCCTTCCTTCCTTCATTCATTCATTCGTTTGTGCTCTTAAAAATTGCAAACCATGTGACCTATCCAAGCCGCGACGCAGGGGTTCACAGGTGACAGCAAGTTTTCCGGAGGCTTTCTCCACGGCGTCCTGTATTTAGCAAGCAGAAATCGCAGGGTCCCCTGGCCAAAGGACTACATAACAGCAACCTGAAAAATCAGGTGTGCACCGCGCTAAGGACGTGTTATCCTTTCTCGGAGGAAAAGCAACTTTTTCCCTCCCCAGAGGAGCAGAAACTTCTCGACCAGGGAATCCGAGCACAGGACAGAGCTTCACGGGAGGAAACTCTCCTCACCAAGGACCTGTTTACAGGGAAATGCCCTGGGTGCCCTTAGTTGCGCTGGAGAAACCGACTCCAAGGGCACTTGGCCACCCACTCACCTGGGGTGAGGGTGACCTGGCGCGCGCCGCAGGGGCCGCAGATCGCAGGGGCTCGCTGACCTTGCAGGGCGCTCAGCGCGCGCGGGGTCCCGGCGCCGCTCCTCCCTTCCGCTCCCCGCGTCAGGCCTGGGTGGGCTCCGCGCGGCCAGGGTGGTTCCGCCTCCGGCCGATTGGGCTCCGCCTGGCAGGGCGCGCCCGGGGCAGAGTCCGGCGCCCCGGCGGCTCCGAGGAGGAGCTTGGGCTCCCGCCGCGCCCGGACGCGCACGCCCTTTTCCAGACAGTGCACCCCGGATACACTGTCTGCACCCCCAACACAAAGCCCCGGACGCTGTACCCCACAGCAGAGGTGTGAGTGGGAGAGTTGCTGCTGCTTTTAAAGAAGCTTCAGTTTGCACTCTAGGCGCATAAACTTTTTATTGTTTATGATTAAACTTTTTACTTAGGAGTACTTTTAGATCACGAAAAGGTTACAGAGATAGTACATGGTTCTTTAAATCTCTCAGCAGGTGTTCCTTAATATCCACGTCTTACGTTACCATGGTTATGTTTGTCACAATTAAGAAATTAGCATTGTCCATAATATTATTAACTAAACTCCACTTTATGCATATTTCATTCGATTTCTCCTAATAGCTTTCTGTTGATCTTATCCAGGATTCCACACTGTTTTTAGTGTCCTGTCTCTTTCGTCTGATCTGTGACCGTTTCTTAACCTTCTCTTGCTTTTCTTGAACTATTTTGTGGATACCTCTATTCGACTTTGGCTGATGGTTTCCTCATAGTTACTTTCTAGCTATGGGTTTGGTGAAGGAAGACCACAGAAATAAATTGCCTTTCTCATGACAGCGTTCCATCAAGGAGCACATGATAACAAAATCTCTGTTACTGATGATGTAAGCCTTAATTGCTTGGTTGAAGTACTTCCTACCCGGTCTCTCTCCAAGGCAGAGTTACTATTTTTCTCTTTCCATACTCTCTTCCTGGATGGGACCCGCCCAGTTCAGATCACATTCAAGACTGGAGGGTGGGGAAAATAACACCCCACCTTCCAGAGGAGAGGGATCTACATGTATTATTTGTAATAATCCTATGAGGAAGATTTGGTGTTTCTTTTCCCCCCATTTATTTATCTATTCAATCATTTACGTCGATATGGACTCATGTATATTTATTTTATACTTCGAGCTATAATTCAGTACCACATTATTTATTTTGCTGCTCAAATTGTCCTAGATTTGACCATTGGAAAGTATTTGGGGTTGTCTCCTATGTCCCTTTGAAAGTTCATAAACTTTTAGAGTGGGGGCGGGAATCTCACTAATTATTTGATCAACTCCTGTCACATTTAACAGATTTGAGAAACAGCGTGCCAAACCTCCCAATATCCTGAGGGCTTTTCAGAATCTTCCTGGGAATCCTATGATTACTGATTCCTACCCCAGTAAGAGGAACAGAAAGGAAATTGTGTGTGTGTGTGTGTGTGTGTGTGTGTGACACAAACTTGTGGATTGGGACCCAACTGGAAAAGTGAAAGTTGATGTTTCTTAGGTAAGTTTTGGTTAACTTATTTTTGTGGGTTTTATTATACAGACATATGTATATTTACAGATAAATCATGTTCTAAAGTTAGCCATGGATGTTTATGACAACTTTAAACACTGAAGAAATCCTGCTCTTGAGGATCCTTTGTTATACTGTGTTGGTTTGCTCATGTTTGCATTTGAAAGTGGGTCCCATAAACACACATTTCCTCCTTCTGAGATGTGATCTGGCTTAGCATTTGATGCTGCTCTGCTTTCTGAGACCCTCTAGCCTCTCTTCCTGGCCTTAACTCTTCTTGGAGAGGGAAATGTACCCCATTTGTTCAGGTTTTGCAAGGTAAACATAGGATGGATGGCCCAGCGAGTGATCCAGCACCACAAAACTATGTGATTTTCTATCTTTCAAGTATATTTTGGCAAAATTTCTAAAAATAATAATAGTTAAAGTGTTTTTCCATTTCAATTTAAGTCCCACCATACCCCATATCCCATATCTTATTAATTCCTTCACACGCCCTCTCCCCACAAACTAGAATGCCCTTTCCCCTCCCCTTTTCTCTGGACACTCCTTCCCACTTTGTTCAGTATGCACAGGGAATATTTCCTTTGAACTTCCCAGCTTACGTTGGATGCACACTTAGGTCTTCCCACAAAATGCTTGATATATACTGTATTTGTTACTGTATAGGCTGACTATGGCCACTGCAACAAATTACCACAGACTTGGTTGCTTTAAAATATACATTTATTGTCTCATAGTTCTGTGAGTTAGAAATTTGGCATGGAACTCGCTGGGCTAACATCAGCACATCAGCAGGGCTGAGTTCCTTTCTGGAGGTTCCTGGGGAGAATCTATTTTCTTGCCTTTTCTATCTTTTTCTAGAGGCTGCCGCATGTCCTGGCTCAAGGCCCCTTTTTCCATCTTCTAAACTAAAAGCACATCTCTCTCTGACTGACTCTGCTCCCTGTGCTTACAAGGACTCTTGTAATTACATTGACCCCAAATGGATAACCAGGATAATCTCCTTTGTTTTAAGATCCTTGACTTAAACGCATCTGCCAAGTCCATTGTGCCATGTACGATGACGTATTCACGGCTCCAAGGGATTAGGTCATGAGGGGTCATTATTCTGACTACCACAGCCACACTACTAAAATACTTTATACTTCAAACATTAATTAGGTTTTGTTAGTATATATAGATTTCAAGGCATAAAATAAAAGGGCTTGGCAAAAGTATGAAGATAGCACGTTCCCATCTTTTTCTTTAGTGAGGCCTTTGCCTGTCTTTCTCGTCTTTCCTCTTCCCTTTCCATGGCATCCCCACGATACCACCCTAAGGAGTGCCTGATATTGGAAGATTTTCCAAGTTCTTCCTCCCCACCCCCCAAACCTAGGGCCTTCCTGGGCTTTCTGGGACTTGTTGGATGCAGAAGAAAATGCAAATGTGGAAATCAAGACATTTTATCTGGATAGAATTGAACCCAATGAGTGCCTGAGTCTTGCCAAGTCGACTCTGAGCTGGGGAAAATGCAGTATTTCCAAATGTCTCTCACCATCTGTGGACAACAATCCATCTATTCTCTGTAAGCTGTTGTGCTAAGTGTTGAGGTCAATTTTTATAGTTCCAAATTTCAGTGAGTTTGTACTTTAAATGGGCAAGTCACATATGTGCATGGATAATAACTCTAAATACAGCTATATAATAAATTAAACTATTTTTAGGCTACAAATCAGCACTGAGTAGTAAGAGAGATAATAAGTACTAGAAAACTAGAGAGAGAGTAGGGACTTTAGTTGGTGTCCTAGGGAAAGCCTCAAGGGGAGGTAAGAACTGAGCTGGATTTTAAGAATAAGCGCCATGTTATACCAGGAGAGTTTGGAGGCCTTTTAAGCTGAGACACAGGAAAAGGCACAAAGCAAGTAAATGGTCAGGCAGACCTGGGAGCTACCAACTTGGCCAGTTCAGCTGGACCATGGGGGACTAATGGGAGACAAAGCAGAGACATGGGAGTAAATCATGTGTAACAGAGAAAAGGTTTAGGTGATGTACTTTCTTTGTCCATCTCTACTAAGGAAGGAAGGAAGGATCATTGTGGGAAATGAAACTCCTATTGTTATGAGTTCCTTAGTAAAACATTTAGCAAATATTCGTGAACAATATATATGAGTGTCTACTTGTATATACAAGTCTGTCTGAATGAGTGAATCTTTTCTAAGACTCCTTTCACATAATACATATAGAAACCATGACATAACCAAGGGTGATATTCAAAATATGTACTTGCTGGTTTGAGCAGCAGCACTAACCAATCAGGAAAGCTGCCAGCCATAACCAGCTCGTATAGATGAACCAGTGTGAACTGTTGCAGGTCAGACTGGACATCACGATTTTAAACTATTACTGCTCTCTGGGCAAAACTGGATGTTCCTTCATTTTTCTTCAACATTACCCTTTCGAAGCAAACAGTTTGGTGTATTCCTTCAGACTATATGTGTTCGATGTGTTCTGATTTTTATAACTTTCCTGTGATAAGCTTGATCCACTCTACCTTAGCAGTAGCTAGAATAATAAATGTCATTTTCCTTTGTATTGTGATCCTTTCCCTCATGGAGAAAGATAGAGGAAGGTATGAGAGTTAAGTTATCTATTTTAAATACTTTACCCAGGTATTTCTAAGTTTGGAGGATCGCTGTGAGGCCAGAGTAAGGCCATGGGAAGGTTGTGTTAGACAAAGATTTTTGGTTACAGATAGAGCCTAAATTTTAAGATGATTTGTCATTGCTACCTTTTGTTCTGCTTCTCTTTCTTTATTCTTGCTCTATCTGCAGTTTGTAAGGACAATTTTAATATTTTGTTTCATTGGAATAGGGGAAAATCTAATATATTCCCAAGCCGAAGAAGCTGAACTTCCTTTACTTATCTGCTTCTTGAACCTGTCCACACTATTATAGTTCCGACCTGAACTTTACGGCCTGATAAAAGAAAGAACAAGTTTTAGAGGAAAGTGTGGTGTTTTGCTTCAAACTTTTGTGACTAAAATACCTGTTATAAATCCAATGGAGAGATTTAACAATTAGGTAGTCTCAGGGGTGAGGATGGAGTTCAAAACTAAAAATAAATATATGTAAATAAATAAAATAAAGGAGTAGGAAAATATAAAGTTGGATGAAGTAAGTGAGAGAAAAAGTATAGAGAAAAATACTGAGATGACAGAAATAGGAAGGGGATGTAAAAAAAATTGAGAAAAAAACAGTGAATTGGGAGAAACACTATGAAAATAGAAAAAATTACTAGAAGTTCAATTAACTAATTAATTAATATGACTAGTATGTAACCATTTAAAGCTTATACATGTATGTTTTCATGATGATGAACGATAAAATAACAATTTATTAAAAATCCAAAAGAAAGGTATTTAGGACCAGTCGGAGAGGTGAACCAGTTTCGAATCTGTAAAGAAATCAATTTGCAACCTGTTCCTGAAAACGGAGAGTGACCAAAGGTGACCGCTTATCTTTACTAGCAAAGAAATGTCCCTTTGTGTGCAGCATGATTTGCATATGTGGTGTCAAGTGGTCACAGATACCATACCTGGGGAGTAGGATTTCAGCTGAAGTGGGTGACAGAAGCAGGTGTGGTGCCTCACGTGTCCACGAGTGACCCTAAAATTCTCCTCTAGCACCTCATCTCCTTCCGTCCCCCATCACTGATTCTTCTTGGGCTTTTAGGCTCACTGGTACCATCACAGTTGAGTCCTAAGGAGACTCTGTGGCCCTAAAGAGACTCTAAAGGAGTGATATTTACTTAAAAACTTAGCTTAACCAAATAATTAATAAATTACTTTGGACAGAATTGCTCTGCAAGCTAAAGTAAAATACAGTTCTCATGCAAAGACCAATGTCATGGGTTCTTGGTATAGATAGCAAGACGCTCACTCCATCCTGGAAACTGGTCCCTGACCATTGCTGGCCATGGTCCCCTGGCCCTTTCAGAACAGAATCATGTCCTTTCTGCTTTCTTCACTTTGCCCCTCAAACTGTGCTCTAGCTCTTGGTTTAGCAGAGGGGAAAAAGAAAACACCTTTGAGTCCTCCATGGGCTTCTGGCCTGGTAGTAAGTTCTTGCCCACTTACTGCCGTAGAGTGCCTATTCTCATGAGGCCCACCTCCCACCTTGTCCTATCTCTCTCTGTATCTCCGTGCTGCATGCTGGTCAAAGCCACATTCACCTCTATCTTCCTTCATTTGTTGTCCTGAGCTCGGTCTTCATCTCAAGCTTCTTGGCGGGTGTCGCGTCTCTTTCCCAGGCGGAGGGAGCTCTTCCAGTTTTTAACCTCTGAGTTCTCTTCAGACCCTCCTGGTAAATTATTTTTCCAGACTGAAGAAAATCTCCCATTCTTGGTTTATTTATAAAATAGAGATTACTGCTAAGTCACATGCCTAGGGAAGGAACTCCTTTCTGGGGAGCCTCGAAGACTCCTCCAATATTTAAGGAAATAATTCTCTAGGTTCAGACAATGGCAAGTGATTTAAATGTACATTGAGCACAACACTGAGATAATTCCCACCAAAAGCATGGGTGAGGAGTTGTGGTATTTTCCCACAGTTTCTAGGTACATCTCTGCTTTTAACAATGTAGTTTAATACCCTGATGAGTACAATGATAGAAATATGCTTTTGAAATTGAAGCAAGAATAAAAGAATATATTTATTTACACTTCACAGTCTTCTAAAAATAACTTCAGGTAGACTATCATAAATATTCCCAATGACTTCTTCATAGTTGGAAGCAGATAACATTTACTAAGAACTGTGAATTTAAAGTGAGCTCAATATCTGAGTAAAATTAACTCCGAGAAAGGGGCTCCAAGTATTCAAATATTGATTTTCACTGCAAAGAAATACTGTTCCTTGCCTTACAAAATTAATTAAGCTCTGCGTTAATTAATCACTACGCCTCTATAATGAGAGGCTGCCAATCACCTTGGCAGATTGTTTACAGCTGAAATCCTAGCTGAAAATTCATCTAGCTAATGATCTAAGTTAAATTTAACTCAAGCCTCAGGACCTTAAACATAAGTTCAGATCACAGCAGTGATCATGGTTTTAGGAAGCCCCACATGCCGTTGAGGTAGCCAAGGTCAGGTCCATACCTCTCGAAGCCTCTGTCCTACAGTTGAAACTTATCCGAACCTTCCTAGGCTACGAAAATAGAACTAATATGCAGAACATCTGTGCCTATTTTTTGTGTTTCCTAGGGTGATATGATTGGTAAATAATTTAATTTTGACTTTTAACTGTAAAATTACTAGATTCTGACACCTCGACAACTAAAAAAAGAGTTTCAAATATGGGATAAATATGCCACATGAGGAAAATATAAACGATGGTTTCGAGTGCAGCACCCTGTTTATTTTCTAATGGAGGAACTTAAGGCTTTTGCTTTAAGTTCCTGGCTGATGGCTTTTTGGTGACTTTTCTTCTCCTTTACTTACGTTACGTATATGAAGCCAGTTTCCTTGAAGATGAAAGGCACAGGACTGAAGCTATCTTAGGGAAATGTTATGATTTTATAACTAGATTAAACCAGCCCTCAACAAGGCTTCTTGGACTGAGACTCTGCTTAAGTCTCCGTGGGTGATGGAAAAACCGGTCCAAAACAAGGATTCAATGAACTCAAGCAACTTTGCAGCCACTCTCTTTACATTGGACGTGCAACAACTCTGGTTCGTTATTTTTGGCATTGAGATTTCCATTCATGTGGTTTCCTCTTGAGCAAGAGCCCGGGAGAGGGAAGGCCAAGGGCAGGGTTAGGAATTTGAAAAAAGAAAAAAATCACAAGGTGTAATTGGCCTGAGAACTAGCCCAAACCTTTGGTCAGAGAAGAGTGAAGTGCTTGGACCAGGTGATCAGTCCAAGGTCCGGCTGTGTTCTCAAGTTCAAAGTCAGGCTTTAGTTTCAAGCAGCACCTTTCAATAAGGCAGCCACTAACCAACCACACGTGGCTACTGAGTACTTATGGTTAGTCTGAACTGAGATGTGATATGAACATAAAACATACACCAGATCTCCAAGACCTAGTATGAAAAAAAGAATGTAAAGGATCTCATGCGCAGTTGTTTGTAATGATTACAAATTAAAACGATGAGATTTTGTATGTATTGAGTTAAAAATCTATTATTAAAATTAATTCATGTGCTTCTTTAAATATTCTAAAATTTTTAAAATTATATCTGTGGCTCATTCGTGTTACCACAGAACAGCTCTGGTTTAGAGCCTTATTCTTTGAGCTTAAACCAAGCTTCTTGCTGGCCCCTGGAGGGAGGGGTGCACAGGGTCCCTGTGCGCACCTGAAGCTCCCTATGTCCAATGAGGAACTTATTTTCTTACCAATGTACCTGACCCTTACATGATCCTCATCTCCATTACGATTTTTTTTTTTTTCACATTCACTGTTGCTGATGGAGATAGCCGTGGTATCTATTTGGAAGTTTTATTCCAATCACTGATTTGTATACATTTAAGGCATCCATTTAGACTAACCTAATGCTACACCAACAGTTCTCTCAAGTGGTTCCCAGATCAACAAAGGTACCTAGAAAACTTGTCAAAAATACAAATTCTTTGCCTCACCCCAGCTCCACTGTGGAACTGTCGGGGTGGGGGCCTATGACTCCATGCGGATAAATCCCTCCAAGTGATTCTGTTGCCCAGCAATGTTTGACAACCACTCACTGCCCCAGACTAAACATGAGAGTAGGCTGCCAGATAAAATCGAGGATGCTCAGTTAAAGTAGAATTTCAGAGCAACTGCAAAGAATTGCTTTATATAAGTATGATCCATGCAATATTTGAGAAATACTAAAAAGTCTTCTACTGTCGAATTCTAATTTAACTGGGTGTTCTGTATTTTTATTTGCTAAATCTACCAATTCTATATTAGAACTGTGCACCTCAACTCAGACTGTAAATTAATTTAATTTATTAGGTGTGGTACCCAGGTATTAGAATCTTTCTTTTTTTAAGTCTCCAAACTATTCTAACATGCAGCTGCATATTACTACATCAAAGTATATTGCTTTTCAAACTTTTATACACATTCAAATCATCTGGACGTCTTAGTAAACTATAGATCATGATTCAGTATTTCTGGGGTAGGACCTGAAATTTGGTATTTTTCATCAACTCTCAAGTGATGTCATTACTTCTGGTCTGGAGACCAGCTTTTGAGTAGTAAAGTAGAGGGATCGCAGAGATGAGTGCTCTAACGTTTGGTAAAATGCCACACTGGAGGCAGGAAGATAATAGGAAGGTAGGAAGGAATATGATGCAAATCATTAGTGCAAAAGCAAAAAAAAAAAAGGAGAAACCCCATATGGTACTGTTGTGGAGACAGTTTGGAAGAAGAGTCAGAGTCTGGAAATGTTTCACTGACATGGATAAGGGAGAGGAGGAATGGCAATGCTAGCATCCCCCACCCCTGTCTCCATGGCTTTTTATTAAGTTTTACTACAAAGCTGGCTTTGTAATTTATTAGTAGTTACTATCAGGTTAGTAAATACAAGCTACAGCCAATTCCCAGATTCAGCCTCCAAGCCACCACCGTGTTCTCAGCTATTCTCAAGTATCTTTTTCTTATCCTCTAAAGTATCCTTTTCTAGTCCCTAGAGCAAGAAGTCTCAGAATCAGTCAGCCGTGTGCGCCCTCCCTGCGATATGTCCTTGTGTGCAAGTCCACATCTGCTTCTGATGTCCTTGTTACTCCAAGCGCCAGCTGCGGGCGTCTCTTACAACATGGTACATGAGTAAAGGTTCTTGGAAGATGTGGCATGTAGAGTCATCTTTTAAAAATGTTGCGTTACATTAAAAATATGACGGCAATATTTTTCAGGAGATGGAAATTATTATACAGGTGCTACCAGAACAAAAAAAAATGAAAACATGCGGCCTTGACTTCATGACCAGACGGCAGGCAGAGGCTAGAGGAGCAGCAAGGAAACTTGATGAAGTCTGGAAGAGCCCTGAAGACACTGCTGTGGGAAGCTGGAAGGATGCTCACCCAGACCCATGTTTTGTGGCAGTGAACAGGTGGGCAGACTGCTGCCCGGAAGATAACTTGGAAGATAAAAAATACGTCTAATGAACTTATGGCTCCGATGAACGAGATGAAAATTTCCATCTCAGTTATCTATTGCTATATAACGAAATAACCTAATATTTAGTAGTTTCAAAGAACAATCATTTTTCAGTTTTCACATCTTGATTCTTTGGTTTGATTGCTCCTGAGGCTTCAGCTGGAGACTTGTTGGGAGCTGGGACAGCTGGGCTGCTCTCACAGTAGGCATGCTCTTTCGCCCATAAATAGACTAGACCAGATTTTGTCACATGGGGGCAGCCATGTTTTAAGAAGCACTGGTGTACAAGCACTCTTCAAGCCTTTGCTTCTGTCATATTTACTAATGTCCCCATGGCCAAAGCCAGTTACACGGCTGAATCCAGAGTCAATACAGAAGGGACTCCACAAAGGCACGGACATCAGGAGGCGTGATCCACTGTCAGCCTGTACTATCAAGATTTATCCCAGATGGTAACTTAATGACTAGCAAGCTAGATATAAGTAGGGAAACAGTAGGAAATAATACTCGAGAAATAGATTGCCATTGTATTTTGGGAGGCTTGAATTTCCTGGTGAAGAATGTGCACTTAATTTTCCATATCACATGGAATCACTGAATGTTTGGGTAGTAAAGCCCCTTAGACTTGGGGCATGATCACTGTTTAAGCTGGGGAATCAGTCAACACTCTCAGGTAGTAACAGAAACTGTGCCCCGAACAGAATTAATTGGATTCATTAATTGGGAAGAGGTCACAGAATCAAAGGAAAAGCTGAACAACCAGGTTTCAGGAAGAAGAGAAACCAGATAGCTTCATTAGACTAGGGATCCAGGAGCAGGCCTAGTGGAAGGCTCAACAAGGCACTAATGTTAGAGTGAGTCCGCTCCAACAATTTGGGTCTCTCCACCCAAGATTCAAATGTCCAAGAGAGAATCTTATTGGTCCAAATGTGTCCATTGCTCATCACTTGGCCAATGATAGGAAGAGCATCTTGGTCAATAGTCCCATCAAGCGTGCATGCAGTGGGGACAGATCTTTTTTTCAAGGAACCCCCAAAGAAAGGTAGAAGACTGGAAAGGCACCACGGCTCTTAAACTCAATCCCGATCCTAAACCACAGACCGGACAGCTCAGAGAAAGCCAACCCCAGCCCGCCTTCTTACTGTTCGGGGCCTTCTTGTTATTCTTACCACATTCAATACTATATTCCTCTCCTCCAATACCATTTCTCTTTAGGGTTTCCCCTTCGATTTCATTCTTTCCTTAGTCTTCAGATGCAGAACAATTTTCTTGGCTCCTTCTTGACCACAGTTCTGATTTGTCCACTGATTTGGTCTATATGGTTCATTCAACTTGGCTCTGGAGCTCCTCCATGCACCCTCCTCCCCATCCCCCAATCTCTTGCCCAACTTCCTTTGTCAAATCTACTCCTGCCAGACACCACACACCTTTCAAGTAAGGCTTGAGCCACCTGAACAGAACTGTACTTTAGAAAGATTAATCTGGAATCAATGCCTAGGGCAGACTGGCGGCAGCGGGCTACCTGGGAGGCTTCTGCAAAATGTAAGGGCCTGAATTTGGACTGAACAGGGAATGGAAAGGAAATGAATGATATGTGAGACTTGAGTCAAAGGGTTAAGGAGTAAAAAGGGTAAAGAAATGGGAGCAGGGGATGTGTGACTACTCTTTAAAGAACTTTCAGTGCAAAAAAATTGCAGTGGGATCCAAAATGTTGGTTAAAATGATAGAATCATAAAAAAAAAACGGTATGTAAATACTTTAAACATTTTACTTTAAGTAAAATATAAGTGTACATTTATTCATCAGCGTGTTGCGGCAGGGCCCAAGTCTGAGTAAGTGGCGGACCTCCGATGAATCAACCATCTTTGGGTATTTTGATCCTAAATAAACACACCCACATAGGCATGGCCCAGAATGTTCAAATTCAGTTCTTTTAACGAAAAGCAAGGACGTCTACTTGTGAAGCAATCTAAGTGTAGGATCCTTCTGGATTTTACTGTTTATCCTAATCCATTAGTTTCCTTACCTACACCTATTTTGAGAGCAAAACAATTTTAGCAACGCACCGTTGAGTCTTTTGAAAGCATTCAGCTGATTTTAGATAAAAACAACTACTCGTTTTTGTACTATAGCAGTGTATATAATGTTTGGATAAATTATAAAACTAAAATGTAGATAGAACTGGCATAAACAGGTTTGGAAAAATAATGTAATATCTTTACATTAATAAGCATACAACTCACTAGAGTGAGTGGAAGTGTCTGGGTGTTCTAGAGAGTTCCCTTACTCCCTTCCAGGATCCAGAGGGATAAACAGTATTCAGATTTCATCTATGGAATGGACATCAGAGGTCAAATTCAGTGAGTTATATGGGGATTAGATAAAGAGTTTCTTTTGTAGATTGTGTGCCTGCTGGAAGGATCAACAGATTGGTAGTGCAACACGTTTGCTGACGATCCGAAAAGTCGTTCATAAGTTACATTAGTTAAACATGGGTGGGTTTTTTTGTTTGTTTCTTTGTTTGTTTTACATGTACAAGTCATTTATTTAGCAGACTGAAATTTCAATGTGTACTCTGGGTAAACTTTTTTCTTGCGTTTCAAATTTCCACTAGCCTGCTTTCCCATTGTAATTACATAATTGTTTACCTATCATCTGTTTTCCTATTAGAATCTATGAGCAATTGCGAGGGTGGAGACTATGTCTATTGGATCAACAGTGGATTCCTAAGGCCTGTATCAGGAAGTCAATAAATATTTGTTTAGTGAACAGTGATATATTTTGTCCTTGCTAAGGCTACATTCCCAGCTCTCTGCAATTATGCTTAAAATAGCTCTAAACCAGTCATGTACTAACTGTATTCTTTGCAAAACAAACAGATAAAACCCCACTATACACAATTTGTAAATATTTATGTCTTTCTAGAGAGTGATTTTCAATATAAGTCTTGAAGTCATGCTAGATGACCCTTCCTCAATAATATATATTGTGATCAATAGACCTTTTTTACCACCACAGATCTCAGGGCCATCACTAACAATAGCAAAAATAATTTTAAAAGTTTGCTTTAAAATATGAGTTTGAGAATGCTAATTTTTCAATAGCCCAGAGGTTAACTTCCAGGTAATACTTGGATTGTTAATGAATGTTTCAACTAAAAAGTAAAGTTTTCACATATTTATAGATTAGAATATATTATTGTTTTATTCTAGGCAGTGGGATTTCAGAAGCAAAGCTTGTTCTGGAACTTCATTTGTTCATATCAATTATTCCCCCATCTGTTTAATGCTTCACAGTAAATGTAAGTAAGCAAATTACTTACTTATTGTCAGGGCAATCTCAATAATGTAGTCAAATGTATATTAAATAAAGTAACAAAAAATTTCATCATACGAATATTTCCTAAATAGTCTCAAAATGGTTTCATAATATAATTGTGTTTCACATATATACCAAAGTCATTCTTCAGGATGGAGTTTTTCATGCAAATTGACATCACAAGGAACGTTTGCTCCCTCATCCAAAAACTCTCGTTTCTGTCCACTCCTTACTCTTTCATTGATAGCTACTTCCCAGATTAATCAACTTATTATTTCCTTATTATTTTCCTAGACCTTCTCAAATAAATGCACTACAAAAGAATAGCAAGAGAAAGTAAAAGAGAACTTCATTTTAGAGAGATGATTTTTATATTTGTGAAAAATCCATCCTTTATTTGTCACACAATTAATATGCTGTTCCTGACTTTTTTTTTTTTTGTCTTGGTCAGTTCTCTGATCTAAGAATATGAAATTCCTAAGAAGAAAAAAAATTTTTATCTTTGTCTTCCTAAGTTATTAATATCGTGACAAATGCACAGAAGGCATCCAAGGAAATTTTTTAAATCATGGAGATGAAGATCTAAATTCTTCATCCTTTGTCAGGCAAGCAACAACTTAAACCCAAACATTTAAAAATGAAGTACATAATAACCTAAGAGTAGGAAATAGTTCAATTATAGAATGTAATATTTACTATTGTGTTCCTCTTATGATACAAGGATAACTGATTCAAATGTGTGAATAGAAATGTTATTTTTAAAACAAGAAGCCATTGATTGTAGCTTGTTTTTTCTTCAAATAATAACGAGCCAGTCCATTTTTGTTTGTGATAAAATTTTAATTATTCAAGAAGGTGATCGTGGTCTCTCGGGATTCCTGCTACAAATTTAGACAGTGAGGACAGTAAATATGACAACATGTTGCCACCTAGTGGTCATTTTGTAAAATTTCTAGACATCTTGCTTCCTGACGCAGAATACTGTGTACCTAGGATGGTAAAATGTAGGGCTTGGGGGGAACTTTGACGCCATCCTACAAATCTCACTTTCTGCACATGAACAACTTAGGCTCAAGACTCATTCAAATTTGAGTCATAAAATCGAGGATCAAAATCAGAAGATAAAAATGCCTCAAGTTAAGTGAGCACCTACTTCGTGTCAAGCTTTACCAGGACTATCTCCTATTATCCTCAGAGCAACCCTATAATGATATAAACCCCCTTTTTACACATCCAGAAACCAAGGCACAGGACGATAAGAAACTCACCCAAGGCACTTGGTCTTGAGCTGCAGAGCTGAGGTTTACCTGCAGAGCCCAGGTCCCATCGAAACAGATGTAACTCCCTCGATTTATCACGTATAAAGATCGAGACTGGACCTCACTTAATAAAACATGGCATTTTGGGAGGATAATTTCATATTCCTTATGGAATGTGTAGGATACTTGGAGTAGCCCTAGGCAGGAGGACTCCAAGCATTGCTAGAATGAAGGCGGCCACACTAGGTGTGATCTGAGCTGCTTGCTCCCACGCAGCCATCGCCCAGGGCAGATTTCAAACACGAGCTGTCACTTTGTTAGGGTTCAACACTGTTACCTGGGAGGGTAACCCAGAAGCTGTGAATATTTCATCTAATGAACCCATTTCTGCCTGTTATTTTTGAGTCCAACCAGCCCCTCTTCCTGGGGTAGAAGGAGGAAGGCTGGAATCTAAGAAGTAGCAAAATCAAGGATTTGACCGCAAAGCTGGAGAAGGACTTGCTTGTGGAATAAAGGAAAGAAAGGGACATAGAACTGCCCTCCAGTGCTCCCCCCAACAATTTGGTCAAATCTTTCTCTACAGCACTTGCTTGTATTATAATGATTCTTTTTGTCTGTTCACTGACTCCTCACAGCCTCCAGCACCTCCACCACTGCCTCATACAAGCTCCTAAATACAAAAAACAAAACAAAACAAAAATTAAAAATTAAAAAAACGCAGTTTATTTGTGTGTTTAAATTTCCAGACCCTCTGATATCTAGCACAATGCCAGACTCACAGTATTTACTCAATAAATGTTTGTTGAATGAATAAAATAAATTTAAATACATCTAAAATTAAAACCCTAAATATACAATTTGACAGTACGATGGTTTCCTCAACTCTCCTGTTGCTTTGCACTTGAAACAATGTAGGCGATGCTTTGAGAGGTTTTTGTGATATTGACAGGTAATTTATGTCACCAACCAAAATTTGTTACTTGGAAATAAAAGAACTGGATGTATCATGATGAGGAATAATTAAATCATGTATGCAAAGATTTAGGTCAATAAAATGGAGATGAAATTTAAATGACAAACTAGAAAATAAAAAACCTATTGATTTCTGTGTTTGCGTGTATGTTTTTAAAAGAATTTAGTTTTCCCACTGAATCCAAAAAGCTAGATCCTAGCACAGTGTTACATAATAAAGGATATCTACACTTGAATGCCTAGCAGACAGCTCAACCTCAACATATCTAAAACAAAACTTTTATTCTTTCCTCTAAACGCTGTTTGTCTCAGTTTCCCCATCTCAGTTAGGGGCTGCCCCATGTTTCTAGTTTCTCAAGCCCAGCGCCTTTGCAGCCATCCTGGACTCCTCTGTTCCTCTCATGCCCTACATCCCATCCATCGGCAAATCCTTCTGGCTGTAACTTTAGCATATATCAAGAATCCATCCCTTTCTCATTATATTCTCTGTCCTCATTGTGGCCAGGTCCCCACGAGTCACTTGGATTTCTGCAGTGGCCTCTGAACTGGTGTCCCTCACCCACCAAGGCAGTCTAGCCTCCCCAGCAGACAGCCGAGTCAGGCTATGACACCTCTGTGCTCAAGCCCCTCCCGGGGCTGCCTTTACCTCATAATGGCTGCAACACTTCAGAAATGTTGCTGCACTGGCTCCCCCCCCCCCCCCGCCCCCCCTTCTGCCTCCCAGCTCCTACTTCAGCTTCACTGACCTCTTGCTATTTTTAAGCACGGGGCAAGATCCCACGTCAGGGCCTTTGCCTGGATCCCCTTCCTTGGATCTCCACACACCTCACTAAATTCTCCCATCTAGGTCTTTGCTTAAGAGTGGCCTTTAAATCGTAACTGCCTCCGACCCTCCCCTGTGGTGCTCCCGATTTCCCTTATTTTACTCTATATTTTTCTCTTTCCAATAACATGTATCACTTTCCAGAGTTTTATATGATTTACTTGTTATGTTTATTGATTATTATATCTCTCCCTCTACTAGAACAGAAGGTCCTCAAGTAGAGGAAGTTCGGTGTTTTGTTCACTGATGTAGTTCTGGTAACCTAAAGTATGTCTGGCGTATAGTAGTTGCTAAATATTTGTTACATGAATGAGTAGATCAGTCTATCTTTTCAAGACATTTTAATAGATCCGACCCTCACTATATCTAGAATAGAAATTATACTATGTTTAGTCGTTTTGGTTTTGTTTTATTTTCTCCAAGCTACCTGAAAATATGGTGTAACTGGCATGGCTTACTTACAAAATACACCCATATCTCTTTTATTTATTTTTTTCTTATAATCGCTCAGGCCTTAAAAAGACAACCCCTTTTTAGCAGGAAGTACAATATCTCCACCTTGAGGACTCTTGTGCCCTAGAACCTCTCGAACTTTATCAGTCCGAAAGGGGCCAACTCTGCTTCCAAATAAGACAGAGAAGACCACGAGTGTGAGGAATATGAAGTCAGACAACTCTGTCAGCCCTGGTGGGTCAGGGGCGACTACCAGAATCGCAGTTGAACACCAGTCTCACTTCCCACGGCTGCTGCGAAGCCCTCTGTATCGGTTAGCTATCACCACAAGAATATAGCAGAACATACAACCTCCACACCCCGATGATGTGCAACAATGAGAATTTCGGGGCTCACATATTTGCAAGGTTCAGTTGACATGAGCTGGACTCAGCTGACCCTGACCGTGTTTACGCACACACATGGGGTCTTGTGTTTAGTTTGGCCTTGGCTGGGATGATGGGGTATCTCAGCTCTGTTCCTACATCTCAGCTTCCAGCAGGCTTACCTGAGCACGTTCTCATGGTCATGGCAGAAGAGTAAGAGCGGAGAAAGAAGGAATGTGCCCGTCCTCCTGAGGCTTAGATATGGCACTTGCACACTGTTACCTCTGCTGTATTCAATTGGCCAAAGCAAATGTAAGTCAAGGGGAGGGGAAATAAAGATCACCTCTTTGCTAAAACTGCAAAATCACATGGTAAAGAGCACAGTTGAAGAAGGAATGAATAATGTTCAGGGTCATTAATGCAATCTACTCTATCCTTCCTACTCTGCACAGAGCCTAATCATAAGCCACAATCAAGCTCCGCTCAAGTCCCCTAAGACACCATGTCCCCAATTTCTGCACTGTTCAGGCAGGTCTAGGTTCACTGGGGACCATGGTCTCAGCCAATTGCTACAGTAATTTAATAAGGCAAACAGCATTTCAATTACCCAAAGAAAGTTAAATCTAAGGGAGAAATAAAGAGATAAAGAAACCGATGTTTTATAAAGCATCAATCTTATGTCCAGCTTCATACTGGAGGCTGGGGGAGGGTTGCAGACACACTTGTCACTAAACTACAATTTTCTGAGGACCTCAGCATGGGGCACCACAAATCATAAAGAGTTGTGAAAGGATTGTAATAGCAGAGTAGAAGGCAGCAGAACTAAAAGCAGATATAACAAAGCTATCAGAAGGCTTGAGGCTCTGATTCTTGCAATCAGCCCATGGCCGCGATGTGTGGTACATGTGTATTATACTCGCACCTTTTTGTGGTATATATGTACCATGCAAACATCCACCATCCCTTCCTCTCTTGAGTAACCTATTTTCCTTGACACCTGCCCTTATCGATTCTATGAAAAGAGTCTGGAAAGGGCTGTGTCAGAAAGAGTAGAATTTATTCTGGTGTTGAAACACAGAATTGATAAATCTGGATACAAAAATATAGAACAGGGGCCTGGATCTCAAAGAGCTTACAATGTGGTTGGACTAGCATGCATGAGTCCACAGTAAACAGGACAAGATTGACTGGATTTGGAGCTAAATCCGATGGTGTACACCAGGAGCTCTAGGGAGAGAAAGTACAACGATTAGGAAGACACAGTTCCTGCCCTGAAAATTAGCCACTGCCCCCAATGGATTTTGGGATTGCAATGTTAATAAGTCATGTCCAAGACGCAGACGAAACCACCACTTCTCCATGAAGCCTTGACTTGTTTCTCTAGCCTCTGAAATTGCTGTGCACCAAATTCTTAGAACACTCAGTGTCTGTACCACATAATTGAACATTTAATTGTATGTTTTTTAGTAAGGCTTGCTCTTTTTTTCAGGATGGTTAGTCTTCCGCTTCTACTAGATTGCAAACCCACTAAGGCCTGAGAACATATGTGTCTGGATAGAACCGAATGAGACCTTTGAGATCGTTTTGTATAATCTTTTCATTTCTACAGCTGGCGAAATCAAGGACTGACAAGTTTGTGACGTGCCTAAGCTCATACAGCCATTTGGTGTTTGGAGGACTCCTTAAATTTGTGTTTGTTTTTGATCTGCCCTTGATCGGTGATGAAAGGAGAATGGGTGGAGCTCTTTCTAGGGACGTCATTTTATAGTATATTGTTTCGTTTAGGATTTTTCTCACCTCAAGAAGTAGAAGTAGTAAAAGGTATAACTTTACAGCTTGGATATAGATTTTTTATTTTATTTAGAATGTAAATCAACTATCACTCTATACTGGTCAGCAAGACTTGAACAGCAATGGTGGGAGCCTACACACTGATTAAATTCTCTCTCTCAATTCAGGGTAAGGAATGGCAACCAATAGCTTTGAGCTGATGAGATGAGCCCTTAACGTGGGTAAGAAGGAACCTGGGTTGGACGGACCAGGGAAATGAGACCATTAAAATAGTCTGAGTTTTGGTCTGGAAGTGAGAGCCTTGTGTTTTCTCTTGCAAGAACCGAAATGAGAGATGTCTTTTTTTTTTTTTCTCCAGCTGGGACCCTTAAATGGTCCAACAGGACTCTCCAGCACCAGTCACGCCCATTCTTGAGACAGAGATGCCTGGTACTTCAGAGTTTTCAGTCTTGATAGCAGAAATGGAGAAAGCCCAGATAGATCAACATTTGTCTTTTTCTCCACTATTGCCAATAAATAGTGCTTTTTAATTTTTTAAAAATGATCAGTATAGTTTGATAAAAGTAGCTGGGTTAACCTCCTATGTGTTTAGAAACCTTTCTCCAACACTATTACTTCTCCCTTCCTTCCTTCCTTGCCTGAAACTGAACTATCCATCCTGTTGGCTTCCTCTCCAAAGGATCGAATGAGTCTGTAATGCTGATTATTTCTATTTTTAAAAATTATCTTAACAGCTTTATGGAGGTATAACTAACATACAATGAACCGTAAATATTTAAAGTATGTAATTTGTTACATTCTAACATATGACTACACCTATGAAACACCAACATCTCCTCATACCTTTTTGTCCTCTCTTCCTATCATTCCTGTTGCACGCCTCCCAGCCAACCATGGATCTGCTTTCCGTCACTCTAAATGAGTTGACATGTTCTAAAATTTTATATAAATGAATTCATACACTATATACTCTTTTTGCTTTGTTTCTTTCACTCAGCAAAGTCATTAAACAAATTTTTTTTATATTATGTAGTTCGTTTGGCGGGGGCGGGGGGTGGTTACTAACTAACTTTCCATTGCATAGATACTCCACAGTTTGTTTATCCATTGACCTGCTGATGGAAGCTTGGGTTGTTTCCAGTATTTGGCTATGATAAATAAAGCCTCTACGTACATTTATGTACAAGCCTTTGGATGGATAGTCACTTTAATTTCTCTTAGGTAAATACCTAGGATTGCAATGGCTGAATCACATGGCGTATGTTTAATTTTACAAGAAGCTGCCAAACAGTTCTGCAGAATGGTTGCACGACTTTATATTCCCACCGGCAGTTCACTTCCACTTTCTTCCCATTCTTGTCAACACTGGGTATGTGAGACTTTTACTTTATAGCCACTCTATTTGATGTATAGCGGGAGTTCATTATCATTCCAGTTTGCATTTCCCTAATGACTCATGATGTTGAGCATCTTTTTTTTCTTTGTTTATTTGCCATTGATATATCTTTCCTGGTAAAATACGTGTTCAATTTTTTTGCCCATTTTTAAATTGGATATTTTTATGTTCTATAATTAATTTTAAGGGTTTTATATCGTCTTTATATAGTCTGAATACAATCCTTTATCAAATACATTATGTATGAAGATTTTATTATGACCTATAGTTTGATTTTCATTCTCTTAACAATATTTTTCCAAGAGCAAAAGATTTTAAGTTCAATAAAGTCCAATTTATCAGTTTGTCATCTTATGGATTGTGTTTTTGGCCTTATCATTAAAAAAAAAACTTGCGTACTTAGCCCAAAGTTATAAAGCTTTCCTTCTGTGATTTGTTTCTAGTAATTTTACAGATCTAGGTTTTATATTTATGTCTATGGTTCATTTAGAGTTAATTTTTACATATAATGTGGATATGAATCAAAGTTATTTGTTCAAATTTATTTTTGCATATAGATAACCAAATATTTCAACATCTTTACTGAAAAGATTACATTTACCTGTAAATTGGCTTTGCACGCTCATTGAGATTCAGTTGCCCATGTATGCACTGGTCTATTTCGGGACTCACTAGCCTATTCCATCGAGGGGTTTGTCTATCTTTATACCAATATCACCTTTCTCTTTTAAGACGTTTTATTATGTCTTGAAATTAGGTGGTATTAGTCCTCCAAAGTTACTATTCGTTTTCAAAATTGTTTTGAGTATTATAAGACCTTTGTATTTCCACGTGTTTTTCAAAATCAGCTTGTCAAGTCTTACCAAAAACGTTGGGATTTTGATTGGGGTTGCATTGAATCTATAAATGAATTTGGGATAAATTGCTATCTTAACATTACTGAATCTTCCAATTAAGGCACATGATGTTTCCCCATTATTTAGGTCTTTTAAAATTTCTCATAGTGATGTATAGTAATGTCACTTTAATTTCAATTCTGATATTGTATTGCTAGTATATCAAAATATAATTAACTTTCGTATTGTCTTTGTATCCTGTCACCTTACAAAACCCACTTACTAGTTCAAGTGTTTTTTGTTTTGTAAATTCTATAGGATTTTCTATGTATATATCATGTTGTCTGCAACTGAAGTCGTCTTTAAAATCTAGGTGTCTTTTATTTCTGTTTCATGTTGTATCGTGCTGGCTGGAACCTCCAAAATGATGTTGAACTGAAGTGGTGAGAGCCGGCATCCTTTTCCTTTACTTGCTCTTTAGGGAAAGCATCGCTAAAAATGACATTACTTGCAGCATGCCATTTATCATTGCCTGTAGATGCCCTTTATCATAAGTTTGAGGAAGTTTGCAATTATCCAATGCCCTATGAATCATAAGGGTTTTTTGTTTGTTTGTTTGTTTGTTTGTTTGTTTGTTTCAGTCTGACTGATGGAAACAAGTTCTATTCCTGGCCTTGAGCAAGTTCTGGGTGCTCCTCTATGAAAAATCTGCAGCCTATTATTATTCTCTTCTTTTTTTTTTTTTTTTTTTTTTGAGGCTGCTGAGAATTCTTATCATGAATGAATTTCATCTAATGATTTTTTTTTTTTGCATCTCTTGTTATGATCGTGTGGTTATTTATGTTTGGTGCGATAAAACAGTAGATTATATTGATTGATTTTTGATGTATTTTCTTTACGAACAGAATACAGCACCATTGTAGGAAAAGATTCTGAAACTTTATTGAGGCTCAGCAGGCAACGATGAGTGATGCCTGAACTGGGTACAGGAAATGGATTGGCTTCTTAATTGCCATGAAGTTTAGTCCCTCGGTGGTAACATTTTTCCCTGCTTCCTTGCAGCCAGCTTGCTGGTCACCTCTGCTTAATAAATTTTCACAGATATAACGGTGATCCAAGAGGAGTTTCTGAACCCCCAATGTTATGCAAGTTGAATTTCATTACATTTTTAAGTTATTCAAAAAAAAAGTTTACCCTCTTCTCAGTGAAAAAAACAATCTGATAGACAAACACCAAGCCAATGAATATATTGAAGACTGGAGCTCCAATTTCTTCTGGATAAATCTATCTTTTTTTTTTTTCTCAGTTTGGACCCCCTGGAGTGTGATTTATCTGGAGGAATGTGTTTCTTTTTGAAGCTGTAGAGTGTTAACAAGATATTGGCATGGGGATTATTATTTATGCCTATGTCACCCATTCCGCCCTAACCCCACATGTCACTCCTTCTGTCCCCTGCAGAGAAATCACTGAATGGAGAGAGATGTGTTCCTGGTATCTGTAACTGAAATTCAGAATGAATTTCTTGTTATCACTGGTGGCTAGGTGCCATTAAAATGTTGCTCAAAGTGCTTTATGCTGATGCAATATGGTTTAAATTTATTTTTTATTTTTCTTGGCATCTACCCTTTAATGCTACCACTGTTTTCTGTGGGGTGATGTGTAACATGCTTCAAATGACAGATAAAAGGATTTTTAGAACTTAACCAATTTGTAAGTTGGAGATGATCTGAATATTGTTCTAATATATTAAGCTAATACATGTATGTCCTGTGTGTATATAACAATATGTGAAAGCATTTGAGAAGGCAATAAAAAAAAGAAATTTAGTTTTCCTGAGCAACACAATAAAAATTGTAGGAAAAATAACTCTCAGACTGCTACTGAACTCTCTGAGACAGCTAAAGTTGAAATTGATTCTGGCAAGGCTATTACGGGGGTAATTGTCCAAGAGAATGTTTTCTCACACAGGAAATTAGAGACAGGGAAAACATTATTAAAAGTAAAAATTTGTACATTTTTGGCTCTGCCAGAATGTGTAGCAGCTATTTGTATCCCCTTATGGGATTAACAACTAAATTGAATTTTAGTTAGACTCAGATTTTGAGCTGAATTCCAAGTTGAAGAACATTCGAGGAGGAGGGGAAAAAGGGCAGAAGGATTCAAGATGTTTTCGATACAGTGAGACCAACCCCCACTCCACCCTTCAAATCACATGTTTTATAAAGTTACAAAAAATAGGTGAAGCAATGGGTTTTATTGCTTATATTAAATGAAAGATCAAAATGTTTTGATTGCTGCTTTAGAAAAAAAACCTGGTCACAATTTTGCACCAAAATTCACCATATGTACATGATTCTACAAGTTAGATATGACAAGATATAAAAAAATTTCTGTCACTAAATCATGATTAAACTCTATAGAAAAATAGAGAATTGACTAACTAATCTGGAATATGAGTGTGTTTTTGTGTGCGTGTGTGTGTGTGTGTTGTGTATATGTTGTGTGAGTGTATGTATTTTGAAGGGAAAGGGAGTAACACGATTTAAAATATTAATTAAAAAATTCTTGAATATTTAAATTGCAGTAATCACTCATATTAATTGATTTTGTCAAGTAATCAATTGACTTTTTGTTTAAATACGTCTATAGTCTTTTGGGTTTTTATTTAAAAATGCAGCTTTTTTGATGCCACACCTTCTATTTATCTGCATCTATTTAAAGGAATAATGGTTCTACTTGGTCATGTAGATAGACATTTTTGGACCAAATATGATGTGCGTTCATTAACAGCTCATTTATTTACCATTATAAGTTTTTGCCTAAGTGAATTTCCAGGTAACCAAAATTAAACCCACAAAATTTTTATTTTAACCATTGTAATGGAAAGGTCTAAACTTTCCTCATTTCTTAAATAAACCATTCTTAGGGGGATCCCAGATAATTTGAGGAAAAGGAAAGCCCTTTACCTGGTGAGAAATTAGAATACAATGTATGATTTAAATGATACTTTTGCAAGTCATTTAATGATATGAAAAATGCTCACTCTATAATGTTGAATGGTGGTAAAAAAAAAAAGATGTAAAGCTATATTCTGTATTATGCCAATAATGATCTACAGATAGAGTATACACAGGGAAACACAGATCTTTTGATCTACTTTTCAAAAGTGATCTACACATAGAGTATGCACAGGAAAATATGAAACACCTCAAATTAGTAACATAGTTCTCTTTGAATGGGGAATTAAAGAAGGTTTTTATTTATTTTTCTCTTTTTTTTACTCTTCTCATTTTCTGCAATATACATTTTTCTTACAATCAGCTTATTTTTTAAAGATTGTTGGGTTTTTAATTTTATAATAGATATTTTATTCATGCCCCCATTTAACAATGCCTGTAACATATTAAATAATGAGTACATATTTTTCTACAATAGATGCTCAGAAAACATTCATTCATTTATTTACTTTTGAGGAAAAAACATTCCCTCAAAAATACTGAGGGCATTTCCACACACAGGATGTTTTTTGACTATTTCACTTAAAAGAAAGCTTTAAATATAGCTTTCTTATACCGAATAAGATTTTTAAAAATGTGTGCTCACTTATTACAGAGGTTAAGGGGTCTATTAGAAGATAAAATATGGATACCTGGCCTCTCATACCGTATCTACATTCTACAAAGCAAAGTCAGGACATCCTGTTTACAGTCAGGCTTCAGTCATGTAAACTCTTGAGGATGTGCTACTTCAGCCCAAAATTTATTCCAAAAGCTGGACATTTTCCACTTTGCTGCCAATGCGAATCATGTGAATAGAGAACTAAGCAATGATGTCAGCACTCCTATAATAAACATGTTCTCATTCAACAGTGAAATCTCTCCTTTAGTTCTTGTGGATAATCAAAAGGCAGCAAGAAAAAGAAAAGGAAGTTTCCTTGGCTGAAATGCTTTAGAGTGGTTTCTAAGACAGTGATACCTAACCTTCAATATCATCGAGGAATGGGTGATCTTCAATGGCAGCAGTGTTATTTCTTTAGTGATATGTTAAAACAAATTGGAATGGCCATTTGACCATGGTGTCATGGGTTAAGTCCTCTCATCTGGAGTTACATGTTCTTATGTTTGGGTAACAGCACCAAACAGTAGTTAGTTATTAGAGTGGGCTCTGGAGGTTGGCCTCTTGAATACCTTTTCATAGGTGATCCCAAGCAAGATACCTAATCTCTTTGTGCCTCAGTTTCCTCATCTATAAAATCAGACTGATCTTAGAATTTATTTCATAAAGCCACTGAGCAAATTAAAAGAGATAATTCATGTACCATGCTTAAAACACAGTGCCTAGTCCATAGTAAGTGTTCAGTAAACACTATTATTATTAGCTTTTCCTAACATTTAATAATTAACATAACTGTAAATATTTATAAATTCTTAATGTGTTAAACCTATTAGAGGATAATGGCAAGTCTGACCTGGCACTGATAGTCTGTAACAAAGGTCAGTGAACTGTGATCCACAGGCTAATTCCAGTCGGCTGCCTCTTTTTGTAAATAAAATATTATTGGGCTATAGCTACCCCTGATCATTTAACTATCATCTATGGTGCTTTTGTGCTACAGTGTCAGGGGTGAGAAGTTGCTGCAGAGACTGCACAGTCAGCAAAGCCTAAAATATTCACTATCTAGCCCTCTACAGAAAAAGTTTGCCATCCCATCATCCAGATCATAAGCAGACTCCAAGGAATGAGGAAAGATTATGAGAGCTAAAGGAAATGCGATACTTAGAGAAATACCAGAGGAAGAGAACGTCAGAGAATTACCCCGATTCACAGTTTAACAAGCACGATGGCAGTGGGAACCACTGCAGAAACACGGCGAGTAGAACAACATCAAAGAATCAACAGCAGTTGGTTTGAGGACAAGAGGATGGAGACTCCCGAAGGAAAAGCAAAAGGATGAGGAAGAGCAGGTAAAAATAAAGTTTTATATTATCAGCTAAGGCAAATGAGGGATGCCATCTTCATCCTGAATGGCTCTGTATCCCAAGGCAATAATAAAATACGGGAATGAATTCGTGAGGTTGTATATAAATCTTAAAAGCGTATGTGTGCGCACATCAAAATCATTGACACTGTAGACAGAAAGAGTTGAGAACCATATGATTTTACTCATATGTGGGACGTAAAACTGAAAGCAACAAATGAACGAGAAAAGCAAAAACTCGTAGACGCAGACAACAGTTTCAGGGGGTAGGAGAGGGAAAGTGGGGAGGTAGAAAAGGGTTAAGGGGGTCAAACACACGGCAACGGAAGGAGATTTAACACTGGGTGGTGAACACACAATGCAATATACATATGACGTATTATTGAATTGTATCCTTGAAACCTATATAATTATATTAACCAATGTCACCCCAATAAATTTAATTAAAAATAAAATAATAACTTATCAGTAATATATACATATATATAGTAATATCTGACAATTAACTATAAGACAACTAAGGTAGGGAAGCCAGAACATAGAAAAGTCAGCAAAATCTAGTTCTCTTGAACATCCAGAAGTTGATGTCAACCTCTTGGGAAATCTATGAAGAGACAAGAATATCCAGCCTACCCAGAGATAATGATGTTCCATGCTGGGTTACAGAGCCTATGGAAGAACAAGGCACTGGCACCTTCCCAAGACAGAAAGGCCTGTGAAACGCCAAGCCAGAGCTAGTCTCTCGAGGATGAAATCACAGACTCTATGTGTTAAAGCTGCCAAAGTGACAAAACCTCCCATCATTTCCTCTGTCACGTGGTTGGCCACTCATGTACGAAGACACCAAATGCTGACATCTAAATAAACACACTTAATGGATTCGAGTCTGTAATGTTTAAGTCTGTAAACTGTATCAGCTATAATTAATAGAAAACATCCATTCTCAAAATCAGAATAACTTCTCTCATGCTTCAACTGGAGACAACAGAATAACAGGCAGGTTATTGAGTGACTGCCTGAGCCAAACTTCTGAGGTCTCCTGAGTCCTCATTCAAGCCGCCACACAGCACAAACACGAAGTTTGAGTCAGGCATGGAGGTGCACATTCAGAGGCAAAGTCTGAACCTGGATTTCCCACAGAATGATCAACATGTCCCTCCATTTGGACCATGTAGACCATTTGCTCATCAATCTTTGGTAAAAGACCAAGTAGTACAGGGAGTGACTTACACTTTAAATTAAGCCGATGGAATCAAAACAGACATATTACTGGCTACGGTCTCCGGGGAAGAAAATTCTTACCATGCATTATGTTCCAATTTTGGAACCAACATCTACCTACTGAGACGTGAAGTTCATTAGATTTATTCTGCAGTGACATTGTGAATCGAGCGATTTCTTCATTGATGCTGCTTTCATGGCTCCATCATCATTACAATGCACGTGGGAGAGAGACTTGGGGACAGTGTATGAAAGCTCTGCTCTGTCACACATATGGTGAAATACATCAAAAGCAGTGAGGGATGCAAGGCTGAAATTAACTCCGTTTAGACTAAAACATCATTTCTATCGGACTCAGAACATGATGCATGAACTAAGGATTCCTGAAGCTTTTTTTTTTTTTTTGCTTTTTTTTTCTTTTTGCCTTTTTTCAATCTGGGCGAAAATAATGATGTACCTAACAATTACTGAACTTCAGATATTTTAACAGTTTGCAAAAATGTTAGTTTCAGCCCATAAGCAGCTATAGGGGGCAGGGGAAAAGACTGGAAGGAAGGAAATTTACTAGAATGTTAAGATTTGTTTTTTTGGGGTAGTGAGAATACTGATTTTTCTCCTTTGATTTTCTTTTTCTCAAAGTTTTTCTAATAAGCATATGTATTCTAACACAGTAGAGAAATATATAATAAATTACATTACATTAGTTTATCTAATTTCTTTTAGCATATTTGAAAAAAAGACAGAAAGAGAAAATTAGCTTATTTCCTGATATGACAGATGGATGTCTGGGAAGTACATTTTTAAAATGATTTTAATAAATGAGAGTAGGCAAAATAATAACATTTTCCTGGCATTTAAGCCTAATATAAATGAGTAAAAAAGACACAGTTCTACCTTAATGAAACATTTCTGCCAAAAAATCATTCATTTTTATTTGTCATGTGGATAAATAAATGTTATTCGCCCCCGACCCCCGCCGTTAATTCTACTTCTGTTTCCTTCCTGGCCTTTCACTCTCTTTTCTTTTCTCCCAGTCTCCACCTTTATTCTTCAGATCAAACAACAACACAATTGTTCAAATACATAAAATAAAGGTGTTTGTCTTTTGAGATAACAGACTTAACATTTTGTACATTTATTTCCTATCTTGCTTCCAACTCATAAATCACATCTGTGTGAATTGCTCTATATTCGTCATTAAAATGAGGTAGATATTATTTCAATTCAAGAAACAGGTAGTAACTAGGATATATTTGCAATTAATGAGAATTTTTTTTGGATATGCCTACATTAGAAGTCAACATTCAAAAATGCATTTCTCAGCACATATACACTAAAATGTGTATTTTAGGCCATTATAAATACTATCAGTACAAAGATTGCTCGTGTCTAAAACAATTTGTACTTTTGCATTTGCAATTTTCTTGGTCTATTATAAACAAATGCACATTTTATAGAGCACATTTAAATGCATTATTTCCGTGCTTAAAAAATGTACTCTTTAAAAAAGAGCATTAAGAGAAATGTTAATGTAGCCATTTTACTAATTTCAAACGGGCAAAGGGTGAATCAGTTGAAGGTCGGGAATTCAAATAAAGTATCCTAACTGTGTTGACAAGATATGTCATGCTGTACTCTTAGAAAAGCAATGAATTAATCAGGCTGAGCCTGACACTACAGGTAACAAATATTATCCGACCAGGAGGACGTGCTACAATTTCTAGTGTATCATGCTTCAGAGTTGGAGAATTCTGTGAGCCACTTCCACCACTTAAATGTGAGGTCTGGGATGTTCCTTATTTACACGGAGACTTACTTTCTTCTTCTGTAAATGGGCATGAAAAAAAAATAGTAAGCATCTCTGTAAATGTAACAATGCAGGTGAAAACTTTCACAGAAGGAGTGGTCTGCAGTAAATGCTCAGCCGAGGGCATCCTCCGCAGTTTTATTTTTGTCTTTGCCCTCCACGACCCGATCATTTATCCCACAAAGCAGAGCCCAGGTTTCCCAGGCCGGAACTGGCTCCAGGGGTTTAACCACAATGCCAATTTCCTGGATTTTCCTGAGATCTCTCTAGCTTAGCAACATGAAACAATAGAGCTCCTACTGTGTACAAAGTGACACGATAGTTGGACCTCTTGGAAGAAAGAAATAGATTGGGTGGGGTGCAAAGTAAACACAACACACCCTTTAAAAGACAAGTACCTTAAGGCTAAAGTTCTTCCAGTCCACCTTGGGCTCCTGACGCCTACCCCCTCACTTCTCAGTTCGCCTACGACTTCCCAATTTGGTCTTTTCCATTGGAAATATTTAATCAGCTTATCACAACAGTGACAAAGGGATGGAGGCCTACACAGAGTTTCTCTCTGTGGAGTTACTTCCCAAACTCCCTCACCCTGACTGGAGCCATCGTGCCTGGATTTCTCAGCAGTGCCTCCTCCCCCATTCCTGGAAATGCCGTACACACTAGTTGACTGTCTTGGTTGTCACCCACTCCTTGACACTCTACTCTCTGGACACCAAATTGCTCTAACTGGCTGCATTTCTTTTCCTACCCGCATCTTAGTCTCCTCTAATCATCTAACCCTTACTCGCCAACCCTATACCACCTTCCCACATTTCGGCATCACTTAGCCGGCCTCTTCCGGCTGCCTACTGTCTTCCAGTTCCTTCTGACATGGAGCTTCCAAGAATTCGCTTGCAGTTTATGGTTTTTGAGCCCAGGAGAGTTGCAGTCAAGGAACAGGTCTTAACAGCTTTCATTGAAAAAGGCTTCAAATTATATGGATTTTTTTCCCCTCCGTTAATTTAGTTCTGAATCTGTAAATGCCATCTGGGATTCTTTAAAAGTTTTCTCAATCAGTGTTTGTTGTTTGAAAAATACTCAACTTGCCTTATTGCTGGCTGTTGAGAGAATTGATGCCCTGTTCTTTGTTCCACTGCACTCCACCTCAGAGGTGCTTCTCTGTTTACTAATGCACTGGGAGCAGTATTTTTAACAGATGAGAGGATTAGGAAAGTAGCCTTGAAAAGGGCCCAAATCAAACAGAAAAAAAATAATGTCAAGGCTGTTAGAGAGGGAGGATCCTGGGAAATATTCATGTTCCTTTACTACAAATCATATTTATATATATGATCAGGGAATATATATACATATAGATCTATCTCTATCTATCTATCTATCTATCTATCTATCTATCTATCTATCTATCTATCTATCTATCTATTTCTGCCAGGATTTGTAAGCAAACTATCTCTACCTTCTCATAAGAAAGGGAGCTGGGGCCTCAGCGGGGGTAAATGAGCTTCCTGCAGGTTTAAGAAGCTGTTCCCTGATCCAAACCGGGGTGCTTGAATAGTTCCGATAATGAAATGAAATGAATTTTCGACTGCTATAGAAATGCTGCTCAGCCGACCCAGACAGGCATCTCCATTGGTGCTCGCACAGAAAATGAGTTTATCACAGATGTTCCATCTCTTAAGAAGTCTTCTTCCCGTTTTATTTTAAGCAACTTGCTCTCTGGGTCTCGGTGCCTAACCTGCCTGCATCTTTTCTTAAAATGGTTGTAACAAATGCATTTTAAACCTGGCCACCCTGTTAGAGGCCATCAGAGTGAGCCTGGGCCAGGACCAGCCAGCAGCCACCTGCGTACACAAACATATGCATTCCCAGGTCCAAACTATTTTAGGAATGTCCAGATTAGAAAGATTTATTTACTTATGCATTCACATTTGTGGTTCTTTCCAAGTCCCCAAGATTTGAACACATAAGAATATTAAATTTCTACCACTAAAAATAACCAGAAGAAAGCCAAACATCAAACTGAGGAAAGTATTTGCAATAAATGATAGACAAAGGTTTATTATTCTTCTACAGAAATAGGTCTCACCAACCAGCAATAAATAAATAAAACTTCCCACTCTCCACCCCACCAAACTACATAAAGGGCCGGAGTAGGTAATTTGCTAAAGATAATATATAATTGGCTAATAAACACATAAGATATTTAAACCTCCAATAATCATAGAAGTATTATCTAAAAATTAAAGAGGTACCAATTTATATATTTTAAAAACATGTAATATATTTATAAATAAATTAAATGAAAATAACTGGAGAATAATAGAGCAAAAGAGTAGCAGTTACTTAAAAATTATGGACTTTGGGTGCCTTTCTTTTTGCTTTCTAGTTTTTCCACGTTTTCTGAAATAATCATTATTTTATTTATATAGCTACCTACCATAGTTTTCTTGCTAAGAAGGTTTGATATCTAGTTCTCTGATCAGTTTTACACCCTCCTATATTTAAACACACAGTGCACAGGCAAGAAGGACTTTTCTGGCAGCGTGGCATGTTAAGTCTACATGTCTGAGTCATGGAGAGAGAGGCTGGGATGAGGCCTATCAGCCTCACTACTCTATAATTATATGTAATGTTGTAAATCCTACTTTTCAGTTTTACCCTGGTGTATGTTTTTGTTTAAAATGAAATCACTAGCACATCTCATTATACAAGATATGGTCAATCTACTTTTTCAAAAATGAGCTAAATTTTGAAATGCGGCTCTTGCTTTAGTATTGTGGCCCTGAGTTTAGCGATGTCCCACGCATAGGTTGCCCTTCACTGCGGTATCTGAGTGTACTCCGAGTGGGGACTTTGCTCATGCCTGAATTTTAGAGAACACTGCAATTGACAGTGTATCACATAACTTCAAGATTGAGGAGTTGCACCTGGCTCAGGTGAGATGGCCCGGTACGATGTATGCTAACTAATGCAGAAAGCTCCTACGTATGTGAAGTATGGACTCAGAGAGAGCCTGCTGTGTTTCCAGAAGGTCTGATATGACCTTCACGCATCTAAACATTACACACACGTATGCCCACTGCTGCAGCTTTGGAGACCAGCAAACCGTACACTGTTAATACCAGAGAAAATAGCTATATTTTGTAATGCATCTTGGCTGCAATAAAGTCCTGTTTCACTTTGCAATTATAATAAAATAATTGACCTGGTTTGGGTATCTGATTTGGGGTATCTGAAAATCATATCTGACCTTCATATGTCAGTATGGTACTCATTCAATTTTCTGGGCATTTCGTGTGTGTGCATGCGCGCGCGCATGTGTATGGAATATTTTAGAAATATTAGTTTTGTTAACTCTTAAAATAATCTCTGAATTTGTGGCTATCCCATTATATAAAAAAGAGGGAACCAAGTCTTACAAGGAATTAAATATTTGTGCCCTAACACAGAGCTTGAAAGGAAAGATTAAGTGCACAAACCTCAGAATCTGACAGATCCGGGTCCCAATCCCAATCCCGCCATTAGCCAGATATTTGACATTAAGAACCTAACTTCTCCCCCGGACTCCCTGTCATCGCCTCTCTTTCCTAAAAAGCTACTTGAATTCTTTATATGATAATGACTTACAATGGACAAAGGTAGAAGCTACCAGATCTCTTAAGGTCTCAGCCGAGCACTGGGGAACTGTCACTTCTGCCACAATCTACTGGTCATTGCAAGTTACAAGATCGGGCCAAGTTCGAGGAGAGGGGAGACAATCTGTCTCTTTGCTGGAGAGGTGGCATGCACACAGGGGAATGGGCGGGATCGGTGGTGGCCATCTTTGCAGCGTGGCTGTAGACCTCTTGTTAACTGTCCTCAGATTACCAGGAGGATAAACATTTCAGTGAGCCCTCTTGTTGCACGGAGACTATGAATAGGACCATGAGATACCCAACTAGATATGGGTGACTATTTTCTTTGACATTTCTTAAATTTAATTAAAAGTTTAATCTCTGCTATTACCTCTAAGGGAAATAGCGATGTTCCTGGGCCCACACGTGGAGTAAAGTGATACAGAGAAACCAGCCTTCAAATCCCTGGAGCTGACAAACTTGCTCATGAGCAGGGGCTCATGGGAACTTAGAGACAAGGGTAGAAAACCAGCGTGTGGCTAAGATTGCGGAGAATAATTAGTTATTGGGTTTGGGGGATAGATTTTAACTGTTTCCTGGGGACTTCCAGAAAGACTGGCACTCTCAACTATTAAATAGAATAAAGTTTCAAGTTATTGTGATTTAAGTGCCAGAAGAAAATTATCCCTCATGGTTTATGGCAATCTGGGAAATACAGAACATATATCAAAGTTTCTGACACAGTGTATGGCTCAAATTAAGTACTCAAAAAATGGGAGTTACAGGGTTCAATTCAAACGTAAGTCTATCAAAGTCCATACTATTGACCTTTGTGATATTATGTTTATTATTACTGTAACTGCAGGTGACTTCTATGCATTCATGGGTATGAATTCACCATTTGAGGAATTTAGGGTTCACATGTTTGACTCATGGAATGACTCCTTTGCAGGGATAGGTACAAGAATGAAGAAGAGACATGAACCAGAAGCTGCAAAACCAACCCCTCCCCCCATTGGCTCCCAGATGGACAAAGTAAAGCAGCAAGAACACAGAGGACTATCCCCAAAACAGGAAGATGTTGGCTCAAAACAGCCGTGGATTGATTGTAAGAAGGCCCAGGCCACTAACTTCCTCTCACAGACTTTCTACAAATTTGATTCCATATTCAGATAGCAACAATCTTTGAAACTGTGAGTAACCTCAAGCAGCCTCCTTTATACCTTAATATAAATTGTTATAATCAGATCAGCCTGGCCTGCTAATTTATGGATTGAGATTTTCAGTTAAAGAGAAGGGGTTTTGAAAGATGAGATCTAGACCTGTGTGGGAGAGGACTATGACCAGCTTGAGGCTGTGGAAGCCAATCTGGAGATAGTAGAGGGATTGAGACTTGAGAGGAAGCCATAAAGATCACTTCTAAAGCAATACCTCTAGTCACATATTGATTATTTGGCGTTCCCAAGTTTATTACTTTCACTGAGAATTACTAACAAGCCTGCCTTTTCTGAACTCCTCAGAAGGCCCCCACCTTTTCCCCTAGGCTCTTTCCTTGCACTCTTGCAGATAGATCACGTTCACATACCACTGATTTAAAGGGAGACATATCATGAAATGAGTAGAAAATATTATTGACACATATATTTTAAATGGGTGTTTTTAATTGTATGTAAATTACAGCTCAATAAAGGTAACAAGAAAAAGTCAGCTTTTGACATTCAAAGTATGACTTCTCTGAGCCTGCATTAAGAAAATAGTCTTGTAAGGTATGCTTGGTCTTTCTATTCCACTAGCTTCCATCAGTCTACCCTGAAAGAGGCCTGGCGATCTAGAGTATGAAGATTTACTGTCAGGTAAAGGAGTGGGAGTGGCAGGTGTGAGTGAGTGACTTAGGCCACCAGGGAGCAGGGACATACACAAGATAGGTTTAAAGGAGCACTGAGAGCAGGGACCTGGGAAGAGGCTTCCAAATCAGGTTTGAAAGATTTCATATCAGTGGCCAAAGAAGAGGCTTGGTAGATAGATGAGCCTGAGAAGTGTTCTTGGCTCCTAATGGACTAAGACTTGAACCTGCTTGAGGGAGACCCAGAAAAGTCCCTGTGCCTAGTGGAGAGACTTAGGAGCACATATAAAGGAGACCTCCATGAGTCTGGGTCAGGACAAGAAGATTTTGTGGGCCGGGATTTGGCAATTGGATGCAAAAGGAAGGGATGGGAAGCTAGGACAATGGGTACCAGAAGGATGTTTCCAGAGACCGTGTGAGAGCAGGGAACCCAAATGGTCACCAGTAGAGACCTGTGAACATCCACAGACACCACATGGATACAGAAAGGGTGAAAAATTCTAAGTGGCCACCACTTACTCAAAAGAGCCTAAATCATCCAAAAAAGATACTGAGACACAGTTAACAGCAGCTATAAAGTCAAGCTTTTTCTTCTTGATACCCTGAAAGTGAGGGATTTATTTAGGATAATTATTAAATCATTTCTATAAACCAAAGAATATATATATATGTACATATATATATGTGTGTGTATACACACACACACACACACACACACACACACACACACACATAGTCTCCTTACATTTGAATTAAAATGAGTATAAATTTTTAAACAGTTGTGTTTTTTTGTCATTTTTTTCTAGTCTTTTCCAGAATGACCCAGCAGCAGCTTGGGAAATCTCATACATGCTGCAGTTCCAGCAATCCTCAAGAATTTACTTGGCTCCCTCTGATTCTAGAATCCTAGGAAGCTTAGGGCGGCTAGCCACATCTATATCACCTAGTGAGAGCTCACGATGTAGACTCCTGTGTGGCTTGAATATGACTTCCAAGCTTCCAGTCCCATGGACCATCAGCAAGTCACAGAAAAGCTGTGCCTCAGATGCTGGAAGTGGCTGACTCACGATCCCTTCCCAATCTCTTTCTTTCATGCCTTCTTCTACTATGGAGATTAAAATCCTAAAAACTTGTTCTCAGCCTCCCCTGCAGTTAAAAACCAACTCCTAGGAGGAAAAGTCCTTCGCGGCTCAGCCTTTCCCCCCTCATTCTATTGCCCCACCCTTTCCCTGCTCATGTCACAGGCATGATATCCATAACTGCAACAGCCATCTTGTGACCATGAGATGACAGCCAGAGGACAGAGACTGCTTAGTAAGGATGGAAAAGCAGAAACATGAAATAACCTGGGTCGCTGATGGCACAGGCCTGTCCCAGACTTCATGAAACAGAAAGGCAGTATATGTTTTCTCTGTTATTAGATTTTCTGTGCTTAGAGCCAATCCCATTTCGACTGATGAAAGAGGAAATTGCTGTCATCTGAATATAGACCCCAATTCATATTTGCTATGCTTATATGTTCACTTTCTCTTCTATTTATTAATCCATTTATTCAACAAATATTTATTATTCATCTGTTACATGGCAGGAACTCTTCCAGTTGCTGGGGATATAGTGATGAACTAGACAAAGTCCCTGAAGACCTGGGGATACTATTCCCTCTTCTGGAAACTCAGGCTGTGCAACAGACTCTCCCAACTGAGCCTGCTCTTCATTCAAGATGCACGTCTTTGTAAAATCTACTGCTTTATAACATAAAGGGCAATGTAACTAGGGTGTCCATGTTGGGTGACTGTCTTGTTTCGTCAACTAAATTGTAAGCTGCTCAGGGTAGGCAGCTGCCATTTGTACTTCTTTTATGTTTCAGTTTTTATACACTTGATAGTTTTATAATAAAGTCCTGTTGGTTGATTAATTTCTTGGCCAAACGGGAGAAATTTTAAATTTTGCTAAAAATATCTTTCCAACAGCCTTTACCTCACTTTTGTTGCAACACGCCCTTCAAGGTCAGAAACCTGGATCAGGTCACTTACATGTCTGGTCAATTTCCACTGTCTCTGGTTTATATATCCTACATGAGTTAGATTTATTTACATTATTTTTGGTTGAAATTTAGTTAGAGCAACCTCTCCCTTTGGTAGATTCCTGCAAATTTCCTCGGGCTAAATACCATTCCTTTAAGCTACATTTCAGCACAGAGCTTTCTTTGTTCACGAGAATTCCAGAGGCGTCTCACCACAGCTACACACAACTTGTATGGGAAAGTGTCCGTCACTTTTTCAGGAAGAGAGATACATGCATGGTTTCCAAAGCATTGTGCCATAACATCAGCGCAGAGAAAAGGTTACGTTGAGAAGAGAGTAGATCTCTAATGCCAAGACAGTTGTAAGCCTGAACCAGAAAAAAAAAAAACAGAAATATGTAAAGGAATGTACTTTCTCATTCCTGCTCTGAGGAGGAAGAATGTGACAGCTCAGTGTACAGAAGTATACTGCTCAACATTGACTGACTATTAGCATATTATAATTTAATCTCATATTGCAAATATTCTTTATGTAAATGGCTTGGAAAAATCTGTAGGCAATTATTGTTAATATCAAGTAATTTACAGCGTGCGGGGATCCCAAAGCCTTTTACAAACTAGTAAACAGCATCATCTGAAACTCACCAGCATGTAAGGGAAGCACAGAGAAGTTAAGTGGCTTGACAAAGGGCCCACAGCAAGTCACAGGCGCCTGTGAGTCTACAGGAGGCTGGAAGTCACTGGCACTCATACTGGAAGCACCGTGGCTTCCCAGTCCCTTGCACTCTAGCATCCCGCCAACCCTGCCGTCCTCTGCTCTCTTGCATTCCTGTGTCACTCATTTGTCGAATCCTTCTCCGTGGTCCATTAACTTTCAAAGTATTGAGCATTGCAGTGAGTGTATGGATACAGTGGGATTTGAACACCTGCCTGGGAATAAGAAGCAAAAGAAAACTGACAAAAGCCAGTGATTCCCCAAGTAACAGATTATTTTAATCAGTATATAAGTGAAAATGTTGTTCACTTGGGCCCGAATCTTTCTTCATTCCTTTCTATTACTGTCCCTGGCAATAGATATCTTCTGTAATTAGCCCCAAGTTAGAGAAACAAACACAGTGGAAGTAAAAATCAAAAATAACTTAAAACCTACAGACACAAAAGAAAGATGTTCCTATTACCTTTCAGAGAAGAGGAAAAATCCTGCAAGACAGATGCATCTGTGAGGGATGCACGAGGACCATAGGACCGATGGCATCTTTTGTGGGACAAAAGGTGAGTTTTAAGTTGACAAGATTGACAATTACAGAAGTGAATGCTGTGCATAATATTTGTTTGAGGGAGAAGGCAAGAATGGCTGTGTGCGACTTTTTCCACCACTCTGAACAAAGGAGACTTATTCGTGGGATGCCAGCTCTGGTTGCCATGAGGAGCCATCGTCAAACTGCAGGAGGCTTGGTACCTTTCTTTAAAGAGCACTCCCATATCTTTCGCAGGCTAAGCTTGTCTATCACATGCTGTGGCTTCACCAGGTTGAGCTTGGAGATCCTCTCATACGATTACTTCTGATCTTCCTGCTTGCCCTTGTGCCGATTCCTTTTACCATGAGGCTACTCGTATAATGTAAACAAAGAAGAGCCTTTTGAGCCTTCATTTCCAGCAGATGAGATTGGTGTTGAGCCAACTGTCTTCCATGAAGCTCTCTTTGACTACTCAGGCCAACCAATATAATCCAATACAACTCAACAAAATTCTGTGGTAGGTTTTGAAGGTGACCAGAGGAATGATAAATAAATTGTCTCACCCTCCAGGAGCATACAACATCCGTCTCTAAATAATTACTATCCAAAACATCTATACTACACACGTGGTGTTTAAATATCTACGATCTTTACATTTGTTTAAATTTTCAAGTCTTTTCTCTCCATTTATGTTGTCAGTTCTTAAAGGCCAGAAAATGTTCCCTTTGTGTTTTCCAAAGAAGCCAGTATAATTCAAGGTCTATAGTAATTGCTACTCTAGAGATATTTTTAGTCAATCAATCAATAAAAGGGTAATGATTATATCCTAGTAGGAAGGATTCTATTAGATTTATGACTCTTTACTTTAGAACTTCACCTTAGGATTTTTTATCTGAAGGAGCAAAGGTGATTTCCACAATATCAAAGTTTTATAAACATATATGTGAGATTGGAAATTACCACTGTATTATAGATCTGGAATGAGCTTGGAATTTCATAACATTTTCTACTAGTCATTCTATCTCACTAAAATTATATAAAATCGTTATACAACTAACATAGCATGGCTACAGTGAAACAATCAGCTGAAGTCACAGATATTTAATAATATAAAAATCACCACTGATATATAAAAGCTTGATCAGGATCTCCTTTATCTAGATAGAATGTTGTGTAGGATGTTAATAATTTACCAGCATGTGACATAAGGTTAGATAGGAATCCTTACATGACAAGATGCCTCAGAGCCTTTACTTGGTTAGAGAGCGTTATGACTCATATTGTCTGCAACATTTTTCCCAAATACACTTAAAAATGGGATTCATGTTTTCAAAATACCTCGCAGGACTGGGGTTGCAACAGAACATAAACTAGCTAATCTACGAGGTCTGTAAGACACTGGATCCATCCTTCAAAGAGTATGCAGAACACGACTCAAGTCCTTTGTAAATCTGAGCATCTTTAGAAAATATGTATAAGTAGAAATTTGCAATAACTCCCAGCTCTACTTTGCTTTAACAGTCTTTACTCATTACAAACTGATGTCTGACTTTGCTCTTCTTTACGCACTCTTAAGCCATCACTCTGACCAGATTTATGTGGCAGTGTATGAATAGCACACTTTCTTGCATCTGTGCTTCTGGAGTATTCAGTCCTGGTAGCCTGTACCTACCATTCTTGAGGAATTAGTTAGATTAATTCCCCTGAGATGAGAAAACACCTTTGGACACTAAGGTCTAGGCCTTATACTCATGCTCAAACACAATATATTGCAGAATAAGTGGTAGCAGCAAACACAAAGACCGCCTCCCTAGGGAGAGTTCTTTGTTTCCATGTTTTGTGTTGTGTTTGTAACCACCTTGCTCACCATGCTTAAATCCCTATTTTTGTCAAAGAACTAACATCAAAGCAAAATATCTGACAGCATTCTTGCTTTTAACAAAGTTCTTAATTAAACCCAGGAGTTTCCTTTCTTTCTCAAATTGAAGATTTGTGTGCTCACCTATGCCCCTGAGTTTTAGGATTGTCAAAACCACCACCCTGATCCTTGTTGTTTTAAAAACTGAACCCACCCACACCTGAAATAACTACAAAGGCTCACTCCTCAGGTTGCTCACCAATCCGACAACACCTGGTCCCGTCTGCCTCAAACTGATGACATGCGCTGTACACATGGAAAGGCGAGCATTGCTATGGTTTGCTGTTGAATGTCAGAGCTGGACTCTTCAGAACATCATGGATCACAGCAAGCATATGTCTAAATTGTAACTGGAGTGTGTGCCTCTTAGTTGTTATTTGTTTTTTTTTGTAAGGACTCTTCAGAAAGAAATGTTTTCTGAGATCTTTGCCACTCAAATCACGACCCTAGAGACCAGCACCATCGGCATCTCCTGGATCCTGTTAGAAATTTAAAGCTAAGCTCCAGCCAAACCACTGAATCGGAGTCTCCACTTCAACAGGATCCTCGGGTGATTCCTGCACGTTGAAGTTCAGCGGCACTGAAATCTTGGAGACCTTTGGTTAAATGACCCTTTCTAGACTTAAAGACCACTCACTGTCCTTGTACAACTAATGATTATTTCGCCTGGTACAGAAATAAAATATAATTAACAAAGCATGGTATTGCATTAAATGATACTAAAAAATTTGAGAATTTTCCCAAAGATAAATATTGGATGTTGCAACAAGCAAAGCATCTAATGATTGCAAAGTTCCTTTAAGAAACCTTTACCATCCAAAATAATGCTTATTTACTTTGATGTTGCTGCAAAGTTACAGAGGGCCTCATGACGTATAGGTAATGACAGTCCTCAGATCAGCTGAGGTATAAGGTAATGGCTTCATGATTGGCTTTCATGAAAGTTAATCATTTCTGCTTTGGAGTGAGGGTGGTAATAAAGAGAGTCATAAAATCACCTCCATTTAAAACAATTTGTGTTTTATCTTCTTCCCCATCGAATGGCTTGGGTTTTTGGAAAAGGATGATTTTAAGCCAGGAACTTAAATCAGTGAGGATAGTACCTAAGTGATGTGTAACACTCTGGGGATAGAGAGTAATGCAGAATAGAAAAGCTCCCTGGTCTCCATCTCTTGGTGTGATATTTCTACTTCACTGTTTATTTTTTAAAGTCCTGAAATTAGTTCTAGCCCAAAGAAGAGAATCATCTACTGGCAATTTTTTAACAAACTTCAGGTTTTGTATATTCGGTTTTGTTTAATCTGCTTCAACTTAGACACTTTAGGAGGTCCACACGCTTTTATTCCCATGACGCCATCATCAGAAACATATTTTCTTACTCATCTTTGAAAATTGTCCTCAAGGTAACCCCGTGAGCATCACAGAAAAATGACATAATTTTTTCCTCACTTGTTATTTTTAATTTTAAATGTTATTATCCAGCCTGTTCTTATCTCCTAGTGATAATTTAGCTCCTGGTGATCTCAAACAACTTCTCTAAAATTGAGAAACCAACTCTAAAACATATCTTATACCATTTTATTATTTAAAAGTTTGTGTCCAGGCTTTGTTGTTCCAAAAAGGAACTCCAAAGTTGTTTTGACCAACTGAAAAATGATGACAGTACCAATTCCCTCAGTTTCTCTTTGCAGAGATAAAAAATTCTCAGCTGAAGATAAAATATTCAAGTACTATAGGATTTCTGGTAGGGTTTCGCAGAGATCATTCAGGTAAGTCTATAAGCATGCCTCATCATATATAGCAGCCGTATGATTTTATATATGTGAGTTATGCAACTGGTAAAGTCTAAAGAATTTTTCCATCACTCAAAAACCCTTACTCTACACTTCTCTGCCTTTGTTCCCTATAAGATGAGCCAGAACCGGAGGCAGTAAAATGTCCCAAAGGGGTCTTCTATGTGAATAAGGGTGTGTGTGTGTGTGTGTGTGTGTGTGTGTGTGCCTGTGTGAGTGTGTGTGTGTGTGTGTGTGTGTGTGATGTAGGTGTGTTTCTAAATGCACATTCATAATCATTATAACCATACCACATCACTTTAAGAGTCTTATTTTTCCTGCACTGCCAAGTTCATTGTAATATTTTCAGTGAATGTGTCTGTTTCTCTCTAGTAACGTGGATATTTGAAAATTAATAGCATTACATTTTAGTTTCCAATTCATGGGGAATATTTGCTAGAACATTCTTTCCCCATCATGAAGACTAGGGCTGGCATGGCCATATGGCCACTGTCGAGAGAGCATTTTGCAGAGCCAGAGCCAGGGGAGCAATTGCAACTTGCAGCAGTGCAGAGCACTGCATGCTGGAGGGCTAGGTTGTTCCAGTGAGTTGTAGAAAACACAGCCCTGCACAGGGTGCCTGCCCAGCACAAACTCCCAGTTCCAAGGGCCAAGTGTTGGATCAAGTCTGAGTGACAGTCCAGTGTTTGGAGTCCTTTGGAGCATACAGGTGTTCTGGAGATATCATTAATGACTTGTCAATCTCGAAGGAGCCTCACAAGTACAATGCAGAGCCAAAACCCTTACAGTCCTTGGAGGTATCTAAGTATGACTTTTAAAAGCTCAGTGGTCTGGAGGAGAGTGGTGATGACTTGCAGGAGGTCTGGGCAGACAACTCTGAATCAAATCCTCACTCTGCTATTTTCAAACTGTAGGATCTTATGATTACTACCCATTCTACACGCACACGCATGCACACACACTCACATGAACACTAAATACTTTTATCAACCACTTATCCAACAAACATTTAAGTCTCAGAGGACACAGAAATGAAGAAGATGCCTATCTTTGATAATTTTACTAAAATGATGACAGCATTCATTTATTAAGCTCTTACTGTGTAGCCAGATCTATTAAGGTGCTTTATATACATCATCTTAATTCTTATAACAGTCCTATGAAAGAAGTATTGATTATATCTACTTTACAGTTAAGGAAATTGGGGCTTCAGAGGTTAAATTACTAAAGTTTACAAAATTAGCAAGTGTTGGAGATAGAGTTTGAACCCAGTTGTTTTTTGTTCACACAGTCTGAATGCTTAACCACTGACATCATCCAGTATATAGTATGGAAAAGTATGGCTCAAATAACTGCTGACCAAAGTAGGATCATCAAAGCTATATTAAAGATACAAACACATCCTTGAAGGGTCAGGAATTATACAAGTGTTAGGAAAGGAAGAAGCACATCCACATATCAGTGAAGTTATCCTGAAGAATGAGATGGCAGAGATGGATTGGAAATGCTTTCTAGGTAGAGACAAATATATAGATTAACAGTAATGACATTCTCTGTGGGATTTTATAAGAAATTGCTTATACCTTTTTCCACAGAGCTCAAATAATTATCCCAGCTTTATTCTAATTAGCTTTCTCTCTTGTGAGAAAAGGAATAGGATACTAATTTTGGTCTCTCATTTGCAGAAGAGGAAAATGACACTTAGAGAGCATAAATAAATCTTTCAAGATCATGTAGAACACCAATAAAACAAAAACAAGTACAAGTTTGGATCAGAGACTTCATTTTAGTTTATAATCCGCTCACATTATCAGTCTCTTATTTAAACACAGGCCTAAGCATGGCCTACGATGTGCCCTTTACAAATACTTTGCAAATTCATGCACATTTTCCTTTTTCTTTTACAAATATAGAGCTTTCCAGAAGGGCTATGGAGACATGTTCGAATTTTCAAAATAAGGTAGAGATTTATTATTCTACTCTTCTCTCAATAAAACTGGGGATCACAATGTATTACTTGCAAAAGATTATTTGGGTTATTTTCATTGACCTCATCTGGAAACCTATTGCAAATGATTGATTCCTACAAATGTGGAAATGAGGTAAAGAGATGGAAATGGTAACTAAGCTTCACCAAGCCATTTAGCCACTCAGCCATGATAAGAAAAAAGTTTCAACAGAGGTGTGAAAATAACCAGCCTTTATTCATTTTCTTGCCTCTGAATTTTTTCAGGGTGTGAACTGTCGCTGGGCTGGTGCCTATAAGTGTTATTTTTATGGCTGTATGGCATAAACTACTGATTGTTTTTCCCACCTTCCTCAGTAGCAGAAATGCTTTTATTTGATCATATAGCCACCCCCTTCAGAAAAAGACTGTATTCTCCAATAAAAAGACATAAAATAGCTGAATGGATGAAAAACAAGACCTATATGTATACTGTCTTCATGACACTCATTTCAGATCAAAAGACACACACAGACTGAAAGTAAAGGTGTAGAAAAAAAAAGCCGACTGAAAGTAAAGGTGTAGAAAAAAAAAGCTGAGGTAGCAATACTTATATCAGACAAAACAGACTTAAAACAAGGCTATAATAAGAGACAAAAAATCAATTGACAAAGGGATCAATCTACCAAGAGGATATAATCCTACTAAACATCTATGCACCCAACATAGAAACACCTAAATATGTAAAGCATATATTGACCAACATAATGGGAGAGATTGACAGCTATACAGTCACACCCATGGAGTGATCTTCCAGACAGAAAATCAATAAGGAAACAATGGCCTTAAATGACATATTAGATCAGATGAATTTAATTGAGATTTTTAGAGTATTTCACCCCAAAGAAGCAGATATATATTCTTCTCAAGTGCACATAGAACATTTCCTATGTGCAAATCAAGTATCAATAAATTTTAGAAGACTGAAATCATATCAAGCATCTTCTCCAACCACAATGGTATAAAACTAGAAATCAATTTCAAGAAAAAAATTGCAAAATACACAAGCACATGAAGGCTAAATAATATGCTACAAAACAATGAATGGGTTAACAATGAGAACAAGAAAGAAATCAAGATACCTTGAGACAAATAAAAGTAAAAACACAATGACTCAAAAATCTATGGAACACAGCAAAAGCAGTCCTAAGAGGGAAATTCATAGCAAATAGGCCTACCTCAAGAAACAAGAAAAATCTCAAAAAAAAAAAAAAAAAAAAAAAAACCTCTCAACCTTACACTTAAAGAAACTAGAAAAAGAATAGCAAACAAAGCCCAAAGTGCCTAAAGGAAGGAAATAATAAAATTAGAGAGGAAATAAACAAAGTAGAGTCAAAAAAAAATTCAAAAGATCAATGAAACCAAAATCTGGTTCTTTGGAAAGATAAACAAAACTGATAAACTTTAAAACAGGCTCATAGATAAAAAAAAAAAAAGGAGAAGACCCAAATAAATATCGTTAGAAATGAAAGGGAGAAGTGATGACTGACTCCACAGAAATACAAAGGATTATAAGAAAATGCTACAAGCAATTGTATGCCAACAAATTGGACAATCTGGAAGAAATGAATAAATTCCTAAAAATTAACAGTGTCCTAAAACTGAGTCAAGAAGAAACAGAAAATCTGAAACAACCAATTACTACTAATGAAATCGAATCAGTAATCAAAAATCCCGCAAAAAACCAGTCTTGGACCAGATGGTTTCGCAGGTGAATTTTACCAAAGATTCAAAGAAGAATTAACACTTTTTATTCTCTAACTATTCAAAAAAAAATCAAGAGTATGAACAGCTCTCAGGATCATTTAAAGAGGCCAGTTCTCCGATTCTCAAACCAGACAAAGACATTACAAAAAGAAAAAGAAAATTATAGGCCAATATTCCTGATGAACGTAGATGCAAAAATCCTCAATAAAATATTAGAAAACTTGATTCAGCAATACATTAAAAAGATCATACACAATGACCAAGTGGGATTTAATCCTAGGATGCAAAGTTGGTTCAATACCCACAAATCAATTAATATGATATACCACATTAACAAATTGAAAGACAAAAATCATATGCTCATACTAATAATAGATGCAGAAAAGATTTTTGAAAAAATCTAGCATCCATTTCTGATAAAAAAAAAAACTCTCAGCAAAGTATGAATGATGGGAACATACCTCAACATAATAAAAGTCATATATGACAGACACTCAATGTGAAAAAGCTAAAAGAAGTTTTCTTAATATCAGGAACAAGACAAGAATGTCCACTTTTACCACTTACATAGTATTACAAGTCTTAGCTACAGCAATCAGATAAAAAAGAAAAGAAATAAAAGACATCCAAATTGGAAAGGAAAAAGTAAAATTGTCATTATTTATGGATGACATAATCTATACATAGAGCACTCTAAAGATTCCACAAAAAAACTGTTAAAACTGATAAATGAATTCAGTTAAATATCAGGATACAAAATTCATATCCAGAAATCAGGAACTATCAGAAAGAAATTTTAGGAAAACAATCCCATTTATGATTGCATCAAAAACAATAAAATATCTAGGAATAAATTTAACCGAGGAGATAAAAGATGTGCACTTAGAAAATTATAAGTCGTTTAAGAAAGAAATTGAAGAAGTTACAAATAAATGGAAGTATTTACCATGCTTGTGGATAGGAAGAATTAACTTCATTAAAATGTCCATACTACCTAAAGTAATCTATAGATTCAATGCAATCCTTATCAAACTACAAATGGCATTTTTCATAGAACTAGAACAAATAATCCAAAAGCTTATATGGAGCCATAAAAGACTCTGAATTGCCAAGATTATCTTAAGAAAGAACAAAGTTGGTGGTATCCTACTACCTGGTATCAAATTATATATATATACCATAAGGCTACAGTAATCAAAACAGCATGGTCCTGACACAAAAACAGACGCACTGATCAGTAGAACAGAATAGAGAGCTAAGAAATAAATCCATGCTTATATGGTCATTTAATCTATGACAAGGGAGGCAGAATATACAATGGGGGAGAGGGAGAAGGATATGCCTTCTACCTTTAGGAATGCTCCCTGGAAGCCCTACAGTCAACTGCCTCTATCCTAATGGCTATAAGTTAGTTGCCAGACTCAACTGATTGCAAGGGAGGCTGAGAAATACAGTTTTTTAATATTATTATTTTTAATTTTTATTTTTCAATTAGAGTTGACAGTCAATATTGTTTTATATTAGTTTCGGGTGTACAGCATAATGGTTACACATTTACATAATTTATGAAGTGATCCCCCTGATTAGTCTAGCACCTACCTGACACTGTACATGGTTATTACAATATTATTAACTATATTCTCTATGCTGTATGTCACAACCCCATGACTATTTTGTAACTACAAATTTGTACTTCTTAATCTCTTCACCTTTTCACCCAACTCCCGACCCCTCCTTTAGTGCCTATTCATGGATGCAAACATTCTACAAAACAGAAGTTGAACTAAATTTTCATTTTTAACTGGAGACCAAAATAGAATAATCATAACAGTTTCTTATGGTTGTTTAGGATTTCATTATTCTTAAATGACTTTGGCCTCTACTGTCTCATTTAGTTCTCATATAAATTCTGAAGTTGTAGGTACTATAGCTATAGTCATCCCCATTTTACAAAATAGGCAACCAAGGATCAGATAAATAAAATCTCTTTCCCAGGGTCCCAGAGACAGTAAATAGCTCATCTATTTATTCCGGGTTCAAATCCAATGGTCTTCCTAAAAGAACATGCTTTATAATCTTAGCATAGGTCAGTAGCAGATTTCAAGTTCAACAACCTGATGTCCATTTCCAGGAAAGGTCAAACAAGAAGAAATGACTATAATTGGTATATTGTATGGACTATGTTAAGTTAAAACACATTTATCCCCCACCTACCAAATAAATAAAAGAATGTGTAAGAACATATCCATCAACTCTACTCTCAGTGAACGTGTATTATCAATGGGTAGGCACCAAGTGTACATTTCCCCTGAGAAGTACAAGGAGAAATCATTTGAATTGATCTGAAAAACAAAATAGAGTCAAAAACCCTTGATTTCTCCACCCCAAACCCTGACCCCCAATCAAAAGAACAAGCCAGAACTGCCAAAGCCTCATTCCCTAAATACTAAGAGGCACGTTCCCTTTCATCACCTCTGCCAGCAGTTTCTTCCCAAGAGTGAAATCCCGAGTGTGCAGCCTGTGAGTACATAGGGGAGACGTCCCAGATGCTCTGAGCCCAGGTGCGGAATAAATTAGTGCTCTTCCTAACGTGTTCCTCTTCTTAATAATAAAAAAGTTATAATCACTTTTTAAATAAGTTTTTCTCCATTTGGATAAGTACAGTCCATGAGTATGATCTTTCTGGTCCAAAGCATACTGTTCACACCCGTTAATGATCGACCCCCATAGTTTACTAATCACAAGCTCATCTTACCTTGGTGGATGAATATTGGCATTCAACTCACTTACCAAGACTATTTAATATCGATTTTTCAAATTAGCAGTTGATTGGCATTCAACATTACTTCTTTTGAGGGGTAGTGTCTTTGTGTATAACTAATTAAATTAAGAAACTCATCTGTTCAAAAGTTGCAAGAATTAGCTTTGTGAAAAAAATAACATTTTTTGCCTCAAAATTGTTATACTCATATATACAAAGTTTTATATAATGTGATGAAATAATTATTGTAATTAGCATCTTAATTTGAATTTAGATGCAGTTTGGGTTTTTTTTGTTGTTGTTTTGTTTTTTTTTTACTTTTAGAAATCTAAATTAATTCCCTGGGAAACTGATGAGAATTTTTCAAAGTAGAAATAAATGCCTGTAATAAATCAAGAGATAAGGGAACAGGCAGAGATTATTCTGCAATTAAAGTTTACTAAATTAATTCCACTTAAACTCCTTAGAGTTTAATGTGAAAAAACTTAGAAATGTATATCTTCCCGAGTTAAAAAATTCACACACTAAAAATTTAAAGGCAAAGAAGAGAAAAGAACCATATAATCAATATTTCCCTGAACACTAATCAGGACATAAATGTTAATATTCCTCTCACAGTTTGATATTAAAAATATAAATAAAAGGCACAAAACTTGAGTAAATTAAATGGAAGCATGGACAGGTGATTGGAAGTTGAATGTGAATATTTGTTTTACCCAAATGAATGTAAATTTCATTAGTTGATAATTAAAAGGAAATTATACAGACATTACAATTACTGCCAATGGCATAAATTATGAAGCTGTATGGCAAAACAATTTAGGAACCCACATTACTGTTACTATTGTCAAACTGGTTACCAGAGAAACCTAGGGTAAATAATATATTCTGTGACTATGGAAATGAGGCCTTGATGTGTTGCTAGGCTGTTAAAGCTAATGTCATTGTATAAAACAATAATGTTAAACATTATTAGTTTTTTAATTATGTCAGTTAATTAGAATTGTTTCTGTTAATTGCCTATGATTCATCTCCAGATGAAAAATGCTCAAGTAAGAGCTTTGGCTTTTTCTCTCCCAACACACTATCTAAAATATGGTCTGAATTTTGTATGACTAGATTTTATAAATACTACTAGCCTGGGAAACAACAATAATCATGGTCAAATTCATGCATAATAAAAGGTACTTTAATAAAAACGTATTATTAAGGAAGGTCCTCAAGAATAAAGAACTATCACTTTACTACTGTGGACCCAAAGGTTGACTCTTATTTCCCAAATGTTGGTTTTACCAACAAATTGAGAGCAAATGTGATAAGGATAAATTAAAGACTCTGACATTTGCCTAGACTACAAATACCAAAGCATTTTACTTCTATGAACTCTCAGCTTCTTCCCTTATATTTCATGACCTCGGGAAATATTTATATTTTCTTAATTTTAATCAAATTGTTCAGTACTTATTGAGCATCTTAATGGGTGATAGCGACTGTGTTAAACACTGGATCATGCCATAATAGCTCTATGGCCAGAATAGCAACAGACACACTTTAACCTGCCAGGTTACCCCAATCCAGCATAAGAACAGGCATGCGCGTTCACAAAGATGCCTCCGTCACTGTTTCCTGGCTTGTAAACAGCTGTCCATAATAGATGTTCACTTAATAGTTGTTGCATGATGGATTATCAATTGCTGAAAATGAAAATAATGTCCAATGAGCCTCTCAAGATGGATTTTGTTCCACTGATGTTAAATATTCTCAACATTCCCCTTAGAGAGTTTACATTGAAGGCAAAAAAAATTTTTTTGAAGGTTAATTTTTCAGTAGACATGCTTTGAGTACAAGGAAATGTTATAAGATTTGTATTTATATTTTGATGCGAAGTCCTTGTTTTTAAAATGTTGAAAGCTTTTAGTGCAAGGGGAGATTTCAGAGAGCAGTTTTTCATACCACGATAAAATGATATACACAATATGAATGCTCCAACGTCCTACAATATTTGGTAGCAAGGAAGACTCATTTTACAGATGAGCAAAAGAATCATGGCAGCCAGGCCCTTCCCCTCCACCTGCCACCTGAAAGATATACCTTTCAAAGAAGCTTTCAGCGTTTACCACTCATCTGTGGGGTAACTTAATTAATGGCAGAGCCTGGTTCACTGATCCTCACCTTGGTTCTTAACGAAGCCAGTATCCCAGCTGTTACATTTCCAATTGGATTTTGAGAAGGAGAATTTTCTGCTCCTAAAGCACTTCCTTGAATTGGTTGCAGTGATTTCAATTCAGTGATAGGAGGGACTAGGACAATGAAAAGATGCTTTAACACCTGCCAATTTCTGGAAACCTTCATATGTCATGCGCTTTATCTGGAATCTGAACTGATGGGTCAGGGTGGATGTGTTGTAGAAGTTCATCCCTGCATCACAAAAGAAGCTAAGACTGTTTATTTAAAGTTAAAGAAAGGACTACACGATATTAATACACAGAATAATGGGCCCTGTACACGTTTTCACCTTTCTAGACAAGTCCCCAGCTTGTTCCATGTCCTCAAGCTGTAGTCAGTACTCAAGCTGCCGAAAAGACTTTCTGTCCTTCCAAAAATGGTCTCATTCCTGGAAGTTTCAGTGTTCGTAAATTCGGCTGATTGAAGAACTTGGCTGAGTAAAGCGTCATCAGAGATGATTTCTCTTGTTTCAAATTGAAAAGACTTCAGCACGCAGCACAAATGATCCATTAGCGTCCATTGTCTAGAGTTCAGAAAAATAGCTCCGGCAGCATTGTGCACTAATGTGTGTGACTTTTTTCTTTCTCTTTCTCCTCCTTCTATGGGGAAAGCACGCCTCCCAACGTATGGAATGACTGGTCTGTCAGTATATGAGCACTTTATGTATGATTAACAAAAGTTGGGGAAAACTGTCGCACCTCAAAAATTCTCAAAGAATTCTGGCAAATAGCAAGAACAAGTTCCAAAGAGGCTGAGAAAACCTGCAGTACTTCTAAGTTTATTGAGAAAACATAAATCAGATAAAATCACTACAGGAAATAGACAAATACGTATTTAGTGTGCATGGTGAAATATTTTCAGGGGGACAAGACAGAATAAAATGTTGCCAACTCTTTCAGCTTAGAATTATGTTGTAAAAATAAGAAAATCACACACAGACACAGACACACACACACACACACACACACACACACACACACACACACACCCCAGTAAACCAAAACAAACAACTTTAGAAAAGAACAAAATTGGAAGATTATTATTATCTGATTTCAACACTTACTATATAAAGCCACAATAATCAAGACATTATGGTAATTTGTGTAAAGACAAATAAATAGATCAGTGAAATATAAGAGTCCAGAAATAGACTGATACATATATCCTATATTGACAATTAATTTTTAGTAAAGAGACAAAAAAATCAGTGGAGAAAAAAAGTCTTTTCAAAAAATGGTGCCAGAACAATTGAATTTCCAGATGCAAAAACAAACAACAAACAAACAAATAAAACCTAGCATCCATATAAAAATTAATTCAAAAAGCAAAGCATCATAGACCTAAACATAAAATCTAATATTATAAAAACTCAAAAAGAAAACAGAGAAAAGTCTTTGCGACTTTCGGTTAGGCAAAGTTATCTTAGATTTGACACCAAAGCATGATCCATAAAAGAAAAATTGATAAATCGGACTTCATTAAAATGTAAAACTTCTTTAAAAATCATGATTAAGAAAAGGAAAAGAAAAATCATAGGGTGGGAGAAAATATTTGCAACATATTATTCAAAATATATAAAGAATTCTCAAAACTCAGTAATAAAAAAACAATCTATTTTTAGTTAAGAGGGGCTTGAGGGTGGGGGAAAAGGAGAAAGGGATTAAGAAGTACAAATTGGTAGTTACAAAATAGTCATGGGAATGTAAAGTATAGCACAGGGAATATAGTCAATAATATTACAATAACTATGTATAGTGTCAGATGGGTCCTAGATTTATTAGGGTGATTACTTTAAAAGTAAGATAAATGTTTAATCTTTATGTTATACACCTGAAACTAATATATTATTATATGTTGCCATAATTTAAAAATAAAAAATTATTTACGAAATAAAAATATAACAAAATAAACCTATTTTTTTAAATAGGCAAAATGTTTATACCTATTTCACCAAAGACATATAGATGAAAAATAATACTTGACATTACACACCTATTTAATGGCTAAAATTTTAAGAACTGACCTCTCCACGCTCTAACTAGGATATGGAATGAGAACATTCACATGCTGCCGATAGGAATATAAAATTGCACAATCATTTTGGAAAATACACTTGGCCATTTTTCAAAAAGTTAATCATATACCTACCATATGATAGGCAACAGTTATAAAAACTTATGTCTACACAAATAAAGCTGCGTTCTACACGGCTTTTTTTTTTTTTATTTATAATAGCCAAAAATCTGGAAACGATCTAATGTCTATCAACAGGTGAATGAATAAACAAATTGAGGTAGATCTATACAATAGAATACACTTAGAAATAAAAAGGAATGAACATACGGTGCGAATGTATCTCAAATAATTATGTTTAGCAAAAGAAGGAAGACAAAAAAGTATGTATTTATTATTCCATTTATATAAAATTCTGGTAAATACAAAATACATAATCTGTCCTAACAAAAAGCAAAGCAATGGTTGTTTGTGGATGGGATTGCAAAAAGGTAAAAGGGAAACAAGGAAACTTTGGGGAGTTATGAATGAAATGTTTATTATCGTGATTGTGGTGATGGTTTCAGGGGTGTATGGATATGTCAAAATTTTTCAAATTGTACACTTTAAAGATGTGCAGCGTATTATACATCAATTACACCTTATTAAAGTAGTTCGAACAAAAGCAAAAAGAAAAAGCAGTATTTGATGAAGTTGGAAGAAGATGATTTGGGGGTTTTACATTATAGGGATGATAATATCAATATTCGGCCACTAAGAAAGGTTTTCCAGAGGTGAGACCTGGCACCGATCTGAATGAATGAAAAGAAATCTTAGTAAATATTGCTTCATCAAATATCTTCTGAGCACCTACTATGTGCAAGGCTCTGTGCTAGGTATGATTCTATGGAGCTTATTTTTTTAATGGAATAGACAGACACATAAATACTGCACTTCAAAAAATTTGGGTATAAGTTTGCACAGAATGTTCTGAAAGTACAGAGGAAGATGGTTTATCCTCACTTGGAATTTCAGGGACGTTTTCATTAAAAAAAAAAAAATGTTCAGAGCTAAGTCCTGAAGATGAGAATGATTAGTCAAGAAAAGAAATGCAGTCAATATTTCAAGGAGGGAAATACACGAGCGAGATTTAAAGGTGTGGACGGCATGGTGCATTCTGAGAACAAATTGATCCATGTAAATAGGTAATAAAAATAAGAAGGGGGGTGATACTCATGCATTTATCCATTCAGGGTGTTCTTCAACAAATATTTATTATGTGGTTTCTATGGACCAGGCTATATCAGATCACAAAACAGGTGAAGTTCTTGGCCTTGTAAAACTTCCATTGTAGAGAAAGAATTCATCCTAGAGGGTGCCTTTAAGAAATCCATAAACGCCGATGAAGACCAGATTATAAAGAGCCTTGAATACCATCCTAAAGTGTACAGGCTTTATTCTGGCAAAAGGGAGACATAAAGAATTTTAAATAGAATTTTAAATAGAAGAATATCATGATTAGTTTCATATTTTTATGATCATACAGATTTAGAGGGGTAAGTTGATCTGATGAGGACAAGACTAGAGAAGGGGAAACCTGTTAGCTCGCTGTTAGAAGAACCAGGAATGGAAACAGGAGAATAAAACATTTTTAGGAGAAAACAACGATGAGTCAATTTTGAGATATATTAGCTTAAAGGCAGCCAGAAACAGCTGGCTGTATTAGTCTGTGGCTCACCAGAAAGGTGTCACCTAAAGACGGAGAAGTGTACTGAGAATCTAAATTAAAAGAAAGACCAAAGACTGAAGAGACAAATTCTCCCCTGGTAGATCTGTTAGACATTGGATGTTCACCTAATTTTTGCCTAAGGCCCCCCCAGTCCTGGCTATTACCTTCTCTTACTATTTTTATGTAGCTATCCCTAGTAAATGTATTGCCTTTATGTGATACTAATCTGAGCCAGCAGATCCAAGATTATCAAATTAAGCTCTACTGGATTCAGAGAGTGTTTTAGAGAGAACCTCACACATTCTCTTCCATTTATATCATTATTACTTCAAAAATATTATGTTGATAATTTACAGTCTATTAATATAGAAGGAATCAAAGGTGCCAAAACCCCACTGTAGATTGAATTATCTCCCTAAACAGTCATTAATGATTTAGAGAAACAAAAGCAGTAGACATCTAAAAAAAATGAACAATTATTTGTACGTGAATCTGAGTGTAAAGGAGAAGAGTTTCGCTATGTTAAATGTAACCCAAAAGAATTAGATTAATGATGGTGTCACTTGTCTCAAAGAAGTTTAGAATGCCCAGAGATGAAAGTAGTCACCTGTGCTGCCCATAAACCTCAGACCTGAACAGCCTACCAAGACCATGTCTTACGCATGCCTTTATACTGAAGCGATCATGCATGAGAAATGAAAGGCTAATACAGAACCGCAGTCCTTGCTTTGTCAATAAGCTAGGCCAAATAACCTGAACACTAAAATGGACAGAGAAACTTCTGGTTGGGCTTTTCCATGATCTCGTTTCTTCCCCTTTGACAAAAGGAATCTTGGGGGTCCCTTGTGCCAAATGTGCCTCTGATTTCTATCCTTCACTGAATGGGGCCTAAAAACAGTCTCCATTGCTACATAGAATTTAATCAATAAATGCAGCAATTCTTCATCTAATATTAAATGTTGGGATGGGACAGAAGATTTCTATATTTGTTGAAATTATGTAGAAACCTATGGAGCCCAAAAGAAGATAATCACATCCACATCTTCTATTCCCTGTTAAGGAAATTCTAGCATATTTGACAGAATAATGGCTTTTTCAGTGAGAGCGGGGAAAAAAAAAAGAATCACAAAACTTCTGAGTCCTTGCTGTTGTTATTGTTTTGGTTGTTATTGTTTCGGTGGTGGCGGCGGGTGCTCCTTTTTCTCTTCTTTCTCCTTCTCCTTCTCTTTCTCCTATGCCTCCAAAAGCATCTCTCATGTAAGTAAAACATGCAGCCATTTGTTATGCAGACTACCTGATTCCAAGGACCCTAAGTAAACTGTATAACTCTCAGTGCCAAGAGCAACTCAGACATAATGTAAATAGCAATTAGTTTCCCTCTGACACAGCTGATTATGTTTTTCCAAATATGTGGATCTGCTTGGTGACACTTTTGGTTCCCCGTCCCCTTCTGATGACAAGGAGAGTGGGGGTGCTTTATGGGATACCCAGGCCTACATGACTGAAAACCTGAAGGCTCTAGGTCGCATGGAGCCCCCTTCTCCCCTGTGTTCCAGCACTAACGTAAGAACGAGAATTTAGGGTTCCTTTTCACTCTTGTAAATGGCTTTCTTATTTAGCTATAATATTTCCTAACTTCTTATGTCGAATACTTTACATACATAATTTGTGTCAGGTTTAGATGAGCTAAAGCATATTCACATTTTACATTTGTCAGAAGTCTTTCACGAAATATTCATGATTCGTTTCTTAGCCCAGAGTTTCCTAGGAGAGAATGTTTCTGTGTACTAAAATACTGCTTCAGAACTGCCTTTGACTGCAGAGCTGGGAGATTGTTATAGTATTTGAATCCAGAAATTATATGCAGCAGTTCTCAAAATGTTTATCGCTTCTAAATGAAGTGATCTAAGGAAAGGCTTTGTTAGAGCCTTCAGTTTATACAAAAGTTCAATCGTCTTTTTAGAAAGAGGCTCCGGAAAACTTTGCTAGTAAGAGTGTGCCTTTTTCTGAATTACAAAGGTCAAAAGGCATTAACTCCAGTGAGTCTCTATGCTAGTTGTATTCAGATCCATGAGGAAAACACACAATACCTCTCCTGTAAGCTTATTCAACTACCGAAGTTCCGGATCTCGGTCCTACAACCTTTATGAGTGAAGACATTATACATATCTAACGTTTTTTACAGTCAGACATTAAAGGAAATGGACTTCCATTGTTTCTCACTTATAGTTCACGAATACAACTCCGGCAATTTTGGAAGAAAATGAAAGACTAACTAACTAACTAAATGCCACATCACAATTTCCATACTTCGATTTTAAAGTTCTCCTGCTGGATTGGGCTCTTTAATATTCCACAACGCCTGTGACAACTACTTCTCTAAGTGTTGGATATGCAATTTCGATCTCTTTTTCTCTGAGTCTTTGTACCTTTTAGTCTAACAACAAAGAGGAACAAAGATCCTAATTATACCCATAATCATTATTATCTGAAGAAGTTCCCAGTAATTAAATTTTAAAGAAAATTTATTTAATGAGCTTTCTACAGTCACATCCAAGCGATACACATTCAAGTAGATAGTGATTAGTATGAAATAGCACTAATTTGAATGACTTGATAAAAGCTTCTACTTCACTACTATGTTTTTAATAATTGTGTAATTACATAGAGAATTATTCCTGTAAATATCACTTGTTTTATATAAAATGGAGGACATGAAGATGTGTTCTATCTGGAGCAAATTTCCAATATTTTGAAGCTATATCTCCTTGTGTCAGCTAAAAAGTTAATATGTATGTCTTAATTACACAAACACACACACACTCTCTCTTACAAGGAACATACACCTTTCATTTGCATCAGTTCAGAATAAGTGCTTAGCTTAGTAGAAGCAGAGGTGGAGGAGAAATAAATCTTCTCTGAAGGAGTGCATGGTCATTACCAGTGAATGGAAATGCAAAGCGTATTTCAGTGAACATCTCCTAATTATCCCATAAGAGAGGCGTGATAATTGGCATAGACTATATCGATGTTGTCTCATCTATATCATTTCCAGTGATTCATGGAGCTTTAGAAATGTTATCATGGAATATTGTGCATTTGTTCTTTTCATTTCAGGGCAAAATAAAGTGCTAATCTTAAATACAACTGTAGAAAGAAGAACTACAGCTCAAAGCAGATCTTATTCATGTGAATATTTTTTTATATCGTGGGACTAAGGCACTAAAGGATCCCATATATACTCAAGTAACTATTACGAGAGACAATGAGACGAAGGAGACATACATGTCAAGGACTCAGGAGACAGAAGTTCAGATTCCTGCTCTACTGCTAATCAGATGATAACTTTTAATAAACGACTTGGCCTCCTGGGCCTCAGTTTCTTCATCTATAAAATCAGAAGACCAATTTTTAAAGACACTTCTAACATCGAACTACAGCTTTTCTCAATACCACTAGGTCTATGATATACCCCACTTAAGTGTATAAGTAGGAAGGCTTAGTAGATATATTCCCCTTTTCCTAAAATTCAAAAATAAAAAGAAGAAAAAAATACCACGTTCAAAAGGAAACATTTGAATGTAAAGTCTCTAATGCAGCTCTCAGTACTCAAAATATTTATTTAATATTTTATTCAATGACACAACACTATATTAATGTGTTAAATAGGCAACAAAGAGAGACAACAAGGTTAAAATGGGAAACTAAGATACAGTAGACGTCAAGTTTTGATGTCATGGAAATAAAATTAAAATGGCTCTGATTTCCTAACTCCTACCTACCAAAGCCTCCTTTTCAACCTTACGCAATGCAATACTTGGGGAAAAGTATGTGAGACAGAAGGAAAAAAGATTAAAGCTCCTACAGACTTTAGAACCCAGATTCTTATTAGGCGGCATTTCACCAGTAAGAAGTAACTGACCACCATTGGCGCAATCTGTAACCTGCATAAAGATAGGAGCAGTTTTCGTGCAGCTGGAGTGGGATTAAAGAGAAGGCGAGTGGCTCGAATGGCATTGCCCTGGGTCTCAGTTCCAAAAGCAAAGTTAGTGTTGTCCTGGATGGTGTGACTGGCCACGGAATTTCTTGAACTGAGGGGCTTTGATCTGGCCATGTGTGATCATGCGTTGTCAGATTCTCTCTTCCGGTCAACAAAAGCATTATCATCACTGCTGTTACCAACATGAAACAAAGGAAGTATTTATATTCCTGGAAAGCCCATGGGTTTCCTGAGCTGAAACGATGGTTTGGGGGCAAAGTTTTACCACCATTTATCCGGAGAAGTAAATTTGTACGTAGAGCATCCTGATGAGGCTGGGCCGTTTAACGTAATTCACTTAGACTTTCAGGAATCTGAGATTTTGTCATTCACGTAGAAAATAACTCCGGATTAAGTAACTAGCAATACAAATCTCAATTCATATTGGTTACTTACCTAAGTAGAGAAGAATTAAGGAACTCATCTTATGTGTTGCTAACTTATCCTCTTTCTTATGGCCCTCACCAAATTAAAATTCTTTTAAAAAGCAGTGTGATTTTAAAAACCATTTCAGCAGCCATCCTAGAATTCTGGAGATAAGCATTATTTAAGCCAGTCTCCTTAACCCAAGTAGAGCAAATGACCAAGTGATAAGACCTTCAATTAGTTCCCCCACACCCAGATTCTAAGAAAAAGTGTCCCTCTAGATAAGCTCTCCAGTTTGGTGTGATCTTTTTGTAGAAGCCCTTTCAAGGCTTATAGAGAATCAAAAGATAGCGAGATAAAAGGACAAAACTGAACTTTGAAAATTACAGATGCTAAGAATTTCATAGAGTCTCTGCCACTTAGGTTTTTCTGCTTAAGCCCTCTTTCGAATTTATCGTTGAGAAAAATATTAACTACTTTCAATCTAAAATTATATTTACATTTGCTTTAAGTTCAGTAACTGCCACATTTCACATAATTACATTCTAGTCAGTGCATTTTTAAAGTGTTTTGTGAAACCTTAAGATGTGAAAAAAAATTAACATATCATGAAAAGGGCAATTCACTTGAGGATGAAATTTGGGCAGGAGAATTTTCTTTAGTAAATACATTATTTGAGCAGGCTAGATTCAGCATGAATCATCTTCAGGTTTTCCTGTTTAACTTCAAAAATAAAGCAGACAAATTTAAAAACAAGAAGGAGCCCAAAAATAAGATAAATTTGATAGCGATTCGTCAGTGATGTGGAAGAACTGCCATTTTCTGGGCTGATTTTATTTTCTATGCCCATGATGCACGAGAAAAATGCCAGCGCAGAAAAAAATAAAAAGCTGAAAAAATGGATTTTGATTGGTAAGGAAATGGTCCTGATTGTGAATTTCCAGTTTGTCTCATTCTTCTGGCTTTCCTTTCAAAAGCCTTTTCTTTCATGGTTTACGCTCCCTGAGCTGTTAATATACCCTCATTTGTTGGTTCTGCTTTCAGCTCAGGCATTCACTACCTATACCTGCACGTCTCCATCTCTTTTATTACTCTACATCTTTTGATGCCGGCAGTTGTTTAGATATGCTTTTCATCAAGTCCCCAAGATTCCCTGAAAAGACATCTTTCTTTCAGCTCATCAGGATACTTAATAGCACATTCAGCTTCATTCAATTCGATTTCACAAGCCTTCCCTGAAAAACCTACTATGCGCTCAGCAGCTGGTCAGCAAAATCAGAGAACCCCGGAGATCTCAACCTATGGGCATCTTCTCAACGCTGCTTTCTGCACTCGAGTCTTACTCCTGACATCTCATTTCTCTTAATCCCATCAGAGACATCACATTTTGACCAAACAGCAATTTAGGTCATTTAACAATAATCTTTTAGTTACGTAGAGGCTAAACTTTCTACTGTGAAGCATACCAAATGACCAGAACTGTACGTTGTCACCATTTCTGTGTCTGAATTCGGTAACTCAGTCAGTTGGCATTTAATTAGTTAATAAACAGACCCTTTCATTGAGAGCATGCATTAGCATCTGACACCGGCTGGCTGGCAGACGAGCCTTCTTGATTGATTAAAATATACATTTAAATATATTCCTTTAATTTATATCAGTTGCAAAGTGAGGCAGTTATCTTTATAACTGAGAGCATTAGCGTAAATTATTTAGTATCTTCATTCTAATTTGCACCATATTATAATATCTATCTTGATCTCAGAACTAAAAAAAAAAAAAATCATCTGTCCCAAATTCTAAGCACACTGCGAGGCCTGAGATTTTTATATCACTTTCCCATCTTTGCCTCTTAATTCTCCCCAAAGAGACTGGCACTTCAGGGAATAGTAGTAGATGAGTTGAGTGGAGAAAATAAACTTTAAAAAATGCTGTGGTCATTTTCAGAAGAATGGGGAGCTTAGATTCTGATCGATGTTTACTTAAATATTTTATCATGAATTGAAAATAGAGAATAGCCTGAGCTTTCTCAAGATGATATGGTTAAATTTGTTGTTGTGGCTGTTTTTTGTTCGTTTCTAATCTGGATAGAAAATCCTTCTACAGTGGTTCAGTTTTGAGAGTTGATAATTTGACTGGTTTTGCACTGGGCTCCATCTGTGAGGTGGTATAAAAGGAAACACAAAATTTAATTGCGGTCATGTTAGAAGAATGAGGCCTATAAGAGATAAGTAAAGAAAAAATAAAGTATTATACAGTGTCTTTTGTACAAATATATGTATATAAGGGAAACACTTTTTCAAAATGACATCTTATTTTACACTTTCGTCATTAGGGAATTACAGAAAAAGTTTGAGTGAGTTGCAAAATTACATATGCCCTTTAGGATACGTAAACAAACTGACATGTAAATTACATTGCAAAGAGAAAGAGTCTAGACTGGAGTTCCCCGACCTGGCTGCACATCAGAATATCTTGGGGAGCATTAGAAGATACTGATGCATTGGCCCGCCCCAGGGATTCTCATGTAATTGGATTGAGTACAGCCTGGGCACTGGGTTTTTTTAAAGCTCCTCTGGTGATACTTATGTGTGTCCAGGGTTAACAGTTGACCAATTAGAAGCTATTGAAACATTTCAACTTTGATAAAAGAAGATCTTGAACTAGGAGAGTGGAGATGGGAATTACAAAGAGTGTACTGATAAACACAGGAGACGAAAGAGAGAGTGGTGTTAATGATGCCTTTAAGACTGTGAGCCCAAGTGCCCAGAATAAAGATACTATTATAACAAAAACAGGTACGACGTCGGAAGTGAGAGCTTATTTGGAGAGGAAGATGCCAAGTTAGGTTTTGACTAACTTGACTTTTTAGGCAGTAGATGATCTTGTTAGAAGTCAAGATTTCAGGGCTGCAGAGGTAAGTGAGGAAATTGTTTGGAGTCAAGGCTTAATTTAAGTCTTGGCCTTAAGGCACCAAGAGAGAAGAGACTTTCGCAAAGGAGGCGACAGTATCAAATGCTACAGAAGAGTTGGAAAGGATATGGGCAAAGAAAAGGTTACTAATATCATGGGACAGGAGACCAAAGGAGACCTTTGGAAATCATTTTAATGAAGTTTTGAGTCGCCAGATTAATCATGGTGGTGATGGCAATTATAGATGAAAACTAAGGAATGAGATCGTAGGTCTGTGAAGTAGCAGAGTGGATAAGCTAATTCATTTAGTAAACAATACTAAACATACATGAAAAAATGTAATAAGAAAAGATTTCAGTATTTCAAGACTAAAATAGAGGCATGATTGAGGTAGTGAATGATTAATTTTCAAAGAGTTTTTAGATCAAAGATTTAAAAATTTTGATTATGTACCTGCTAAATTTATACAAATTATGTATCCCTTTAAACACACTAAAAACACATACACAAATTTTATTGTACTTTTACAGTTCCAAAAAGAAGTGTTTTATAGTACATTACATATTCTCTAAGTGTTTTTGAATATGTTTTTATCAATATACTTTGAGCTGTGAGGCTTGAGATTTTTACATATTTTAATTTTAATTTTAATATATTAAAATCTTCAACATATATTGAAGATTCAGTTCACTCGATTTGTGGAAAATATCTGCCATATATCCAAATGAACTGTGAGCCCCATCCTCAAACAAATCAGTCAATCAGACTTACTATATGCTAAAAAAAAACCAAAATTTGACTTCACTTTTCAAAAATTTAAATAAACATGCTAATGAATGTCCCCATAAAAATCTTTTCATTTATGAATTCTATTTTTAATTATATCTGAGGGGGGTGGGCAGGGAGAAGGGCCCAATGCTTTGCCCTGGGTGTTTCGCCTGGATGAAATAAGGTATAGATAGCATCCTTCGAGATTTCTTACAGCAGCTTTTTTGCTTGCATCATGAAGAACTGTCCTTCAGGAGTGAGTTACCCATAAGGAACACTTTTGTTTTATTTTACGCTCTTTACAATGATTTTTGTAGTCCAGTGGCTTTTACACTTTGGTAAAGTGCAGAGCAGTTTTGAAAGAGGAAGCAGGAAGCGAGCATGGACCAACCGTGGACCCACTCAGGCAGATTAATTGCAGGAAGAATATGATTAAATTTCATAATCAGGGGAGGCAATCCTTTAAAGATATCCATGCCAGGTTATCCTTTGGAAAGCCTTCGTGTATGCCCCAAATTGAAGACCCTTATTGAAATAAAGGGTCAGAACTACAACTTCTGGGCCAAATCTGACCTGCTGCCTATGTTCATAAATAAAATTTTATTGGAATACGGCCATCTTCATTTGCTTACATATTGTCTATGGCCGCATTTACACTGTAGGAGCAGGACTGAGAGGTTACAACAGAGGCTGTATGGTGCTCAAAGCCATCTGGTCAACTATAGAAAAGTTTGCTGACTCCTATTGTAGATATAAAATTGCATAAATAGTCAAATCAGAGAGAGAGAGTACTTTAGGTCAGATGGTCAACCCAGAAATTGCTGGAAGATTTGGAAAGGCGAAGAGAATGAAAATTGGAAAAAAGCATGCTATCACTGTTTCTAACATTGAAGTGAGGATTCTATGTCATCCATAAGCAGGCCCACCCTAAATTTTATAGCCAAGAGAATTACATACAAAGGGGAAATGGCCACAAATAATGCTTTAGTCAAGCAGAAGGAACCACTGCAAATGCGTGCTACCATCCAAAACAATGCAAGGGTTAATCGTTCCCTATCACCTAGGCATTTCCCCTGGAAACCTTAAAAGTTGCATTTGAAAGTGAATGAGATCTGTAAGCAGGTTTTAAAGATGGTGGATACCCTCGCTAAAGCAACTAATTGATTCAGATATGAAACTCAAGTTCAGTAATGTAATCTAGTGGAATTTAATTTTCTAATGTGACTCTGATTTCTCAAAAGAGGTTGTTGTGTGTGACTCTCACTAATTTTTCTTCTGTTATTTCGGTAGAACTTATAATCACGTTCAATGCATTCTTTAAACCACCATAAAAGCACTGTAAAGACCATCAGTAACAACAAAGCCACAAATACCTACACTCCATTAATTCGAACTAATTAAGTAGGACTGACATAACTTTAGAGATATAAATACAACTTTTGTGTAGATGCAGTGAATCTGGCCAGGAAGGCTAGGTGTATCTCAGAAGAGTGTTTAGAAAAACTTCTTTAAAGAACTGAAAGATTTGGTGAATTCACCACTTCAATTACAGCGTTATTAACATCTATTAAGGACCTACCACATAGAAGATATTGGGTATATCTGAGCTCAGGATGATAATTTTTAATTTTATCCTTGCAGATTCAATCATATTTCTCATTTATAATATTTAGAAGAGATTTTTGATAGAGATTTTTTAAAAAAAAATTCAGCCCCTATCTGAATTATTAAAAATTTAAACTCTAGAGTATCTAAATTTGTACTTTTTCTCTTTAGTGTCCTAGTACTGGCATAAGTGTGAGCAGACTATTTCCAAATTCAATATTCAAAATTTAGTATAATTAACGTTACATAGCAAATACAGAGATAGATAACTCTCTACACTTCACTATACATTGACATTAGTTCCAAAGTTCCAAAAAAATAAAAGATTTTTTCATACTTTTTTTTAGTTAGCAGTTGATGTAATCAATCAAGGCGGGATCAGGAGATAAAACCGCATAGCAAGTTGAATGGGATCAGTGTAATATAAGGAACAATAAACAAAAGGTTAGAGTAACAGTGATTTTGTTTTTAAGAGTTAAAGGAAACAATGAAGAATACAGGAACAACAGATATGAGAAGCAGCCACTATTCCTAGGACTGAGATGGCATCTAGGAAGCCCATGGCCCAAACAGGGCTGAGATAAGGACGCCATTGGAGAGGGTGTGGCTTTAGCCTCTGGATAAAAGGAGTGGCTGAGATGCCACCCAAACAGGATTTGCTAGAAATCTGTCCTCTGGGGTGCTGGGAAAGCCGTCCACAGACGGATGCCATGACTCAGGACTCACTGTAAAGTCACCCAAGAGAGTGGTGGGAGAGGCTGTTCATGGGCCTCTGCCTTGCCTGCAGGACTCTACTCTGAAGCCATCAGAATAGGTTCTGGAGAAGCTTCTAGATATTGTGGGTTCTCTTAACCTTCAGAAACTGGGATCTACAATAGCCTTCCAGAAGAGAAGCGAGGTACTAGAGATATTCTACCCTGCAGGAATCTGGCAAGCAAGGCAGAGCAGAACATGGAAGAGAAGCCATTTTTTCCTCCAGGGTCCCTCCAGTTGGCAAAAAGGAAATATTTACAAATTCCACCTCTGTTACTGCAGAACAACAAATGAAAAAGAACATATTTTGAGCTAAGAGGTAATAAATCAGTAACTGTCACACTTGGCTTTCATACGTGTGTCTTCAATATGCTATAGATCGTGTCACTGCTGAGAATTTTGTAATTGTCCGTTTCTCCATATAATATGTAAATATACCTGGAAGCTTTTTGGTAACTGTTTATCCAGCAAATATCTATTGCATGCCCTTGATGAGTCTGGTATATTCTCAAAAGTCAGGGGTAAAAGACAAACATTTATAATCCAGGCATGGAAATTTGTACACTTGAGTAGGAGAGGGAAAATGATCAGAGGTCACATACAATGGGCTGGATATTCTATCAGAGATGTAGATACTTGATGCCCATGAACCACAGATGAAAAGAAACTAAGCGTGTCTTGGGGGAGAGAAAGCTGAGGTTGGACAAGACTCTGCAGAGGAGATGGTATCTTATTTGCATATTGAAAGATGACTGAAAATTTTCCGAGAAGATGGGAGTGAAAGGCTCTCTTTCTGAGGGTGCAAAACATGTGAAGGTCCAAAGTTGCTGAAGATAATGAGTTATTGACTGAAGGTCCAAGTAGTTTCACAAGGCTGGAGGCTGCCAAGGTAGCTAGTAGCCAGACTGGGAAGACCTCATTCTGACAGAAAAATTAAAACTTGACTTTAAAGGTTTTTCTTTCTCCATTTCCTGAAACATTTTTAAGAAAACTATACTATTTTTATTTGTCTTCCTGGGGAGTTGTAGAGGGTAAAAGTGAATACTTAGATCTGTGCTGCTAAAAGAATTAGACTGAATGCAAAAGTGAACAAATACTATTAAAAAGAAGTGACTTGCTCTGGGTCGTGTGTGTGTGTGTGTGTGTGTGTGTGTGTGTGTGTGTGTGTGTGTGTCTATTCAAATGTGACTCTGGAGTGCAACCAACATAATATATTGGAGGATCAGAACATCTGAGCCACATTGCTGATTAGCTTGCTTTTCACCCAAAACAGAGAGAAAAAATATATTGACGTATTAAATAAATGACTCATTGAAAATGACTGAGCATGTAACATTTTGGTAAATGTGTCATGGCAACTATATTGAGCCATATTTTAATTTTGAATCAGAGCAAAGGGTAATACAATTCCCTGGTTTTCACTTTCAAATTTCAGAAGAGCTAGTAAAGATTTAACATTATAATATAGAGATCTTCAGAGTTGCCCAGAGCAGAAGAAAAAGGAAGAATGTTGGGAAATTTTCTGTTTTCCTGTTTTCTCTTCAATTGAGTTGTAGAGCTGGGAATCGGCCCTACATGGGCCCCAAATCTGGCGTTAGTCCTAATAACTGTGATCTTGGGGACACTTCTTCTTCTTTGTGCACCCCTGTTTCCTCTTTTATAAAATACAGGAAATACTTGCCTATCTTAGAGGAGTATTAAATTTAAAGAGAACATGAATTAATGTATACGAAATGTTTAAAGCAGTGCTCGGTTCACGTAAGCACTCAACAGGACTTATACTACAATATACTCCCAATTAAGGTCTTAGTGGCAAGTGATGAGTCAGTGGAAGATCTTCCAACAGTGAAACCTAGCTGTCTTCAAGTATCAGCTTCAATGTGTACTCCTGTATAATCATTAGCTATATAATAATTTAGGCATGGGATAAGTTAGTGTCAAATAGATGTTAGTCATTATTATCTATCCTGGAATGACTGGACAACTCCAACTCCTTAACATTTTATTCAACAAAACACTTAAGGACCATTTGAAGAAGGAATGCAAGTACTGTGTGGTGTTTGAAACTTTCTATTACACCCCAGCATCAAAACGTGCACCGTTAGTCAGAGCATCATGGCTAAAATTCCAGATATGAAAGTAGAACATTCTTTTAGGAAATGCTGTATCACCATTTCTCTTTGCAGGCCTAGGGGGTGATGTTATAGGAGAAGAATAGACATCAAGAACTATGAGTCAAAAAGTAACTATGAAAGGTCGGACATGAAGAAGCCGCAGAATTCTTGGCTCATTCAGTTCTCTTCTATTTTCCTTTTTATACATGCCCAAGAGTCATACTTGATTTTAAAAAAGAAAAGCTATATCTAAATAAGTCTAAAAGACCTCTTTGAATAAATAATATATAAAAATCCTAAGTAATAAGAAAGATTGTAGATTAAATGACAGCATTTTTCTCTTAGTGAAACATAAAATAATGATGCTATTTATAGTAAGCGATAGCTTAGATTTGGGGAAATACAATGTACCTCATTTAATTCTCACGACAACCCTATGAAGTAGGTATCATTGTTCTCAGCTTTACAGAAGCAGCAGAGATTGCTCAGCTACAAAGAATTAGAAATGAGATTGAGCCTAAATGGTGTCAGACTCCACATTCTTGCCTTTTCATTACCCCATGTGGCCTTTCATAGGGCTTGGGGTCTGTCATTTAACTAGTTTGGAAGGCTCAGACAAGTCAGTTAACTTGCCTGGGTTTCAGTTTCTACTTCTATAAAAGAGAGATGAAAACACCTATATCACAGACATGCTAAGAAGATTAAATGTGGCCAAATTTTACAACCTTCCAAACCTGTGAATATGGGAGGCATTCTCCTTGTCGTGAATTAGTCTTGGCAGTTCTTGAAATGCCTGCCTTTTGTTAGAGCTTGATCAGAATGATTTCCTGTGAAGATCCAATCACAACTAGACAGTCAGCATTTTGAGGACAGGGATTTGTTGTTGGAACCAATTTGTATTTTTATAGCGTCCTGTGCACATAACTGGCACTGGATGGATATTTGTCTAAATGAATAAAATAGCATTTGAAAAGTTGCGAAGCATTCGATGCTACTGATGTTATTCCCTGTGAACCTGTTGGAACAGAGGACAGGCTGGGAACAGCATATGTTGGTGATGATTTGGCTGCAAAAAGTGTGAGACTTTTTAATAAAATTGCACTAGACCACATTCTCTCCCATGATGATATTTATGACATTTTAGGTAGCAGGAGAAGACGACTCTGGAGAGAGGAAATAACAGAACGGGAGACAGAACAAAGAGTTGGAAACACTGATTTTTTTTAAAAGAATGCACGGCTATGAAAGAGTCCCACTTGCTGTGTGATACATGTCTTTTCATTGTGTACTAAGTCATATGAGACCCTGTAGAAGGAGCTTTTGTCCTTAGAAAGCAATTTTCCGTCAAGTTCCAAAATAATGTCAAATAATTATCTTTTTAAATACTTGTTTACGTATTGTAATTAACTGTAGAATCAGTGTTTCTAATCCCCAGTACCTAAGAAATTCCCCGGTAGTAAGTTGGTTATTTAGGGAGGGGCATTCATTCCGGGCCCGTAAATTTTATTTAAAATTGAGCCGTCTTCCTGCTGTTTGTTTAACAGTCCCTGTGTTGTTTGTAGGAAAGTAATACATCTCCCTAAATGCACCTAACTCTCTACCAGCAAATGAGTCGGACGCAAGGGCCTCGATATGTAATACCAAGAAGAAATGTGTACACGTGAACACATGCCGACAATGCAGAATTTTTATTTTATAGCCAAGATGGATGTGGTTTCGCCTTCTGGAGCTTCTCAGCCCCGCTTGACACCCATTCCTGAGGGCGGGTGCCTCAAAGCCCAGATGTAGGGGTGCTGAACCGAGAGGCTCCACAACCGTTTCCCTTCGTGGAGCATTTAAAAACAAATTAATAATCTCTGAAGTGGGGGAGTAAGGAGTCATTTCATAATTTGAATGTTTTGCAGGACTGGTGCTATGCATAAAGAGAGAATGAAGCTGAGTGTAAGGTTTGATTCGAGGGATGCTCCCAAGTCTCGGGGCCCCAAATCTCTCCCCTAGTCTCTTGTTATAGCTTCCCAATTTCCTGCCATGAGCGTCACTTCTTCTTCTTCTTTTTTTTTTTTTTTAGAAATTGTCCTCTCTCCAAAGCAAAAGTGACACGAAGGGCTGAATAACAAGTTTTCATCATCTAGTCCTGAGTGATCCTGAACCGATTTCCTCTGTATTAAACTAGGGTTCTTTGAAACTGGCCCAGGAATTAGATTCATTTTTACATTCAAGTTTAGAATTTAAACTGGTGTGGGATTAGGGACCCGGCTAAGGAGGACTGATCCAGCTGGGGACTGCCTCCCGCTCTGGAAAACACGAGGGGTCCCTCTGTGCCCAGGTGTGAGGGGGCTACCACAAGAGAGAGAATGTCAAAACGGCAAACATCGATTCTATTTCTGTAACAATCGTGGCCGCTCAGACGTTCCACAGTCTCTTAAAATGATAACAGACCCTTCTGATGACTGACCGCTGTCTCTTAATTTGAGAGGCGTTGCGTCGTATTGCCAGGCAATGGGCATTTATATCACATTTAGGAGAAGGGTCAGCCAGGACGACAAAGAGCAGCCCACCTTTTGGGTTGTAGAACACTCACAAAACCAATTACAGTGGCTGCATCACATCAGAGAATTCAAAAGCTATAAGCAATTGTTATAAAAAGAAAATTGAGCCACATGCTACAGTTTTTTTTTCTTTTCCCTTTCCATTAAATCATAACAGAGTATCTTTGGCCTAATGTCCCCTGTGAGATGGGTCGGAGTGATTTGTGTAGAAATTCTCACTTGACAGGCAGCTGTGAGAGCGAGCTTGCCGGGTTGACAGGCAGAGCAGCGCACCATCCACCCAATAACTCAGGAACAAAAAAAACCAAATCAATAGACATAATATTGCAAAACACTGCAGCAGGATAAACACAGCTCTCACATCTATTTGATTTTTCTCCCTCATCTGTCAACACAATTGAGAAGTCGCGCTTGCTAATTGTCTTCCATTGGCAGACTGCACGGCTTTGGAGCTGGGACACTTGGATGTCACAGTCTTTGCCGCTCGTAGTCGCCAGCCTGGCAGCCTTGAAAGCGGCCTCCATTTTGATCGGCTGTGTTCATCTGTGCGACTTCTCTCTGTCTGGATGAGGCGTCCTCTCCATTATGCAGTTCTTCTCATCATTAGCACCGACTGAAGAATCTGTGCCATGTTCTCTGTATCCAAAATATTTGAGGGAGGCAAAGAATCCCAGGAAGTCAATGAAAATGCGCTTCTATTGCCAGCTAGCATTTGCAACTGCCAGACTTCCTTGCATTCAAATTAGATTACCCAGCCGAGGAAGGACAGAGAGGGACTGGTTTCAAACTCGGCTTTCTTTTGTCACTAAATGGCTATGTTTAAAAAGAGGACACTTGATTCACTTCCTAAGAGATCATGCACGTCGACTCCCTTCCTCCCCATCTTCACAGTTGTGAAGTCATCAACAAACCTTTAAACTCTGCATAGACAGGAACTCTGCCACCCAGCCCTGACTCCCCTCCCAGCCCCTGAGCCCCTCATCCTCCACATACCCAGCATAGTGCTTGGCAAACATTTGGGGGCTACCACATATTGGTCATATTGGCGGACCAAGAGGCGCTGAACTGCAGAGAACAAAGGAACGAGGGCTTAGGAGCTCACGGGCCTGGCTGTCTTCTAGGAGGGCAGGACGACTGCGTCCTGCTCTCCCTTACACTCTGTTTGGCAGAGACTGTCCAAGCTGTCTTCATCGGATCTTAGGAGGCAGAGGTCTAAGAACTTGACCATCAAGGTATAATAGGTTTCACAGGGTAACTAGGGCGAGCAGTGTGGCCTCCCTGGTAAGTGGACAGGCTGGACTCCCCACCCCCCACTCCCATTCTGCCCTTCACAGACCTTCTCACTAATTGCCAGGAGTAATTCTGGGAGCGTTCCCTGTTCACAAGTGTGCCTCCTTCACATTTCTGAGGTCACCGAGCACACACTGAATCTCTTCCATTTTTCCGAGTGGCGTCCTGAAACAAGCCGCTGTCTCTGGCTGCTCCACTTTTCCCAGGCACCTTTGCCATGCCTTACAATCTCAGTCTTGGTCCCTTTCTTCCTACCTCCATCTCTATCTTCACACACACACACACATCCACACACATTACCTCTTTAGTACGGACATTTTCAGATACACCAAGTAGACAAGATTCATAGTTAAGCTCCACGTACTCAAATCCAGATGCCATTCATATCCACTCATGGCTAACTTATTTTATCCATTTTCCTTCTCCCACAGTAATGTCATTGTGAAGCAATACCAGATATCATATTTGTTTGCATATATTTCAGAATATAGCTCTAGAAGTAAACTAAGTAGCATCTTCGAGAAAACTCTGAGCCCTCCGGAACTTGGGGCTCCCTCCTTTGCGATTCCTTTGCTCGCTCCCAACTAGAACAAAAGCGGTAGTTCATCTGTTTCCAGATTGTCTCCCTCACTAGATGCTAAGACCACGGAAGCCGGACAGATAGAAGATGGCCGAACTGCACTCTATTGTATAGATCAGCACCCTGCCACCCACCCCTGACTCCCCTCCCAGCCCGGGAGCCACAGAGTGAAGCGAATCAGACTCTTTGTTATTTCCTCTACAGATAAACCAATGAGATGGTGGGAGAAAACCAATTACAATGTGATTTTTAAACTCTAGTTCTTGAGGGTTTTTTTCTTTTCTTTTTTTCCTTCTTCTTTTTTTTTAAATTTCTAAACTAGCCACTGTTTTAGTGCCTGGCCTTAAAGGCTGTAGGGACCACCAGCCTCATTTCCCAGCATCCTGCGGAGGACCTCATGTTTTCACACTTCTGATTCAGGCACTGAATTTTCCTGCCAGAAAACACAGCTTTAGGTTATAAAATCACAGCCACTGAAACAAACTGCTGCCCATTTCCATCTAGATTTCTCAGCTGCAAAAATCATTGTCTTTTCAGCAGTGTACATTTTGTCAGCAAGTAGCCACCCTTTGCTTTCATGTTTGATGGTAAAATAATAGAGAGGAGGAAAAAATGGCTTTATGAGAGTATTCAAAGTTTTACATTGCAAGTCTGATCCCTAATTGTAATTTCCCCGGTCATAATTCTCCTTAAGTTTTAATACATGGTCAAATTACTTGGCTATAAAATCACAGAGTGAAGAACAATTTTGACACTCATATTAAAATAACCATTTCACAGAATAATCAGGAGAGCTGGATGTGGCTTTTATCTTAAGGTTTTTAATGGTGTCATTTTATGGAATAGAAAAAAGTCTTGGTACATGAGCCATCTGAAAAACAAACAGGTTTTTATTTCTAAAAATCACTGATTAGAATTGTTTGTCCATAGGACAATTATGTAAAGAAATATGTCATTGAAAGGAAATAGTACAATTTTGTGAGACTCGGGTTCTAGTGGTGAATGCGCTGCAAAAGCAGCTGTGTGACCTTGAACCCATCGCCTAAGTTCCCTGGGCCTAGGGTTGCCAGCTAGAATAAAGGGCACCCAGTTAAATTTGAATTTCAGATAAACGATAAATACGTTTTCAGGATAAACACGTCCTAAATATTGCGCTGGACGAAACTATCCTAAAAGATTACTTCTTGTTAATCTGAAATCCAAAGTAACTAAGAGTTCTATATTTTGATTTGCTCAGGCTCTTAACACTGCCTGGGACATATTATCTTCCGAGGTCCATTGTCCCTTTCTTAGCTGTTCCTTTCTGATTTATCAATTCACAATAAATATTTTTGGTAATCTGAATTTAACTAATCTTTAAATCGTTAAAAAATTATTTCTATTTTCCCATAAGTTTTACAAAGGTGTCTTGAATTTATCACATTCTATGAATATGTTATTATTTCTGGATACCACCTCAGAATATTAGACTTTATACAGTTTAAAACCAATGCTCCCAGGTTTTTTCAATTATTGAAGAATAAAAAGCAAAGAACTAAACCCTAAGTATCTTTCCTTTTTTAATCACTTTTGCTAAAGTAAATGTAGCATTACAAAGCTTGGCATCCATCCTCCAGCATTCTCGTGAGCAGAAAAGAGAGTCAAACTCAATAATTATTAGTAAACGTCGTGGCGAATAAGAGAGTATAGGATCCATGGCCAGAGTCTTGGGAAAAAACAGCTCAGTACAACATTCAATGCTCCTTATTCACTACTTAATCAGAAAGCTAATTGCTCCTTGCTTACTGAACCATTGATACCCCCCAAAAAGATCAATTCAAAAACTAAAAAAACTTCACTGACTCTTAACAATTTTGCAGTTCACAGGTCATATATTCCATTCTTGGCAGTCCTTGTTAGTGATAGCTGAGATCAAGGAATAAATTGTGCCTACATATAACATTCTCAGAAAAATAAATAAATAGAAAAATATTTCCTTAAGACCTAATTTGTGTTTTCTCCCATATTTTATATATATATAGTTTGTGATTTGCTTTTAGCAAAAACTTATACCTTTAGCAGTTGAGCTTCTAATGAATTATAGAACAGGTTTTTGTCTTTGAAGTCTATATTTCTGGCAAAGCTAATGAAAATTGTGTTATTGTTCTAATTGTAATCAAAAATAAAATATGTTTTCTTTTGGTCTCATTGAAGAGAACATTACTGAGACATCCTTGATTTTGCATTCTAAAGATTCAAAATGGAAATCCAAGCCTCATAAGGACAGGTGGCAACTAACGGAGTCTTCCCTGAATTCTTAGTTTTAATGATATTTTAAATCCTGTCGGTACCCCAGGCAAGAAAGGATAAAAAACAAGCACAGTACTGATGGTATATGAGTTAATGGGAGGATAACTGATAAAATTAAACCTTTGCAACCTGCTGAGCTAACCCCAACTTGCTAAGCTACTAGAACATTAATGAGTTAGAGATCTTAATTAAATTGTTCGTAATTAACTCTCCCAAGAGTAAAAAGTGTAAAAGTAACGCAAACTAAATACCTGTGGCATTGACTTGCAATAGACAAAGTAATTTCCACACAAATGATATGCATAGATACATGCAAAATAAATGTATGCATCATGTATATCAAATTACAGTGATTTCTTTTCTCTTGAAATTCCTCCAAGCTGCAGTTTTAAAATATTGATATTAATACCTACTTGCTATTTAATGAAAATGATACATTCAGTCTTATCAGTGACAACGCTGAGTCCTCAAATGAACTAGAGATTTTCCATTAAAGATATAACATTTTCTATCTAAATGTAATGAGATTTAAATTATCGGTAGCCTTTAAGACAAATTTACACAGCAAAAAGACCTGGCCGAAGGGGCCAAAGAGCAGTGAGTTTCCAGATGTAACAAAGTCATCTTTGGCTTTTCCAGAGGATCAGTGCAGCCATTCTGATGGCAGTCATGCAATCCCACTCTGGCATGATAGTGACTCAGGTGGACCATAACCCACAGAGCCAACCAAACTATGGAGCCAACCAAACTCCCCTGTGTCATGATGGCTTATTCATGAGCTCAGGCATTGCACTAGATGCTGGAATGCAGAGGTGCAAAAGACAAGGCCCTTGGCTTCAGCTAAGGGAGTTACAGCACAGAGAGGTAAAAACTTCGACCATCTGAATTCGATATCTTAAAGCTTATTTTCGTTTCTGTGTCCTTTACATGTTCTTGTAGAAACTACATTGGTTATTGCATGAAAAGTTATAAATTATGATAAATTAAAATAAATGAAAATGTACATGAGTATACATTGTGGGCTACATGAGTCTGATGCAAATCTTAATATTATGTAGGTGTGACACAGTCCACCTATGCTATCTCTAACTTTGACTATGGCCATAATGCTGTGGTAGACCAGCAGCCCTCAAACTTGTGTAAGCCTAATAGTGCATTGAGAAATAGAACACAGAAGTGGGCAGATGGGGCTGACATGGACCCTTGCCTCGCTGCCCACCACCTTAGCCAAAGTAAAATTTAGGGGCCAGAACCCCCTCTTTTCAGTGGATTCTTCACTATCCTTGAGCAGCTAAGGCCCCTGATACTTGTCCTTGCAGTTACTTGAGGGCTGAGCGTAGCCACATCTGCTTCGTTTATGCCTCTATTACTTTTGATCTCAGTGCTATCTTTTGCATTACTCACTGGCTGGAGCGATGTTAAGCTGCAGAGGAAGAGTCCTCTGCAGAGTCCAAGGCACCATTGCATCAATCCAGAAACCAGTTGACTCTCGGACCGTGAGGATGCAAGAGACCTTTTCCCAAAGTTCTGTGCTTGAATTTTTTTTTCCTGTTTTGCAAATGTTATCAAGTATAACATATATACAGATCATATTCACCTCAAAAAAAAATGAAAAACAAAAAAACAAAACAGGATCCCAGAAGTCTCTCGTGCCCTCCCTAAAAGGTGGTCACTGTAGATAACTTTGCCTGTTTTTGAACTTCGCATAGTATAATCCTACAGTTTGTGCTCCTTCGAGCTTGGCTTCTACTCAGCACCACACTTGTGAGTCAGCCATGCTGTTTGTAGTCACTGTCTATTAATTCCCATTGCTCTACAGTATTCCCTTGAATGAATAGACCACAACTCATTTATCCATTTACCATTGATTCACTTTTGGGCTGATTCCATTTTTGTTTGTCATGTATAGTGCTCTGAAGAACATTCTTACAGATTTTTGGGGGGGGAATATATTTGCCCATTATTATTGGGCCATTGTCTAGGAATGGAATTGCTGGGTTGTAGGATACTTCTGCTTTTTTGTCTTTTCTTTCAGCATATTTTTCTTCACAGATTTTATCATTTTGGATGATGTTCTAAATATGAGTAAGTTGCAATTTTATAGCCCCACCTCTCTGCTCTTTCAAGCACCAGCAAAATTATACGTTAGTCATTAAAAAAAAAAAAAAAGTCCAGGTTCAAGCTCTTGTCTACCATCCCCTCTCCTGCTGGGGACTGGCCCTCCTGCTATATCCTTAGGCAAAGGAGCATGATTTCCAGCTTGAAGTTTGAAACCTGGCTGGTTTTCTACCTCTGGACCACATGTGATAGATAAGGACTAATTTTGTCTATCTAGTTTAAGGACAGAGAGAATAAAAAAAAAAAAAAAAAAAAAACGAGGTCAGGGCGAGCCTTCCCTTCTTTCTGGAAGGCCCTGCCCCGATTCTTCTCTGAGTGTGTAAGGTGTGTGTGTGCAGAGGGTGGAAAGGGTTTAAAGATAGAATGGAATGCCTCCGTAGCAGGAAAAGTTCCAACGCCCGCCTTACCACACCAGCTGCATGAGAGTTCTACCGACGGAAAGGCTCAAAGGGGAAACGGGGCCTGCACGCGGAAGAGAGAGCACTAACCACGCTCTCCTCCCTGGTGCCTTTACCCCAAAAGCCGTAATTTTGACTATGTCAGGCTCCTCCTCTGCACAAAAAGAGGGGAAGAAAGCCCAGGGTTCGGACACACCACTAACCCGTAGCGTACAACATAATGGTTCTTATCCAGAATACCTCCAACTTACCATTCTAAAAACAAACCCCTATCTTTTCCCCCAAACCAAATCCCCTTTCAGACTTCTCAGTTTCTGTCAGCTGTAATATCACAGTCACACTGCTCAAAACCTTAGAAACCATCTCAGATTTTTTTTCCCCTGTATCTACTCAGTCAACATTTTTTATTTTTATTTTTCTTCAAACTTGTCTATTCTTCTTCAAAATGTCTTTTGTGTCCAGTGGTATTTATTATATCCCAACTGAATTATCACCAAGGCCTCCCGGCTATCTCCCGATTCTGCCCACTGCCCCATCCAGCTTTGTTACCACTTTGACATTAAGCTTCCAAAAAACGGTGATGTCCTGAGATTACTCATCTGACTATGAGCTTCCAAGTTCGCCAGAGCAATAGGAACTGTTGAGTGATGGACTTTTGAACTTGTAATGAGCATCTATAATTTATATAATAAAATAACTATTTTCCACCAAAAAAAAAAAGCATAGATACTGTTGAATGATCAAGTCTAGAAGAATCAAGAATAGGAAAATTTAACTAGTTTTAGAACTTAAGTGTATTATCCACCTTAGACAACAGCGTCAGTAGAATGTGGGAGCTAAACGCTCGATGGCTGATCGCTGTAAGGTGTGTGAAAAGGAAATATCTTGTGAGCAGCTGGAAACAGGCCTGAGTAGGACACAGAGACAATGAGTTTTGAAAAGAGACCAGCACTTTTCTTCAAGGGAACCCCCAAATGGACAGTCTATCTCTGCCTCTCCAAATAGCGCATTCCTCCAAGTGCCTGATAACGTTCTCCATGCTCAAAATGATCCATCAGCCTAGTTCCCCTCCCCGTCCCTACCACTTATGTCCAAAGCTGACCTAGGCAGCCTCGCCACTCACTTCCAGTCAGTCTTGTTATAATTCAAGGTCTCCAGCTGAAAGAAATGAAAAAAAAATTAAGCTGGGCTTGCCGAATCCCTCTTTTCTCCCATACATCTTCGTAAAGACGTTTGGTGAGTACCTATCACATGCTAAACACATTAATGTGAATTTGTGCGAAGGCAGAGTGAATATCATATAGCTTTATCTTCAAGAAACTTATTCCTAGATAGTGATTTAAGACTCTCTTTGCCTCTCTTTCTCTCTCACTCACACACATGTGCACATGCATAAACACACACAGGACTGTAATATTTGGGTTAAATAACAATTGCATATGATTTGTCTTTATTTTCCCTTGTAGTATAAAGTCAAGTAAGTGGTAGAATGATTTGAATTTAATGGACCTCATTAGCTTTAGGCTTCTGCCTGTAGAGTCACCCTCCAGGGAAATTCAGACAGCTCGGTGGCCCTGAACAAGGTAAAGCAAGATAGAAGTGGAGAAAGAGGCAAACTGAAAAGCCAGTCACCTCTTCCCATGCCTTTTGTTTAGAGAGCTGTGGTTTTAATTGAGGTATGCTTTGAAGGGCACAGACTGGTGATGTGGCCTCTGCTTCTCCCAGGAGCTTTGCTCTTCCAGATGATGCTGTGCCTTGTGCAGACAGTAAATAGACCAAGTGAAGGCTTCTTTCATGGCTGCTTTTAAGAGCTACTAAAAGAAAGAGTCCTTGGGACACTGCTAACTAATTCCTAAAGCATGAAGGTGATGGGTTAAGACAATAAATATCTGGGATCTCGCTGACTTGTGAAGGGTCCTGTGAGCCCCTTCTGATCTCCATTTGGGCTTTCTGAGAGGTTCCTGGCCTAGCACTGGACACTGCATGGGTCCAGACTTTGATCTGAATACAGTTTCAGCCATAAAACAAACAAGTCAGCAGTTACGAGTGCTCCTCAGGCAGTATCTCACACCCACCATCTCTGTCTGAGCCCTGGGAACACGAGAGTAGAAGCTGGAAAAAAGTGGAGATTTTTCTTATTTTCCTTGCCACTCAAGAGATGGAAACGTAGAACACTATTGTTGTTGAATGTAGAGCAAAGTCCTCTTATCAGGAGGCGAAGACTTTGAAGCCTCCCCTGGAATCTGGGTGACTCTCTTTGACAGCTTTGACCAATGGACTGTGGTGGAAATGATACTTGTGACTTGTAAGGTTAGGTCATAAAAGGCCAAGCGATTTCAATCTTGCTCTTCTGCAACACTTATTCTGAGGAAAGCCAGTGCCCATGTAAGAAGTCCGCATAACCTGTTGCGGATGCGACGTGAAAGGAGTTCAGTCATCAGTCCCAGGTGAACCCCACTTTCTGGTCATCCCTGAGGCATCAGACATGTGAGCACAGTGGTCCTGCTTCCTCCAGACCAGCCCTCTGCCGGCTCTGAATCACTTATGGACTGAGAAAAATGTCAGGAGGAACAAAAGAATTACCCAGGTAAGCACTGCCTGAATTCCTGAACTATAAAATCCATGAGATACAGTAAAATACATGTTGTAGTCAGTTTCTGTGTTTCAGGATAGTTTGCTATGCAGCAATAGTAACCAGAGCAAAACACAGACTGGGAATAAGTGGCAAAAGCCATGCCGAGGTGACCTGGGGGTGAAGAGGAATGGCTGTTCATAAGCTGGTGTTGCTGAGTGGGTCCTAACTGGGGACAGGGGAGATGAAGATGCTTCTTCATTGGCCTTTAAAGTGTTAATAGTGCCATGGCCTTCACACTCACAGCCCGCATTGATATAACCAGACTCTAGTAGTAAAGACAAGAATCTAGAAAACCTATTTTGTATCCCCATGTGGTTGCTTATTGGCTGCATTAGTTTGCTAGGGCTGCCATAATGAAGGGTCGCAGACTGGGAGACTTAACAGATACGTATCGTCTCATGGTTTTAGAGGCTAGAAGGCTAAGTTCAAGAGGTCAGCAGGGTTAGCTCTTTCTAAGGACCCTGAAGTAGAATCCATCCCCTGCTTCTCCCTGGCTTCTGGTGATTTGCGGGCAAACTCTGGTGCTCCTGGGCTTATAGAAGCATCATCGCCACTTCCGCCTTCTTCTTCGCATGGCATCTTTCCTTACGTGTACGTCTGTGTCCAAATTTTTTCTTTTTTACAAAGATGCCAGTCTCATTGAATTTGGAGTGCATCCTAATAATATCATCTTCACTAATCACATCTGCAATGATCTTTTTTTTATAAATCAGTTACATTTTGAGAAACTAGGGATTAGAACGTCAACATATGAATTTGAGGGGATGCAATTCAAACTATAACATGGGTGCGTCATCTTTACTATTATGGAAAATAATCATAATATCTTTACTACCACTTCCAAGAGGTGCTGTGAGAACTAAATAAAGTAGGCAAAGTGCAAAGACTACGGGTCGGGTGTCTATGCTTAAAACTCCCTGCTCCCACCCTGAGCAAGGCGGCTTGTGAGACGTGTGGTGTGATGTCCCACATGCCAGGTGCTCAGCTGCTGTGCCTGTGTAAGGGTGTGGGCTGAATGGGAGCCTTGGTGGCATTTTGTAAGGGGATTTTTTTTGTCTGGTGTTTCTGTGTTGCGTGGGATGGGGCGCGTTTATGTTACTTTCACTTCCTACATTAGCAATGGCAGGTGCACTGTTATGGAGAACTTTGTCCCTCTTTGCCTGCTTCAGGGGTTTGTGTGTGGTCAAGCTGTTATGATTAAAAGCAGCACACTGAACACAAGGGGGCACAAAGCAGCAAAGAATTCAATTCAGGCTACTGCTTCCCTTATCTTGTTCAGCTAAGACTCGGCAAGCTACAGTGAGAAAGGGGCCATCTTCTCTACATGGAGGTCCTAAGGCTGGGGCCTCAGTGCCCAAGAGGCAAATATGACTGCCACTTGCATCCTTTCCCCCTCGCACTCAATGGACACTTGACCCACTGCCCCGCCGAGCCCCAGAAGAGGTTGCACTTGACTTCCAGCGGGGGCGATGCCCCGCTAAGCCCTCCCGGAGGTGCCCGAGTTTACAGAAAGAGCCTAGTTTCTCGGAAAATGGAAACAGGCATTACTTTTTCGTTTTGCCGAAGCCAAGTTAATTCTGAACCAGTGCCCACTGATAGCTGAACAGAGGGACTGTGTCAAAAAGCTAGACACATTCCCTTCAAGCATTTGCATATTATACATCTAAAAGCCCAATATGAGTCTAGGGGCAAAATCAGCCTTAGTGAGGGCACCTGGGTGTCCTCAAATGTGATTCTACAAGGAAATCCATCAGAATCCTGGGCACTGAGACCTTCCCTCTAGCTTTATTGGGACAAGTTGAAGATTAGATGACTAGAGCCATAGCTCATGGAGGAGAAATTTCAAGGAATTGTGTGTCGAGTGACACTCTCTGTACCTAAAATCCCCAAACCTAAAGCTGAGAAATGGAAGAAGTCTCATGATCTCCCTTCCAAGAAAGTATTCTCACTGGTGGGAAGCAAACTTGTTTTCAGTAGCAGAATGGGCACCTGATTCCACCCTTCACACCGCCCCCCAAGTGATGGATACCGTCCCCCAACTTTACTCCTCCCCATGTATTTTCTATTCTGCTCTACAATCATGTTCTCCTCACTATTTACATGAAAAAAAGACAATTCCAGGGGTAGGAACTGGGTTTCTCAAACTATATTCTGAGGTGAACATGCATGAGCAGTACCCATCAAGGTAGGGAAAGATATCAAAAGACAGAGTTCTGTCTTCTACCCGAGGAAAGAGTCTCGGGTGGTGGGGTCTGTGTAGGGCTTTGGTACGCACTGTGGTCTGAGGAGCAGCAGCACCTGTAGGTTTGTTAGAAATGCAGACTCTCAGGCCACACCCAGGACCTACTGAATCAGCAACTGCATTTTAGCAAGATCACCCAGGTAAATCCAGACACATTTATGTACATTAATATTCAAGGGTCTATTGATTGGTCCGAATCCCCAGACCCAGAGCTGGGTTTCCTCATCCCGCCATTTCATATGAGTATCAGGACAATGACCGCAGAGGCCCTTTGGCCAGTCGCCTTTGACATCAATCTTCATCTTATCTTAGCTGGACAAAAATATCGGAGACTGTAAGGAAGGTTCTCTACGCCCTGAAATGTCATCATATCTCCTCTCTCCACCCTGAACTTCACACTTCCTCAGTTTTGAAGCACAAAGCACCTTTCATTAGAGAACAAACAGAATCTTTGCCTGAAACAAGAGACCCAGCTGCACCTGCTGATACACTATCCAGCACCTTCTTTCAAATGCAGCTGATATTGTTTCTTGGTGCCTAATGCTAACCTTCCATTGTAACACTTGTACATGCATCAATATCCATGAAATGATAAAGAGAAACTGATGATTACCTCCAAGGAGAGGAAGTGGTGGCCTTGGATACAGGACTGGGTGACATGTCTCCCTGTGCTCCCATTTGTAACTACTGAAGTATGACTTTTACAAAGAAAAAATAGATTTAAAGTACAAATAAAATTGGAAACCCATCCTGTCATTTAGTTATTCTACTCGAAAACATTTGCCAGCTTGCACCCCTGGCACACGATCATGACTGTTCCTGTTGGTAAACCAACCTTGCTTGTACATCACTCAGCCAAGTGTTAGTGTAGCAATTATCAGATGCACTCTTGGAGGTGAAAAGAAAAGAAATTTGAGAATGGTAAAGAAGGAAAGAAGGAGAAGAGAAATACCATCTATCTTTGCACAAAGATTTAACCTAGAAAAAGAGCTAGAGGTTTAGGGAAAATGAAATTTGTGTGATGAGATTTTTCTCCTTGCTTCCTCTAGCCAGTGTTCATTTTCTTCTAAAATCTCTATATGGTGTTAACAGAAGCCAAAATGTCCATCTTCCTTGGATGGCTTCCCAAATGTTGTGCCAAAATCACTGTTAGACATTCTAGGATTCACTGAAATGACCCCGAGACCTCGAGTTAGAATTTTACAGAGATCTTGAATGATATGGGATATAGGACAGGAAAAAGGTGAAAATAAATTACATGCTGGACCTTCTTGGAAGAGGTCCCAAGCTCATGACTTCATTTTGAAATGGCAGGAAAAACAAAACACATTAAAACAGAGTTTCAGTAACAGCCCCAACTCGAGCGGATGCATAGAGAACTGCTGAAGTGTTCAAAGTACTGCCAACTGGCACTTACATATGCAAATGAGTTACAAATGTGAGGGTCCAAATTTGGGGTTATGTGTGCCAGGCCAGAGGGACAGAGGGGGCACGTGTCTATTTCTAGACTGCACCTTTTTCAGAAGCTGATTTCCACACTGTCAGCTTCCCTGAAACTATTCTCTCCCATTTTGAACTTTAAACATTTTTTAATTCCATAGCTTGATACGCATTGTAAAGACTATTAAGTGTATCTGGAGGTTGTAATTGGTGTCGAGTATCGTGATGTTGATCAACACTGTTCTCACCAAGAACATCACTTTTTTTTTTTTTTTTTTTAAGATCCTCAAGGTCTGATCTGCTGGCAAAATGTGGATTCTGAGAAGTACAAATGTCAGCAGACTCAGGGTTTAATGAGGACACCTTAAGAAAGATGTGCTGCATTTTTAGTCTCCTCCAAGAAAATCGACTGTAGTGTTTCAAAAATAAGATGTCATTCTCAAAGCCTCTCTTCCCTCTTGCCTTCACACTGATGAGTTAAGCCAGGGCTAACTCGCAAAGCACTTACTTCGTCTCCTCATTCTCAGCTTGCCGCCATTTGTAGCTCTGCCTGACTAATGTGGGACCGGATCTGCTTGGGGAAGGAGACAGATTGATCCTCTCAACGGCTCGGGGCTCACTTCAGTGACTGCCATTCTTCCCAACTCTTGAGTCTCTGCTCACCTTGCCCTGAATCCGCCTTGCCCTTTCAGGTCACCTGTTTTTCGACTGTTTACAGTGCTTGGGGTTTGCACCTAGCCTTACAATTTATCATTTGTGTCTTGGTTCATATCTGTACACCTGGCCTCTGGCCTGCTCCTTGCTTCAAACGTCACGCTCCCTAGGTGCCTCGTCTGGCCTGCGGACCTCTTAGTAACTTACTGCTCTCTCAAATCTCTATGCCAAGTCCTTGCATCAGCAAAGTTCTTTCTGACTCCTTCTGCCGCATTTAACCGGTGGGCACCCATGCCTTTATGTAATGCCCTCAGTTGAATTCAACCTAGAAGATTTAACTAAAGCAGTGCCTTTCTGCTAGTTACCATCCTAAACCCACAAACACTAGAGGGACAAAGAAAGAGCAATACAGTCCTCAAATAAACAGACTTCTAATAAGAAATGAAAGATATGAATGTGTGCCATTATACTTAAGCCATGGATAAAAGTATTTCATTGGGAGAAAAGGAAGAGGCGGCAGCCGTGCCCGCCTTCCACAAGTCTCTGCAGCAGATCGCACATGAGCGTCAAATGGACTTCAGGCTCTACTTGACAGAAATCCAACCTGTCTCCCCAACTTGAACTCCCACTCCTCTTATCAAGAACTGTGCAGTGTCTAGGACATTTCCCTGTTACAAACTAATAAACTAGCTTGATATCATTTCATGGACACCAGCAGAAGAATTGAGACTCCAGGGTCAGAGAAAAAGCTCTTTGTTATTTACGGCAAAAGCAGTAGCCAGGTCCTCATGTTCTCACAGGTTCCCCATGCACCGTGAGCCCCAAGGGCACGTTGCGGATCCCTGCATGGACAGCGGGGTCGCATTGCTGGAGAGGAACACGGACGTTGGGGATTTATAGCAAGCGGAAGCAAGCTTGATCTTTACTGGGGAAAAACCTTGTCTCATCCCTCAAGGCTGCACATTGCAAACACTTGGAGAAACAGAGCTGCCCAGAACTCTGGGTCAGAAGTGGTCGGGGCCTCACATTCTTGGGGTATAGGAAGGACTACCTTCCCTCCGCCCATGGCCCCAGACGACTCCAGGTACACAGGGCTCCTGGCTCTGTCCTGCAGAGACTCAGTGTGCACCTGTGTCCTGCCACTGCTCATGCCCGTGCTGTGTTGTCTCGTTTAAACACTATCCCCCAAACCTCTACCCAAGGCAAGAGGCCCTTCCTCAGTGATCTCGGTGGAGACCTCTTTCTCCCATGGGGCTTTCCCTGAGTGTTCTTCCTCCCTCCAAAGGATGCTTCTCCTACATCTCTAAGCATGTATAGCAGTTGCCATATTATTTATGTTCTGAGTGTCCATGTCTGACCCTCTTCCAGATGGAAGGACCTGTGCGCATCCCTACGCTTTGAACAAACTCATCTTTATGTCAAGTAAACACTCACACAGGACAGAAAAATGTTGAAATCCAAGGAAAAATAATTTCTAAATATATATTAAAACCAACTACCTCCCTTTCAGATCTTCCTTTCTAGACACCATTCCCTAATAAAAGGAACCAGACCTTCGTGGAGAAGTGCTTGACTTCAGGGCTGGAACGAAGAAAATACAAGAGGCTCCTGGAACATTCTGAGGTGTCAGCAAGTAAGGAAGTGCTCAGAAAGAATGGGGGGGGGGTGTTGAAAGGGTGCAGCGGCTGAAGCTGGGACAATTTCAGCAACGAAATGAGTAATAATAATATCGCAACCCAAAGACTAAAAAACTTAGCCATGAGTTCATACTGATATAAGTAAATGATTAAATAAATATGTCAAAGGGAAAGAAGGAACAACTACTTCTTAGGAGATAATTGCAATTGATAAATGTAGAAGGAATAATAGAAATGGAAAATCACTATTGGAACACCATAGTCAGGACTGCTATAGATAAGATTAACACAGGAATGCTAATATTAATGGACAAAAATTTAAAGAGAAGCAGAATTCGGGGTAGCCTTAAAGAATCTCCCCCAAAACGTTTATGGCAGAGAGGCAGGCACTACCGCACTCATGTGTCAAGGATAACGTCACCAGTAGTGAGACGAGCTGACATCACGTACCTCTGATGAGATGCTCCGAGAAGGGACATCGCCTCTTCGGTATTCTTCCTCAAAACACACAAACGAAGTCTATTTGTGAGAAAACATCAGGCAAAATCAAGCTGCTGGATCTGCTACACAATACCTGACCAGTTCCCTTGGAAAATGTCAAGGTCACAAAAGACAAAAAAGACTGAGGAACTGTCACAGATTGGAGGAGACTGAAGATACACAGGGAGGTCTGTCGGATTAGATATTGGAACCAAAAAAAAAGGACATTAGCCAAAAAAAACTAGTGAAGTTCTAGTAAAATCTGTCATTGGTTTCTAGTGTTCTACCAATATTATTATTACTCATTATTACTCAATATTATTACTCAATATTATTATTACTGTCAGCCTGGGTAATTGTGTCTTGATTGTGGAAGATGCTAGTATTAGTGACAGCTGAAAAAAGGGCACATGAGAAGTCTCTACATCATATTTGGAAATCTTTTTAAAATCTAAACTTACTTCATAATTTTTTTTTTTTTTAATTTAGGAAAAGTTAAGCAGGGTCAGATCTGGTTAGTACTTGGATGGGAGACTACCTAGGAATACCGGGTGCTGTAGGTATTAAATAAATAAATTTTTAAAATTAAATAAATAAATAAATTAGGAAAAGCGAGATAGTGAGACTTCAAGGGTGATAAGAGCTAAGCACTTCACATATATTAACTCCCTAATTTACGCAATGACCCTGTAAGCAGGTACCGCTATTGTGCACAGTTTAAAACTGATAAAACTGAGGTACCAGGAGGTTAAGTGACCAGTATAAAGAGCCCCAGCTGGTAAGTAGCGAGGCCAGGATGGAATCTCAGACCTTCTAGCTCCAGAATCTGAGCTCTTAGCCATGTGCCTTATGGGATGAGGCCGCTGTGGTTCTTAGGAATGTAATTTTGCATTTTCCTCAATGCTCCACACATCGGAGTAGAGATTATCAATAACCGAGTCTGTACTATGTACACAACACAGATAAAATCTCTGCAACCATCTTATGACATTAGTTGTCTCATCCTTATGTTGCAGATGAAGAAAGAAAAGCCCAGAGAGGTGTGTGCCAGACACTGTTTTTGTTCTAGACAAGGCTTGCTTGTCTAAGCTTCCCCCAGCAGCCAGGTTCACAAAGTCGGAAAACTTAGTCTCCCAGAGTCCTGGGCCAGCAGGCCCAAGTTGGATTCCACCCAGGCAAGGCCCTGCTGTGGGGCTTGAAGATGGAAGAGAAGCAGAAGCATCGTCCTCCGGCCTCTGCCTGCAGCCGAGCCGAGGCGCAGACTGCAGGCTGCAGATGGAGCTCTGCCCGTGGCTTCCAGGAAGGAGTCAGCCCCCCGGGCTGTCAGTTGGGGGCCATCTTCCCTACGATCCCTGTATTTCCAGACTTCCTGATATTTGCTTTCCCAGCCTCTAATTCCCTGAGTGAACCCTTTTCTAAATATCTGATGGCTTTTGTTTTCCTGTCCAAACACTGACATAGAATTTGAATGACTTTCCCAAGATTACACAGCTGGTAAGGGGCAGGGCTGGATTTATTAATCCACTCTTGTGACAAATATTTACTGAATATTTTTCAGTTCCACACTTGGACCAGAGCCCTTTCCTGGCCCCCAGACCTTTTGGTTGGGAGTCTGACCACCCCTCCAGCTTTCCACGCCCTTGTCCCCCTCAACTGCCTGTGGATTCCTGCTCCGAACCAGACGGACACTTCTCGAAGGAGGATGCTAAGTTCCTTTAGCTTTATAAGCACCAGTGTGGCAGAAATCCATCTAGCATCTTTGACACCTTCAGTCACCCCAGCCCAGACTGAGGTTAACATTAATACCTGCCCTCTCCTTGGAACATTGTGATTCTCCTGCCCCTTCCCGAGGACAATATCAGAAACAGATCATTCCACATTTCCTCTCTATTCCAATTTGCTACTGCCGAGGTTCCAAAACATATCGTTGCCAAAGCCAAGTTGACGATGACAGGCAGCCAACATCAAGCGCGACACTTATACAAAGGAACTTTGCAAACTTTGCAAACTGTGAAGTACTAATAAAAATTAAGCCTTTTCTTTTATTGCATCAGCCACTGTCCAGCTCTGTCATTAGAGACCTGGCTCATAAAATACAATTTAAAAGGAAATATTTACTCATTAATTAGTGGTAGGAAGGCATCAACCATAAGCTCAAAGTATTAATAAGCACGGATCTCTAGCGATTCCAATTAAGCAATGCTAATGTTTCAGATTTCTGTTTACTCTGCCAAATTTGACATAAGCAGCCATTTCTGACTAATGTTACTAATACCCAGTTAATGTAAATGTTAGCCAGGTTCGCGCTCCACCAAGAAGCGTTTTAGATCGAATCAGATAGTTTCAGAGCTCTGTGGAAAATAATGTGAACACAGGAAGAGGAAGCAGAGTTGGAAAGAAGAGTAAATTCACAGCAGGGACTCGTCCCTGCTGTCCCCTGGGGCTGCCGTCCCAGGTCATGGCAGAATTTTGTGATGTCTAGAGGAAGACAGATAGGGTGAGACTGTGACAAGATGGAGAAGGCCTGCCCAAGGGCGTCGGTATCTGCCAAGCTCCAGCGTGAAGTGACCGAGCAGGAACAGGAGTCCAGTATAGTTAGCACTTTCAATTTTCTCCTGAGAAACCCATCTTTTTAAATGGTATAGAAACAAATATAATCTCAACGACTAATGAAATTTCATTAAAACAAATAAAATTGGGCCTGCAACCTCTGATTTTATGACTATCTTCTGGTCACATATATTTAAAGAACATATAATAAAAGGACCATTAAGAGACAAGACACTGTGGATGAAAGGAATGATCCTTCCTTAAACATGGATTTACTAAGCGTTGTGTTAACGTCAAGACATGCATTACCTCGTTATAGGAAGAAGCGTTAAAAAAAGGAAGAAAGGAAAATAGTAAAGGACTTTGATACAGAACCCAAGTGTCACATTCATCAATGCAAGGGCCAGCCTGCAGGAGAATTAGAGGCTTTACTGAGGAAGCAAGATTTCTAAGGCAGGAAAAGCAGCAGCCTCTTAATGAAAACTTGGCTACCATGTTTATTAATTTATTTCCTTCACATGTTTACTTTTATTTTTAGAATAACTGATATACTTGGAATCCTAATATATCATTCCTCGGGGAATTAAAGCCTGCAGCTTCCTGTCTTCGAGTCTCTGATTAAATTTAAAAGGAGTCGGTTGTCACGTGTCTCCTGTGCGTATGTGACCCAGAGTCCTTGCTCCCTCAGTCTCTCTCCCATCGCTGCTGCCCTGTAGGGCGGTTACAGCATGAGGGGTAGGGGAGTGCTTGGGAAAAAAACAGTCCCGGGCGGTTGCTGGCGGTACATCCAAGGAGTGTGGAGACGTGTGCCAGCCATCCAGACCCCTCCGTTGCAATGCCTCTGTTGAGGAACTCGCTCCCAAGACCTGCTGCCTTGCCCTGCCAGCCAGCTCTCTGCCCATGGTTCCCCGTGTTTGACAATGCCAAGTGCATTTGTAGCCTAAGGCTGCCGTAACAACATACTGCAAACTGGGTGGCTTCAATGACAGAAAGGTATTGTCTCACGGTTCTGGAAGCTGGAAGTCCAAGACGAAGGTATCGGCAGGGTCGGTTCCTTCAGGGCTGTGTGGGAGAATCTGGTCCATGCCTCTCCCACAGCTTCTGGTGCTTCTCTGCTGTTCTTTGGCTGATAGGATCGTCACCCCAATCTCTACTTTCATCTTCATGTAGCCTCTACACATGTCTCTGTGTCCAAACGTCCTCTTTTCATGAGGACACTGCTGTATTACATTAACAACCACCTTAATAAACCTCATCTTAATTTAACTAATCACAATGCTATTTCCAAATAAGGTCATATTCTGAGGTACTAAGATTTCGATCAATGAATTTTGAGGGACACATTCATCCCATAAGAGCGAAGGAGTCTCTTCCAGCCTCCAGAGACAAAATAGAAGTTGCAATCCTAAGAAGAGCCAATAGAGTTCAGGTTCAATTCTGTTCTGCGTGTTGCAGGAGAATAATACCTACGTCTGGGAGTTCGAGGCAACCCAGAAGCATCCCAGAGCCTCCAAAACAACCCAGAGCACTGGCAGAGGCTGAGGATGATTCCGCCTGACCATGCAGTGCTAGAACCGTCTCTTAATAAAGTAGTCTATCCTCCTTTACCTTCCTACCTTCACTTTGAGCATGGACAGCTCCTATGCCCAGAACGAACGCTTCTCTCTGAGAACCAGCGTGGAGAGTGTTCCATGCCCAGCAGTTGTCAGCTGGGAAGAGGCAAATCCAACACCCTACATTCTGTTTATTTGTGTCAATTCTACTAGATGCACTTCTCCGACTTCAAGCTGTTTGTCTTAGGGGAATGGGTAGTAGCTTCCACACCGGGTCACAGAAGATTGAACTCTACTCACTGCATATTTATTTTAGCTATTTCGAAGTGAACTCTGTTCTTCGCTCGATGCCCCCTGATGAGTCGGAAACTGTCTGAGTCCCCGCCTGCATTCTGTGAACCCCTTCTGGAGCGCTCCTTTGGCTGCTCCAAGTGGAGCTGGGGGAGGCGCCTGGGCAGTCAGACAAACGGACCTGGATGGGCTCCAAGCCCTCTGGCAGCGCTCCCCCCACCCACTCCTGCTTTTTGAGCATCACAATACGCTTCCAAAATCATCCCCAGCCTGCTGTCACAACACAAACACAGCTCACTACTCACTCAAAAGTACAGCATCTAGACATGCTTCACGAAGCCCCGAGGATCTGTGGCAGCCAAGAGAACCAGAAGGGATGTTCCTACATTTTACTTTTGTCTTTGGCCCAAAAAGTTCATATATTACTATTTCTCCTGCTGTGTGCTCTTTTCTCACTGCGCATCTATAGCTATGTCCAGTGCGGGGAGCATCGGACCTGTAGCTCTGTTTCATGGATTCCCGTTGACAGTGCTCAACCAGACTTCTCTTAATTTCACATTTCCAACCACTCAACAGGGACCAGGGCCTGAGTTTATCCTCAAGTTGTATTTAAAATACGAGTTGTGAAAACAAGATTTGCAAGGAGAACTCAGATTGTTTATATTCATTACCCAGGTCCACCATGAACAAAGCACCACAAACTGAGTATCTCGAAACTATGGAAACTTATTCACTCTCAGTTCTGGAGCCTAGAAGTCTGAAATCAAGGCATTGGAGGGGCCATGCTCCCTTTATAGGAGAGAATCCTTTCCTGTCTCTTCCCAGCTCCAGGTGTTTAGGGTTAGGGTTAGGGTTAGCTACTCTATTCCAACCTCTGCTTCGGTGTCCCATGGCATTCTCCTCGCTCTGTGTCTCTGTGTCCAAATGTCCCTTTTTTACATAAGGACATCAGTCCTATTAGATTAGGGCCCACCTTAATGACCTCATCTTAACTCGATTACACTTATTTCCAATTAAGGCCACATTCACAGGGACATGGCTTAACACTAAAATTATACATTTTGGCGGGGGGAGGGGGACACAATTCAATCTATCATACTGTTTAACACAAATGTTTATAGCAGCTCTATTCATAATCATCCTAAACTGGAAATAACCCAGATGTCCTTTAATAGAGGGATAGATGAACAAACTCTTATACATCCCAATGGAATACTACTTGGCAATAAGAAAGAATGACTTCTTGACACACACAAAGACTTAGATGACTCTCAAAGGCAGCTGAAAGAGACAGTCCCCAAAGGTAACAGACTGATTCCATTTATATGACATTCTCAAAAAGACAAAGCTGTGGTAACAGAGAACAGATCTGGGGGTGTCAGGGTGTAGGCGTAGGAAGAAGGTGTGACTACAGAGGGATAGCACAAAGAATTTTTTTTGGAGGAGCGATGGAGCTATTTAGTATCCCACTTGTGGTGGTGGTAGCCAAATCTATGCACATGTCAAAATGTGTAGAATTGTATACCAAAAAAGTCGACTTAATTTTTGTTATCTTAAAAATAAAGTTTTAGAAGAGGGTGCTGAGCAGCTAAAGATGTGATTTTACCAGTAGTAGTTGACAGTTGATAGGCTAAGTGAGGGGAAAGTTGCTACAGCAAGCTGGGCTAAGAGAAGGAATAAATGGCCCAACACATCTTTACATTCCTGTGTCATCCAGCACAGTAAAGTCATGCTGTTGATGAACTTGCTAATCTAAAAATAATGACAACTATATTGTTTTTAGCATGGAGTTTTGATTTTCAGGGTGAAAAAAAAATACAAACATACACACACATATATATGAACATATGTGTGTACTGAGGATGACATTGATTCTCCCCTAACAGCTGGAGCCAGAAGTCCCAGAAGGCAATTCATGACAGAATGTCCAGAGGCCAAGTTGTCAAGATTTGACTCAGTGTGATCAATATCCATCTGGGAGAGAGGAAATCATAATTCAAAGAAAGCTCTCATTCAGAGGCAAGAGACCCAGGCAACTCAAAGAACTGAGCTGGACCCTTAGACGCAGGGGCAAAGCACAAAGGAGGCTAAGGAAAGAAGAGGGTGTCCCAAAGAGCAGCACACGGGGACAGAGGATGCACGGCCATGCCAGTCAGTCCTGGAACAACTCTTCTTTCCTGAACCACCTGGTTTTCTCTCACCAGACTGAGAATAGGATTTTCTATACTAGCCTGGAAGTCTATCGTGATTTTTTTTTCAAAGTAAATTTCTATACCAAATGATTAATACTAATATTTTTAATCCATAATAGAATGTACTTTGTTTCTTGACAAAACCACTTATAAGGAATAGCTCATTTACTGATAAAGCTGGATAACTGATGTGTTGCTATCTCTGCCCTGTGGTTTCTATAATGGCAGAATAATGAAGTATTATTTAGCGTAATACAATCACGGGAGCATTTCTGTGGTCTTGGAAGGAAGAGACACAAGCTAGGAACCTTTTTTAAGGTATAATCAGTTTCTTACAAGACATTATATAAATAAAAAGTGGAATTAATTTAAATGACAAGTGGCCCATTATATATCTTCATTATGTCCTAGGACTAATGGTACCAGGGAAATTAGTCAACCAAGAACAGTTTGTTATTATAGAGGCTGTGAGAATCTAGACTAGATCTATATAACATAACCTTTTAAATAAGATTAGGGTTAAAGTGCATTATGAATTTTTATGTTTCATGAAACAGCAAAACTCAGTTAAGTGGGAGAAAAAAAATAAAAGTAAATAACATTTAATGGGACGAGAATACTAAGAGTGGACTTTTCATTGACTCAAATGAGGTCTCCACTCAACTCTACCATCTGGCATTTTGCATTTGTCTGTCTGCAACGTAATTTCTAAACGAGTTGATTTTTAACTAAATTCAATACCATCTCTAACAAAGAGTAATAAGATATGACTTAAATCCCTTTTGCAGTTCAGTTCTTTTCTTGTAACAGCTGATAGGATCCTGTAAAATAATCCTACCAAGAAATTGTACCAGCTTGTTCCCCAAATAACTGCTTAACATTAACAAAAATATGTTTGTGAAAATACATGTGTATGGCCATGCCTTATTTGTAAATGAGGTTTCCTACTCTATGCCTGAACTAGGAACCTCACTTGGGGTAAACATATGTCAGAGCTCAGCAGCCTTTCCCATATGAAACCTGGTGAAAACAAAGACAAAACAATTTGAAAATTTGCCACAGAGTCAAAGGGATGTAAATTTTAGCTGTGGGACAGGGGTCCCAAAGAGTTACTGATTTCTCCATAATCAGATGATTCTATGTAACCACCAGTTAGGAAAAATGGTGAAAACTAAAGCTGAAAAGTTGGGTTGTACATATTGGAAAATTGGAGGTTCCAGAAGATGAGTCAATGAATGAGAGCCTTGGTGATTAATCTATATCAATAACAATGACGCAACCTACAATGAACACTTCTTAAGTCAAGTTCTCAAACACAGTCATCATCCACGAGGTCATTTGGTTAGTATGGAGTCTTCATGTTGTCCCATGGAACTGTTGAGTGAGAGTAGAATCTCTTTCCTCTATATGAGATATAAAATAGTGATGTTCTTCAGGTTCAAGGTCACAGCAAAGCAAAGATGTTCATCAAACATGCCTTAGAAATGGATGTAAATTCCAGGAAAGTGTAGGCTACAAATTGCAGGGCGTGGAATTGCAGGGGAAATGTAATGAGCAAGGGAAGGAAGGTGTCGATTGTTAGAGACTGTAAACTGTGGTGCAGTCGTGTTAATTAGGGGTTTCCACTAAATTTTCTGGGTTATTTTGAAAATGTGAGAATGTGTCATGGTATACCAGTGGGATCTTTTCCACTGAATCCTAGAATTAGAATAGGAAACTCAGTAAACACAATGCATCTGAATTCAATAAAACACCCGAAAGTTAAGTGTTTTCTTAAAATGTGATTTGAAGAATTGGATTGAACTGGGCTGGATGGAGGCTCACCATACGAAGCATTGTGTTGGCCAGTGGTTCACACACAACCTACCAACTATGAGGAAGTGAGGAACGAGGAGATTAGGGTAAAAGCCTATTTATGCAAAAATATGCACTTGCGGTTTCAAAAGACTCTTATAGTATACATGTGTAAATGCAAAACGGGAACAGAAAACTATTAGTTCCTTAGGGATGGCAGCAGATTCACACATTGGTTGTGGACAGGGCTGTGGAAGAGATTCAAACTACACCCCATCCGAATCCGTGCTTTGCCATATCACCCAAGCTCTGTGTTCTCTGATCGCTTCTGGTCTCCTGTTCCAGTATTTATACTTTGAACCATATCAGTTTTCACTTCATATTATTACCCTCTATATAATGAGTACTCCCATATATAGGACATTTTACACTCATTTAATCCTTATACTATCCCTATGAAGTAGAGATGGTTACACTTAAAAAATATAGATGAGGAATGGAGGCTTGAATAAATGAACTGTCCATGGTCACAGAATGGGTACCATTCGGACCCCAGCAGTCATCCTCTAGAGCCCAAGACCCTAACCCCAAACTATTCCTAATTTTATTGTCTTTTATTTCTACGCATGTAATGTCTTTTTAAATCTTGATGGTAGTAAAAGCTTTATCTATTTTGTCCGTGTTCTGTTTCATGTTGGACAAGCCATAGAAATTTCAAAAGAACCCAGAAGTGACAAGCAGCCCTCGAGAGGAACAAGAAATATATTCTCTCAGTAGAATGTGGGGGACCCAGTTGGCTGCTGGTACACATGATTCTGTGGCGGGGAGAAGCTGGCTTGGAGCGGCACTTAATGCCTTCCTAAGTACAACCGGACTCATTTCTGAAGGGCGAATACCTTCCAGGGATATTGGATCTCCTGAGCGGCTGAAGGGCCAAAAGAGTGGAAGAGGAGACTAAGACTTAAAAGAGCCGTTAGAACAAACCTCTCTTCAATAAAATCAATGTGACATAAACTGGGTCTTTGGATCAAACTTCAAAATGGAGCATTCAGCAATGTCTCTGATCTTTGTAACATGTTTTAGTTTTCAGCTGTCACTCTATGTTCAGCTGCTGAGGTCTCCAAATGTGATTGGTTCTTTGCCAGAAAATAATTGTGCAGGTCCATTCTTAGCTTCTTTCCGAGTGAGCTCTGTGTTTACAGAATGGCATGTTGTTGCTAAATAAAGGCTCCGTCTTATTAAATTCTTTAGCCTATGGATTTTCTCTCCCAAGTGAAAAAGGTTTAAAAGAGTTTTATTTTTTCCTAGAAAAAAAAAATTCTAATTTCTATTGTGGCTGTACATGGCTCTGTGCCTTTTTTTTTTTTTTTTTTTTTTTTTTTTTGTTTAGAACATGAAGGGAAATTGATCAGGCTGTTCTGTAATAGCTGTGAACACCTTATTGGCTTCGATTTCCTTTTGGGACCCAGTCCATTAAATTTTCCAAGGATAGGTTTGCCTATATTCCCAAAGTTGAAGAACATGATATTTTACCCGATTTAAACAAGGAACCCATAAAAGCCAATATAGTATGGCAATATGCTCTCCAAATGGTTTCCTGACCACAGAAGTCTTAGAATTAGCCACGTGCTCTAGGAGGCAATTAAGTACCAAGTAGAAAGTAGTAAAGTGATATGATTTGAGGTATAAGGGAAACGTCCTCCACACCCCAAGTTATTTCCTTTACAAGGCGGCCCCAACTTGCATGAACGGGGGTTTATTTCTCTTTGTAAGTACAGCTAACCCCAGGAAGGAGTAAACCAGTTTTTAGTCACTAATAACTTCACGTGAAATAATTCAGTGCATGAGAACAAATTAGACACAGAAAGAAAAAGAGAACTGGTCATTTATAAAACATTGCCCCAGAAACTTGGGGAGAGTAACTTGTCGATCTCTCGGAAGATGCATTTAAGCAGTGTTCAGGATAGAGGATGAAGCAAATGGAGAAACACAAATAAGGAGAAAGTAGGCAATTTGCCTGCTGCACCCTTGAACTAGACAACTGGTATCATTCACTTAACTGCCAGGAAACCTACATAAGGCTATGATCCCAGTGATGATAACTGTGGGGTTTGAGAGCAACCGAAGAACTTAGGTTGTATTTGCTGGCTAATTTGCGATACTTGAATGGCTACAACACCATAGATTCTAAAAGTCTCAGAGGCCCCTAAGTCAGATCCCTGATTAGCCTCCGAGCTGCCTGTGCAGCGCCAGATTGAACTTTGTCCCCTTAGCAGGAAAGTAGAACAAGAACACTTGGCCAGGCTATACCTACGATCCTATCCACCTATGGAAACCTAACTGAATTCATAAAGGACAAACACCAGAATTACTGATAATAGCTTTACTTCCTCACGAATCTGTCGTTAATCTCCAATTCTATTTTCTTTAGGACAGACTTCCTGGGTCAAGGGTAAGGAACACAATTACGGAAGGATTCCAAGTTCTAAAGCTTGTAGGAAAATAACAACCTAAAAAGTCATTTGTCGATTATGTATTTTCTATTTCAATCTTCCTCACATCCCCTCCTGCTAGCTCACTCCCTGCCATTTGACTGTGGTTATCAAAAGCAGAGTTCGTAGGATTCAAGCTTGGCCAAAGCAAACAGACGAAAAATTGGGGAAATGGTTTATCTTAATCCAAGGGTGGTAATCTAATTGATTTGATTCGAATGCTTTAAATTTCATCAGCTAAACTAGTAGCGATAGGGTTTGGCAAAAGGATGTTTGAGGAAAGCAGTCCCTGCAGTGTGGAGCCCTTCTGAACGAAATGTTTTTCACCCTCGAAAGACACATGTTGTCTCTTTTTATGTCCGTGGCTAGCTGGCACAGTTGGTGACACAGAGGCTGAAGCCACCTGGGAGGCTCATTTTGCCGTGCAATGTCCTGCATCCCCAGCCTGACCAGTCACTGCATAAATGTAGTTGCTGATGACAAGGGAGTGAGGGATGGTGGAAGACTCAGCGCATGTCTACCTTCACAAGCAGAAAACTCCTTGGCCGGACTGCAGTCTGCTTTTCATGATGATAGTGCACTATTTAAATGAAAGAAAAGGTTGTATGGTTACATACCTAATGATAAGCAAAACTAAATCTATCCTTCCTCTTGCCCACAATAGAGAAAGAATAGAGATTGTGTCCCGATTTTATGGGACCGTTCACCTGTTTGCACTGATTTAAAACTACTTTCATGCCTTGGAAAAGTAGCAACAAAAAGTAGAGTAGCATCATATAGGACAAAAGAGTTCAAATTTAGGAATTTAAATGAGATTTAAATTGACCTGGGTCCAAGTAGCACTATGTCACTAATTACATATAACTTCTGTGATTCAGCCCCCTTCACCCTAAATCTCTAGGTATGAAATGAAGAGATTCCTAAATCTTTATAATGACAATTCTAGGGTTAACTAAAATAACCTTTCGTGTGCACTGTCACACTGCTAGATTTCTATTGCTATTATGATTAGGAAGTCATTGCCAATTTTGTTCAAATTAATTTCTATGGCAGTCAAAAATAAAGACTCAAATCTGCCCTAGCCCAGCAATGGTGGGGAGTAGATTGTTGGTTTTTCAGAAGATGCATTAAAGTGGTCAGAGATTACAAGAGGCACTCACAAAAGAAGAAGCACAAATAAGAAGAAAGTAGGCAATTTGCCTGTTGCGCAATTTTAAGTCCCCCTGACTGAGACCACTGTAATCAATTCCCTTAACTACTAGGAATTCTGCGCAACATTATGATTTCAATAATAACTACAGAGCTATCCGGCCAAGGCCAAGGGCACCAGAGCAGCATGAATCAATATGCTTAATTATTTCCTCCCTTATTCTTCTATACCTTTGGTCTATGGGTCAAATCAGTCTACTTCCTGTTTTAGTCAATAAAGTTTTATTGGAACACAGCCACCTTCCTTCTTTATGAATTTTCTATGGCTGCTTTCCTGCAACTTTAGCGGAGTTGAGTGGTTGTGATAGAGACTATATGGCCCGCAAAGCCAAAAATATTTACCATCTGGTCCTTTGCAGAAAACGTTTGCCAACCCTGTTCTTCACATTTAAATCTATGTTCACTTTCTTTCCATTGCAATATAAGCTGAAAAAATGTCTCTCTCATTTTTCCTTGGACTTTAGGCTTCTCGTCCGACCAACATCTTTGACCTCATTAATGTCTCCAAATCTTCCGAATATTTTTATCCCAGTCCTCCTTTCCTTTCTCTTCATTCCAGGGGCATGTTTTGTTTGCTCATACAATCTTTTCTTTTGACCTAGACTCATTCGCCAATTTAATATCAGCCAACATTCTTCCCTTTAAAGCCTTTAAAACCCTCTTGGAAGTTGGCACCGGAGAAGGATTTCAATGACAATGCCTGGTAGTTAATTCACCCTTAGTCTGTGCTGCATTGTTCTCAGTTCTTAGGGCATTTGTAGTGATAAATTGAAAATTGTTCAGGGTCAGAGAGTAGGGCCTTTGTTCGTTACATTATAAATACAGAACTGCCTAGAGCTGCCAGTGTTTACAATGCTATGTAAATTACTTTTATTTTCTGTTGTGAACAATTCTTCTCCATGAATTCTCTTCCTGATCCCCAAACTTGGCCTATCTAAAAGCATTTCCATTTCTAAGCAAACAGTTCTAACACTTCTGAATTTGTTGCCTCAAGAATTGGGTATACTTCTTTTACAGAACTTTGCAGAATGATAATTGCACACAAGTCCATGAAAGAGCCTTGTTCCCAGTTGACATGGGAGCTGACCTATTGTCTTCACTAGAAAATTTGGTAACATCTACTATCATGTGTAATTGGGTAATAAAGAATGATTCATAGTAGCTTTAAATCTGATAAAAAAAGAAGGCAAGCAAAATTTGCTTAAAAAATTGTGGGAGAATGCAAATGTAGTATGAAAAAATTAATTTGCCATTGCATTATTCACACCACTGTGACCCTAGTCTGACCGTCTTGATGCCAAAGATAGGTATGTAAGAAGCAAATTTACAAATATTAGTGAAAATATATAGATATATATAAATATTACTCACTCACCATATAGATGGAGCTGTGTTTCCAATAATGGAGGTATTCTTCAAAGGCATCTTTGTCATACCTGTTAAGAGAAAGGCATGCTGTCTTAGAAAGCAGAAAGTAACAATTCTTCCAGGGGACATAACTGTCCATACGAGGATTGATCCTGTAACTTTGGTTACTGCGGCCAGAAGGAACTTCAACAAATGGCAGGAGTTTAATGATCAAAGATAAGAAATGTCTGATACTTTTAATTTTCTCTCACAATTGTTCTTAAAAGCAGAAGTGTAAAAACAACTCTATAGTAGACATAACATTTATTTTTGAAACACGGAGTGAGTGGAGGCTATGGAGTAAGTGGAGATAGAAAGAGTAAGGGCTGTGGGTGCTGTGGTCACATTACAGGCTCTATTATTGTTGAGATGATTTGCTGTACCTTATGTTTTGCTGTATCTTAATGTGTAAGAAATTTAAGAAAGTCTTCAAATCCGATGCAGATTTCTCCTTTGGTGGGTGGGGGAAGAGGAAAGGCAGGGCATTAACTTCTATTTGAGCATTTCCAAAGGCAGTATAGGAAGTTTGTTATAAAGTTTAGGGGTTTTTTTCTTTTTCTCTTTGGTCCAAATTCTGTTATAACTAAACAGAAAAACAAAGTAAACTAGCTCAATGTTATCAGTCAAGCGTTCTAGTAAACCCTTGACCCTAAACATGGCATGGTCATTCATGAACCATTGTTTCAGTTTCTATTCTGAGCTAGGGACTATGTTAGATGTTAAGGATATGAAGAAAAATATAGCATAACGCCTGACCTCTAGCAGTTCATACCGAATTGTGGAGAAGGCAAATAAATAATTACAATCAATAGACGTGTGTGCGAAGTGCTATGGGGGCACAGAGAGTAAAAAAAAATATTTTCTAGAAGAAGTCTCAGACAAATTGCATCTTGAAAGACAATTAGCAACTTACTAGGTAGAGGACGTAGGGAAAGGCATCTCTGGACATAAGGAACAGCGCGGGCAAGGACAGAGTAATAAAAGGAAAGATGACGTCATCAGGGAAAGGTCAAGAGTTGAGTTTCTTGAGCTAAGGAATATGACTAGGAAGACCGGGAACTAAGCTAAGGCTAATTGCAGCTACATTGGAATCAAACAGAAAAACAAAAATCTTTGAGCTTTCCCAAAGAAATTTTAACTTTATATACCAGACAATAGGATTTCCTAAGCAGGGGTATACCTTGAACAAATTTACATCTTAGAAAACATTTTTAGGGTATGTATGGAATATGAATGGAAGGGAAAAAACCTGGAGACTGAGTCCAATGAGAAGTTAGAGTAGTACAGGTCTATAGTAATAGATTTGTTTGGTGATAGACACAAAATTAGTAATGAAAATTGAAAGTAGGGGATAATTCAGGAGATATTTAAATAATAAGATCAACCGAAGTTGGGGAAACATTGGATACTGGAAGGTGAGGCAGAGTGAGGTTCAGGGTCGCCTTAGTTTCTAGTTGGGATTACTGAAGCATACTATAGTAAAAGTGGACAATACGAGAAAGAGGAATGAGAAAAACATGAGTTGGCTTGAGATGTGTTGAGTATGTGGTCCCTTCTGCATGTCCAGTCAGAGCTGTGTAAACGTGTATTGAAAATACAGGTCTTAATCGGCACAGAGGAGAGTGAACCCATTTATTTGAGAGTTGGCATTATTTGGTGGTGGTTGAACCAACAGAGTGAATGAGATTGTCAAGGAATCTGTACAGAGAAGGAATAAGAACAAAGACCAAACATCACAGGTAATTCCACAAAGATTATCAAATGTTGAGGAACAGGTAGAAGATATTTAGGAAGAGGGGGAAAAAAAAGACAGGAAAGGAGAGGACAGACACAAGGAACCCCGGAGTGGCATCGCTGAAGCCAGAGAGGAGAGCTTCAGGATAATGTCATGGACACCAGACTGTAAGTGATAGAGACAGTTTAAGAGGAACAAGTACTGTAAAGAGAAAATTAAGAAGCTGTTAGTACCCCACCCAAAAACTTTCAGAGCAGATGTTAGTGGTGGCTGAGCAGGGTGGGGGTTTAGGAGATAAGAACCAGACTGCAGTGACTTGAAGAGTGCAGGAAATGTGAGAAAATAGAGACAGGGGGTGTGAACGCTCTCAGATGATTTCCAGGAAGCATGTGTTTCGAACCATGAATTCGAGCACCAAGAGCCCTACTAAGAAAGGGTAAAACAATAGCAACTGAGTAGGCAAAAAAAAGATCACATGGAAGCTGAGGGCTCAAGAGCAAGCTTTATGGGCACAGAGGGCATGTATCACGTAGCCTCTTGGGCATTTGCCCTGTGCAGTCACACAGGGTCAGCTGCTTAGAAGAACCCCCAGAACATTCTGTTTAATGTTCTGCTATCATCGTCTTGAAATTTTAAACAATTTTTGAACAAAGTGCCCACATTTTAACTTTGCACAGGGTCCCACGAATTTTGGCCCAAAGTAGAACAGCTTGGTGTGTAACTTAGATGACCTGCCAACCTCAGAATATAAATACGATCACGATTGAGCTCTTCGCCTTCTTTTTCATTACCTTAAGAATATCCAGACCCTACTTTACCATCATTTCAACAATGACATAATAACTGCTACCATGTACTGACCGATAATTAATTATATGCAAGACATTATTCTATGTACTTCACACGTATTAATTCATTACATCACTACAACGATCCTACAACTAGGTATTGTTATCACTATTTTTAAAATGAGCAAATAGAGGTAGAGCACAGTTAAACAACTTACCCATGGTCACACAACTGGTAAGGGGTAAAGCTGGGGTTCAAATCCATGTAGTCTAACTTCGGAGTCTGCGCACTTGACTATGCTATGTGGTCTTCTTCATTCCCCGGGTTTACAAGGAGATTTTTTTTTTTTACCTTTGTTTTCATTTATCTAGCACATAGTCTGCCACCTGAAATCTGCCCTAAGAGCAGTGGCTGCAGGATGGAAAGCATCTAACTCCATGTGAGGTGTCAAAGACATCCTCTATGTGTGGATTTAGTGATCCAACACCTACTAAAATGCTGTGTATTTGTGCAGATGTCTCTCTCCCATGTAGGAAATGATAAGCTCTTTGAGACCGGGGCGCGGAACAGGCCGTGGTCTCCATCTTATGCTCTTTGTCCCTTCGTCTTCTCCTTCTCCCCTATTCGCACACTTGGGTGTCACCAGAAGTTTTAGTTCTCTTCCAGAAAGGCTGAGATTTGGAGTTAGCCCATTTCCCACATAAGCATCAGATCAAACATTTGGTCACTGTTCACAGAGAGCTGTATAGCGACTTCTGTCTCTCAACTTCCATTTTCTCAGAGGGTTAAAGTAAGGGAGATCACACCTATGTGTGGAATATAAAATAGTCAAACTCAGAGAAGCAGAGAGTAGAATGGTGGTTATCAGAGGTTGGCAGGAGGGGACAGATATTAAGCAAGGGGTACAAAGTTTCAATTATGCAAGATGAATACATCCCGGAGATCTAATGTACAGTGTGGTGACTGTACTGTAACAATACTGTACTGTATACTCAAAATTCGCTAAGAGGGTAGATCCTAAGTGTTCTTGCCAGACACACACATACACATAAAGGTAACTATGGGAAGTAATAAATATGCTAATTAGATTGATTATAGTGATGATTTCACAGAGTATACATATATCAAATCATCTATTGTATACATTGAGCATAATACAGTTTTTTAAAAAGAATATACATATGTCAAGACATTTTTGCAAGGTGGTTTGGTAAAATGCATTAAGAGTATTAAAAACCACACAAACATATATATAAGGGAGATCACCAACTGGATTTGCAGAATAAGTTAGGCTAAGGTAGAGTTCTTGAGTATTTCTATTAAAAAAGAAAAAAAACCCAGCAGATACAAATGAATAGAGATGGCAGAGTAAACTTTAAACTTTTTAGCACTGGACTTTTTAAGGAAATGAATCTTTGAGAATATATATATATATATATATATATATATATATATATATATAAACGAAGTAGTATTTTAATAATATATACTTATTATTTCAAAGTTTTAGAACTATAGCATCTGTTCCTTACAAAGCCAGTCAAAGAGGGCTCTGAGAGGATTTCTAGAAACATAAACATTTTTTAGTCTTTTAGTACAGTTCATGGATGATAACTTAAGGCTTATTTCAGCCTTGGCATCCATGTAATCCTAATAAAGTTTTGGGGGTTTTTTGTTTTTGTTTTTGTTTTTTTAAATTTTGAAGCAACATCTCAATTTTAAAAAGATGGGCTTAGACTACCACAAAAGACCGGGAGTGCTGTGCTTGGGAGAAAAGTGACGACGGTTCCACGCTCCATGCTCGTGGTACCTTTCCGAAGTGCATCGGACTTGATGAAGTGCTAGGTAAACAAAGCCCTGAGCACTGAATGGTAGGCTCTGGTGATGAGTAGGGAAGTACAGGATAATAGTCACAGCAGGCTGTCCCTCAAGGTACTCTAGGCTCCGACTGTGTTTATTATCCAATATCAGTATGGAAATATATGCCTGACTACATTTATGGTGCCATTTAGAACTTTAAAAGAGGCTCTTATTCTCGGAAAGGGGGTTATTAAATTACTCACCCTGTAAGGTTTTCCTTGATTAGCATCACCGCACCCAACCGTCTGTGCCTTTTCAAGAATGCGTTCCCATTGCGGGCAACGTGTTTTGAGGCCTCATTCAGGGGTACATATTCCTCGTGTCATAGCAAGCCTGAGATATCCCCCTTTTCACTGACCTTAATGGGAAACTTTGGGATAAAATCTCTTTGAATAATTTGCAAAGAAAGCTTTTCAAGGATCACACGTTCTCCTGTTGATGAGCGTAGCCAATGATAATCTGCATATTCTTCCACTGGATTTCCTTTGAATACTTTTCCTTTTTTTTTTTTTTCCTATCACCTTTGAGTCCAACATTTTGCTTTTCAGAGGGAGAGTGCTGTATCAATGGCTAGTGCTGTAAAGCTGGACCCTTCGTGTGGAATTCAGGATTCGGTCATTAACAGGAAGAAGACTAGTTAGAGAACCAAACGTGTCCATAACGAGAAGTGGGTTTTCATGAGGAGAAAGGAGGCCACAGCGGCTCCACCTTTTGAATGATACCTCTTCCTGCGAACCTTTGGGGAACTGTGCCATTTCTTTATGTTGAAGTTCCTGAACCCCACACTAGGTGGCAGCATGGTATACGGGTCATATGGGAATCGCTGAGGCCTCAGCAGCCAGAAACCCACAGGGCTCAGTAATGAAACACACACACACACACACACACACACACACACGCACACTCACTCACTCACTCACTCACTCACTCACTCACTCACTCACTCACCACGCACGCGCCTTTCAAAGGATCCCAGCTTCTCAAGTGTCACCTGTGACTACCTGGCAACATGGCTCTCAGCGCTGACAACTTCATCCTGGGGTAGCCGCAGTCCTCACTACTGCCCTGTGGGCGTCTTCCGACTTCATGGAGAGACTTTCACGTTGGGCGGCCTCGTTCCTACGATCCTCCTCTGGATACCTGTGGTTTTACAAGGTGAACAAGGCCTGCGGTGGCTTTACGTCCACTTTGTGAACACCAGCAAGGAAGGTCCTTGCCGTTCATTCAGTTCGTGCAATCTGCACAGCACCGGATGCATTTGAATCCAAATGTTCTTTTAGCAGAACTGAATATTTCGTTTAAAAATGCCTTCCAGTCACACCCTGGTGCAACAATCCCATCTCCAGAGAAAAGTCGGACTTGAATGGGACCCGTGCTCAGTTTGGGAGTTTACAATGTCAAGGGCTCAAGGGCTTATTAGGGAGAGATATCAGATCAGAGCATTTTAGAGACAATAGAAGCTTAGATTTCATCAAAGTCAGTCATTTTCATTTGACAGATAAGGAAACTGAGACCCAGAAATCTAGATTTGCCCAAGGCCACACAGCTTGTTAGAAGCCAAGCTGGGACTGGAACCCTGGCTTCCTGGAGCCCTGTCCAGGGCCTCTTCCATCGTTCCCTGTGTGATTTATAGAGAGTCATAAATACACAGCAGATGAAACCTCAGAGCACTCTGGGCTGGTTCACCTCCCCTCCCCTCCCCTCCCCCACGGCGGCCCACCCTACCCCCTGCCAACTCTACACCTCAGTCCAGCCCAGAGGGGACACCTCCATCTCTCTGCCCCCAGGGTCCCTCTTCACCAAAGGTAGGGTCGGGGAGACAAGAGAAAACAGAGAATCGATATTCCTTGGGAAACGGGGTGACAGATACAGAAGTACTGAGATACTGCAGCCCTTCTCTAGGCATTTCCTCTTGACCAGAAGAAGGAAATACCAGAAATCTCATAAGCGAGCCCATTCGGGCATTTTTTTTTTTTTTTTTTTTACTCAGTATTCATATATTTCACATTTTTCGTCAAACCTTTGAGTACTAATTCAAACCGTCCAGCCTCCAGGCCCCCCCGGGGTTCACCTATCACTAAATATTGTTGATTTGCAAAACACGCGGGTTCTTTTCATGGAACAGGCTCTGCTTTCATGGCTTTCTTCAGACGCAAGGCCTTTTCCCAATTAAGCGATGGCCCCGCTTCTCTCTGGTTAGGATTACAAACAAACACCACCACCCTTTGCCTCTGCTCCAGCCGCCCCTCCCTTCCCTTTGACACATGGTTCTTTTGATCTCAACCCCAGACCATAGCAACGGGCTTCTAATTATTCACCAGCCATAAATCATGGCTGTAATGTGGTCCTTGCTAAGGAAAAGGAGTATTGTCGGCCTTGGGAGTCTGGAAAACTGGGTGTGTTTAGTGTTTCCAAAAGCAAGGCAGCAGGGGGAAGGAAAGCAGGGAGAGAAAAGATGTTTTAAATGTTTGTAGACATAGTTGCTTTGATGTTAAACCCTTCTCCCAGAGGAAGTCAAGAGTCTGAAAACCAAGTCTATATATTTTTTTTTTATATTTCAGGGGTAATGAAATCCACAAACCCCCACTAGAGGCAGGTGTAAGCAAGGCCTCCTAAAGTGAACGTGAACTACATTTTCAAGTCATCAGCGCAAGCAGAATACTCACGCTTCTCTTCGTCCACCTTTTGATTTTGTTAATTTAATTTTAGCTACTCACTGGCATGGGAAATCTACTTAATTCTTTTGGGACCTTATTGAAGAATACTCAGTCTGGTTAGATTTGACATTATCACCAGGAATCTCTCTGGAATTTGGCCTAGGCCAGGATGTGATACTGAGTCGGCAGAAATCCCACTAATAGCAGTAAAACTGGTCAGTGTTGGTCTAACCTGTGGCCAGACCACGTGAATATACCATCTTGCTAGTGATGTTTGTGGGTTTAATTGAACCGGAAACCATTCTCTTTCTTATTTCAGGATGAAATATGCAATATAAATTTTGAAAATAAACTATAGATATTCTTTCATTGGTAAGTTTTTTTTCTCAAAAACAAACACAAAATATGGCAGATTTAATTTTATTATGTTAGTGACTCTAATTGGCTGTAATATGCAGACAAGACTGGGCTAGAGCAAAATTATGAGATTTGCGTTTGTTCAATAAATATTTATTGACGATTTGCTCTGGGGGGGACTGACAGTTATGAATACGAGAGTGGACAATATTAATGCAATTATTGATCATGATGCATCAGAGCAGGGGCTCTAGACTAATGCAGAGGTTGGCAAACTCTTTCTGTAGATGGCCAGCAAGTAAATATTTTAGGCTTTGTAGCCCATATAGTTTCTTTCATGACTTCTTGACTCTGCCTTATAGCATGAAAGCACCATAAATAATACATAAAGAAATTAACAGAGCTGTGAGTCAATAAAACTTTATTTAAAAACACAGGAGGGAGGCCCAATTTGGCCCATGGGCTATAGTTTGCTAACCCTTGGTCTAGAGGGAGACACCTTTGAGTTGAGAGAAATTTATAAACCAGAGTGATAACTGCAGTGAAGCCAAAATGCCAAGGAGGATATGAGGTCAGAGAAAGGCTTCGAGAGTTCAGGAAGGCTTCGGGCTCCGGTCATAGCCAAGATGAGACCTGATATGTCGGTACAGTCAAACCAGTGAAGAGAATTGAGCATTTCAAGGAAAGGGGATGGCACTTGTCACAATTCAGATGTGAGAGGACAATTTACAACTCAGGGTCTGGGAAGTGAAAGAAGTTCTGGATCCCTGGATTAGAGAGAGCAAGGTGGAACCGGAAGTAAAGCTGGAGTCAACATAACATAAAAAGTCTCCTCAGGAGAAAAATGAAGAGCCAGTCAAAGGAGTGAACAAAAGGGTCAGAGGTTAGGCACATGCTTCAAAGAGATCACTTTGGCACTTCCGTGGCAAATATTTTCAGGATCTTTTTAGAAACCTCGCTGCCTCCATAGCCAAATGGAAGCAGAAATCCTTTGCTGTTTTTCCTCCAACTTCTCGCCAAAGATGCCCATGGATAACTGAGTACAGTACAAGGCATTCTTCCCTCAGTATCTGCACTGTAGTAAGAATCGAAGCCTTCATAAAATAGATGAACTTCCAATGGGAGTATTTTAGACAACAGCCCATGCAAGGAAAAGGACTTGGTTGTGGGAGGGGAAGACAGAGATTAGAGAGATCGCAGTCTCCTTGAAATCATACCACATAGTCATTTTTTCCACCAAAGCATAAGGTTCTACTTAGGAGTTTCTCTTGTGCCAAGTCTTCTAACTAAATTGTTCGGTCGGATCATCAGGAATAAAGAGATTTTACTGTAACCAAGTGATCTATGTTAGCATCGCCAGTAATAAGATGTTAATAATGCGAGCCCGTTGAAAAGACATACTGACAAGGATGTAGCATCATTTCTGTGTTATTTTTACCAAAAATGCATGACCTCAATCTGATCATGAGAAAATATAAGATGAACCCAAATCGAGGAACATTCTATAATATTATCCGGTACTTCTCAAAACTGTTGAGGTCACGAAAGACAAAGGAAGGGCAGAGGAACTGCCACCGACTGGAGCAAAGGAAGGAGAAATAACCATCAGGGGCAATGTGGGGACACAGATTTAGTTAGTAGTATTGTACTGATACTATCGTGCTGGTTTTAGTACCTCTACCATAGTTATGTTAACATCGGGGGAAGCTGGTGAGAGGTGTACAGGAACTCTGTAACATTTCTGCAACTTTTTCCGTCTACAATTGGATAAAAAAAAACTTTTAAATAGAGATTTCTTATGAAAATAATTCTGGTATATTCTCTCATTCTAGACATACAGAAAAGACTGATGTGTTTTCTTGTCATCGTTGATTTCTGTTAATAATCATGATGCTCGCCAATGAGCTTTTTAGGTCCTTCGGGCCTCAGAGTACTAAAAACTCATGGTTGAATAAAATCAAGAATCTCACCACTTAATCACCACTCATTGGAAATTCCCCCCTTCATTTGGTGCTGACCATACCCTGCAGAAGCTGCTCCATCGAACACCACCTCTCCCCTTCTCTCTTTCTCTTGCTCTCTTGGCCACTGAGCACCCAATGCTATGCCTGATTCTTCAATGGGTAACAAAATGGTTCCCTGCTACCTTGCAAGGTTTGTGGAGGAGTATTAGATTTCTACACATGGCATGACAGAGTTTTGTGAAGCAGAGCGTGAGTCAGCTCTGACTCCTGGTGACCCTAGGAACGGATGATGTCCACAACATCTCATCCTCAACAGGTCTGCTCAGGTCCTGTAGATTCATGCCTAGGGCTTATTTTATGGAGTCGATCCAGCTCATATTTGGTCTTCCTCTTTTCTCATAGTGTTCTATTTTTCCCAATATTATGTCTTTACTAAAGAACCACGCCTTCTTGTGATATGCCTGAAGTAGGATAGCTTAAGTTTTGTTGTTTTTGCCTCCAGCGACATTTCAGGCTTAATTTTTTCTGGGACCCACTTGTTTGTCTTTCTGGTGGTCTGGACTATCCATAGAGCTTTCCTCCAACATATTTCAAATGAATCAATTTTTTTTTTCCTATCAGTCTTCTTCACTGTTTCACTCTTGCTCTGTACACAGTAATTGGAAATACGAGGGTCCTAGAGTATTCAGTGAATCACTTGGGTAAATCAGATTCCTTATTTGTAAAATCAAGCCTTTTTAGGAAAGACCTAAAATCTACATCAGTAATTATTAGCTGCCTAGGCTTTGGAATCACCCAAGAAGCATTTTTTTTTCCCCAAAATGTGGGTACCTGGCCCCACCCTTGATTTTCTAGATTTTTTAAAAAACTCCCCGGACTGTTGTTAGGAGGTACCCAGGGTTAAGAACCACTGAGCTAGACGATATGTGAATTTTAACCTTCTGGGATTTATCAGTAACTGTTATTTAAACAAGATGAGCTAATAAAGCCAGGTCCTGGAAAGTATTATCTTACATCTAGAGGAATTCTGGCCATGGTAAGGTAAGACTACAGTAAGAAGCGCTTTCCATCGTTTCTTTAAGACTCTGCTGTCTGTGCCTGTCTGACGTGTTCCTGTCTTGACTGGTGGCTCACTGACACGAAGAACTGGGGTAGGAGCTTATGGAATATGCCCCAAAGAAGATCAAAAGCTATATGCAGATACTTCGCAACAGGAATGTGATTTTTCTACCCTCGCCACTTCTGTTATCGTGTCTTCTCCCTACCACCTCCTCTTCTGCCTCCAGCTGCATATTTCACAAGCTATGTCTACATAGAGATTTCCTTTTAAAAATAAGGTGAAAATGGCTGACACTGGTGAAGTGTGTCTATTTAGGTGGGCTGAGAGAGGAAGAGGGAGAAATTTGTCCTGTTTAAAAAGATAGCAAGAACTTAAAGCTGGAATAGCAAATCCGAATGCCTCCAGAAAGGCAAACAATGGAGGGGCGGGGCAAGCCTCTTGGGAATTGGAGAGCTTGTGACCCTAATACAGGTTCTGCCTAAAGCATCACTTCTACTGTGCTCCAGCCAATCACGGCCAGGGGGCATGTTGGCCCAGCAGTGCCAGAACTTGATCTTCAGGAGAATCAAGAAATCCATAATTGATTTGTCAATGCTGAAAACCAACTTTTAAGATAAATATAAATACTACGGAGGCCAAACCAAACACTTCTACGGGCTACATCCTGCCAATTAACAACCTCTTCTTTAAAGGATAAAAACTGTGATAGGTAGACTTGTGGGAAAAATTAAGGGAGAAAGAGGAATTTTGTTTTGTTTGTTTTGTTTGGGGAGATAATAAATAGGAGCCTTTCAGTTTTTCTAAAAAAGGCTGGCTCCTTCCAATCCAGGTATTTTGGGAGCAGGGTGGCTAGTAGTGCCCGATGAGATAGAAGCTGCGTAGACTAGAACAGATGCAGAAGCTGTCCGTGGTGAGGGCAAATCAGCAGTACCTGGCACCGGGTCCAAGCTCAGAGTGACTCAGGGCATTACCAATGTCAAGAGCAGTCCGAGTTTGAGAGTCAAAGGACCTGGAAAGGGGATAGACAATCTGGTGCCAGGTGGTTCTGAGATGTTCCCAGGCCTCTTAGAACAAGATGCCTTTCAGCAGATAAGTAATCGAGTGAAAAAATTCTAGCAATTCAGGTAAGAAAAGGGGAAGACATGGGGAGGGTGCCCTGGTTCCAGCCAAAAGTTCAAGGCAGGTCTCACATCCCAGACAGGTTAGGTAGGTGACCCGTGGCCTGGAGCAATGGTAGCGCAGACATGGGAAGAAGCAGGGTTCTGCCTTGAAGGCCGGCTGTGGCAAGAAAGGCAACTGGTCTTCCTGGAGATCTTGTCTCCAGGGGCACATTCTAGGGAGACTATTCCAGAAGTACATTGTTGGGGAACTACCCAGTCATCGCTGTGGTGGATTTTTATGCTTTCCAAGGGTGAAAGAAAGCAAAGATGGACTGGTGTTCTTCAAAACAGCTGCATCTTAGTATAGAGGAATTTGCCAGATTTCTTGGTGCAGTCATCTACAAATTCCTTTTCACTGAATAAATGCCTTGCTCGCTTGTGTTCTTGTTTTGCCGTCCTGCATGACACAGTGAAAAGAGCTTAATGGAAACGACTTACCTAGGAGTACGTTCTGGCTCCACTGCTTGCTTATTAAAGAGTTTATTTGTGAAAGTAACTGTACTTTCTGAACCTCGGTTTCCTTGCGTTCTAATGAATGTAACATCTGCTCTACTTACCAACCTCACAGGGCTGGTGAAAGAATCAATGTGATAACATGGTTAGAGAAATTCGCATGCCAGTAGTCGTCAATGCGGGGGGCGGGGGGGAATCTTCTGGAAAGAACACATCCAGATTTCTGGGCTGTTTGCAAAGGGATTGAAACTACATTTTCATTTGGAAAGCAAAGCTCAATAAAGTCTTCAGTGTTGACTCTCACCTGGTGGCTCCACATGTGCAAATAGGGCTGTGACAAATATTTAGGTTTTTCCAAAAGGGATGGGGATTTGAAAAGTTGCATGACACTAATCTATATAAATTTGAGATCGTAGTTCTCTGATTTCCATTACAGTTAGCATTCTTATTTGTCTATGTTAACAAAGAAGGGCATATTATAAATAAGGGGCAAAGATTTTTTATGCTGCTTTAATCTGGTGTTTTTGTTTGTTTGGTTGGCTGGCTGATTGGTTGTTTAAAGCAACTTTCACACGTAAAACCTTGAACCTGACTCTCCTTTTATGTCCCAATCTTTTGAGAGACTTCAAAGAAAACACAGAAACGTGGCATTTGAGCAGGTACCCCCAAGGAATGACAATCACGTAAGCGGTTTATCTTACGGTATGTTATTTTATTTGGGAGAGAGAATTTTACAAATCTCATCCTCGGTGGGAGGAACAGTTTTGCCGGCTTGGCTGCAGCTGTGATAAACAGAGCCCTCCTTGCTGTTTTGCATGGAGATGTTTATGCATGGCCAGGGAAGTGCTGAAGCATTCATCGTTCCCTCACACACCTACAGATTTCATAAAATCTGAGCGAAAACAATCACTGCGAAGGTTTAAACTCTGAGTCACACTTCACAATTCTCAACCTAGGCTCCACATCAACATAGTGAAAATGCTAACTTGACTTCTGATAACAACATTGGTGTTTTTACCTGTCATACCTTTCCCTAAGAATTACTTCTCCCTGCATTTAGGAAAGGATTAGGTATAATGAAAAGCATTTTTTTTTATGGGGGGGGGGTGGAATTTGACAAATTTGCATTGAATCCATTATTTATAATTTATATAGCTGGGGGCAAGGTATCCTAAACTCCCTCCTTTCTTCTGTAAGATGGAGATAAACTCATAGTGCGTTTTTGAGGAATAAGAAGTCAATATATATAAAACACATGGAATATCATAGCAAATGCTCTATAAATAACTGTTCATTTCTCTCTGACTTTTCCCCTGTATTAATTCATCTGTTTCTATCTCATTTTAATTCTCAATTTTTTCTTAAATTTCAGGTTGAGGATGGTTTAGAGGTAGTAGTAGTCTATTATGACACTCATTTTATAGATGAGAGATACACTAGAGGCTAGAAAACTGAAGTGTCTTCACTAAGACAATACGGAGAGGCTCAGAGCCAGAATTAACCATGATTCCTGATTCCTAGAGCAATGATCTTCCCACGAAACAATATTTAATGGTTTCTTCTACTAATCAGCAGAATTTATTTAAAGGCTACATCACCTAAAATTATGTATAGGTCAGTTCTACAATTCTTTAATTTGAATTCTCACCAACGCCTGGGATTCTTTGAGTTCCTGGGGCTTCATCATACTGCTGTTTGCAGTGTACATGTCAATGAAAAGACATGCATCAGAGGTTATTTACAAGGTACTTTTGCAATAACTATTCTTGCATCATTCACAACATGGGCCAAGCTTTCAAACACCTATTACAACCATGAACCCTAGAACATTCTGGCCTTAGCTGATTGGACAATGGGTGGGCACATGACCAAAGGCAAACAATTCATTAACTTTTCAGGATCCTATGAGGTAGCCTAAAATAAAAGCTTTACCCAACAAGGATGAAGATTAACAGAACCAATTAGATTCAGTTTCAGGGGGAACTAATTAATTGTTAAAAAGTACTATAATTCATACTTCAGATTGGAGTTTGTGTAATATACAAATTCCAGTACTATTCTGTGGCAAAATTGAAAAAATATTGAGTCATTAATTTATTTGCCATGAGGGTGGTAATAAGAGTAGAGACATAAAAACATGAACATGTTCATAAAAACATGAAGCCATAAAGTTGAAATATATTACCTTTAAGCTTTGGTCTGCCTATCTCAACAAAGTAACGAAAGAATAACATCAAAAAGTATCTAGAAATATGAACCAGTAGATATCCTTAGATCTTAAAATTTCCAATTTAGAAAAGTGTGATTTATGGAGTGTTTCACGTTATTAAGAGTTTCAAACTTTAATCAAAGACATCTTTGCTTTCCAGGCCAACCACACACCATGAAAGAAATCTCTGAAAGTCTTTAATATCGCCAGTAATGTTATCAAGATAACTAAAGGATCTGTGACAACATTTTGTAATAATGTTCTGATTATCTTTTGTGATGAGGCTGGGAGAAATCAAAGCAGACAGAGTGAGGTTGAGACAGGCAAACAGCACAAAGTCCAAGGTCAGGTGTGGTCCAACAGTTGTCCACAGAAAGGCTTATCCTGTCCTCATCAGGGCATGCGAGTTGGAAAATTTCAGATTGTGAATCGAATTGTCTTTGCGCTTTCATGAAAAATACCAGTTAGAATTTGGCAGATTCTAAAAAATGATGATCCTTTTCAAACTACCAGACCCTGTCATTTGTAAATCAATTTGTAATTAAACTAGTAGCATTTTTGTAAGATGTCCACACCAGGACTCCAGATTTTCTCCACATTTGGTTGACTTAGACCTCAGATTCTTGCACTGCCTGTTGGCCATTTTGACTGAAGCGGTACCTCCCCGAAGATAAATACTGGTGTTTCAACTCAGAGGTGTTCCCACATATCGGAATGACTGTAGAAATCTCGTTGGAGTTCAGGAAAATATGTGGAAGTCAACTGGTGAAGAATTTTGCTCTTTTCATATTAACATCTTACCCTTAATTGTTTTTTTCCTCTCTTATTTTTCTCTGTGGCTTTATGCAGAAATGATCCGAATGTAAAATGTGAAGACATGACAATAAAATCGTTTGGCATTATTTGCATCAGGCACCAGGTTGATTTAAGTCAGTTATACCACGTCTGGCCATCTCTGCTGCTAAGCAACAGTCCAGGCTACCATTCCCCTCCCCTGAATTAGGTGGCGGCTCCTGGCTGGTCTCTCGGCTTCTCTTCTCACCTCAACAGTCTGTTCTCTATAAAGAGGCACAAATAACAGGGTATTAATTAGGTCCCATCATCCCTCCCTTCATTTAATAAGTCCCAATCACAACTTTTGAATCACTTCCCCTCACATTAAGAATAAAACCCTAATTCCCGACTCTTGACCAGCCTTTGCTTTATAGTCCTGGCTCCTGCTCCTCTTCCCCTGGGGTTATAACTCGCCACTGGGCTCCTTTCGTTCATTTCTGAGAAATGCAAGCTCTTTCTCACCTCAAGCTATGCACATACTGTTTGCTCTTTATGCAGTGCTCCCCCACCCCCTCTTCCCTTCCTTATTTTTGCGTAGAAAACTCTCATCCTTTTTAGGTTAAATGCCATCTCTTCAGACAGGATTTTACCACTCAGCTAAAAGAGTCTCTCCATCTCCCTCAGTCCCTTGCTGTTTACCTTCACAGCACTTATCACAATTTAAAATCTTGGCATATTCTCACGGTGTTCTGTGTTTTATCCACAGGGACTGACAAATGTCTGTCTAGCTGACTCTTGTATTCCCAGCAACTAGCAGAGTGCCTGGGCCACAGTAGGTATCCAATAAGTATTTGTTGAATGAATGAATGAATTCCTTCTCAATCTTTGCCATCGACCTGATCTAAGAGTTGAGGATGCAATGGCTGTATTTTCTAAAGATGGCATAGGTATCCTTATATTTCTTACATTAAGAAAATGGCCAAGCTCTCCTTCTGGGGCAGAGTGGACAGACCTGTTTCCTGTGGGGTTGGAGGTGTGGGTACCATCCATTTGACCAAACCCATCATTGCCCGTCCTGTGTTATGCCTACACTCAGCTCTCTGTCGTCCCACTCTTATCGTCTACCTGAAGAGATGGGATAATGTGAGTATAGCGAAGTCCCCAGGTGGAGTCACCTGTGCTCGACCAGGGAGTGGAAGGTGGTCTAGAAGTAGGTTCTCTGGATGAAAGTTCAACAGTTAAAATGTTGTGTCAGCCTGGGAGATCATATTCAGGTGCTGCGATCTTTCCATATTCCAAGGGTATATTTGTGAACTATTCTCTCCAACCTCTAACACTCTTGTGTTTGGGGACATGTGACCCTGGGTGGCATTACATAAGCCATAACGTCTTTCTCAGTTGTGGATATAGATTGGGATCTTCCAGGGAAATACTATGTCTAAAAAGATCTGTCATTCTGATACGGGCCATTATCTACAAAAGGTACTCATAGAACTTTTAATTGCTATATTCCTAGGGAAAAGCCCCTCTCCCTCAAACTCAGATAATTACCCTGAAACTTGTAACTCAGGTCCTCAGGTGATTGATCAAGGATCACTGAAGCTTAGCATTCTTCTAGGTCCACTGTAAGCAGAAATTGCCTTAGGCCAGGCAGGGCCACCGGTAGTCAGAGGGGACCCTTCACCCCGTGGGCTTTCCTTCTTTAAGCACTGTATTAACCAAGTCTCTTCCCTTACTAAGCTTATTCTTTTCACTTAATAAGAAAATCAATAGTAAGAAAATTCATAGAAATATGTTTTAAATGATGTTTACATCTTCCTTTACTTCCTTGTCTAGTGACGGGGTGGCATTTCAGTGGGACACTTCCTCTGGCAAGAGAACTTGAGACCCCCGTTCTGAGACAGAGAAGGAAAGAGCTCCATGAGACCCCAGTAGGCAGGGACTATGATCCTCCTCAGCAGGAAGCAGATACAAAAGAAGAGGCTTCTGGTTCCTCCTCATTCACACTAGTTAGAAGGGGTTGGTAGCTCTTATAAACAAGTTAGGCAGGAAAGATAGAGGGTTTCAGCAAAACGCTGAGGCCATCCTGTTCTAAAAACGACCCACCCCAGCCCGCCCACAATTAAATAAGCCAAAAGACATTTTTAGGCTAAAAAGTATCTTCCACAAAGAAACAGGTAGGCAGAGAGTTAGGAACCAGTTTAAGCCAGTCACTCGCACTAACACAATGAAGACCACAATGACCTCCAACTCACCTGAGCCTCATAATGCCATTGTTATAATATGATGCATATGCCCAGAAGTTCGTTAATATCACAACAGACTGAATTCTGGGAATGAACATGCGCAGAAAGTAAAGGATGGGCCACCGAGTCCCACCCATCTCAGCTATCCATGTAAAAAGCCCACTCTTCTAAGAAAAGCAACCACCACAGGAAGTGGGGATAAAACTCCCAAAGGCTTTTGTTACTGGGCCTTTGAGCCACCCCCCCTTTTGCTGGGGCCAGCCCCACATCTGGAAGTGTACTCCTGCTTTACTCTCTCTTCCAATAAAGCTGTTCTTTTGCTTCTGTACTTCGGTGACTCGCTCAAGTCTTTGTTTGAGACATCAAGAGCCTGGAGAACGTGTCGAGAGGGGAACGGAACCCCACTCTCTGGTAACAATTCCATGTTTTTTTTTTTCATCAATTTGAGCGGTGGGGCGAGGATGCTATTGACTGTCCCTTGGAGCGAAGCATTGGGAGTTGCATGAGGGAAGGGAAACCCAGGCAGTCCAAGGAATGCTGGGAGTTCCTTCTCCTTCTCTTTGGCTCCCCTAAAAGTCTTCTTTCTTTATATACTACCAGGGGTTGAGTAGAGTTTATCAGATAAGCTCCTTGGGGAGAAAATGACTTGATAAGACTGTAGACCCAAAGAATGTGAGTAGGGCCAAGAGCCAGAAACAGGGTCTCTGAGTTATAACCCAGATGTCCACTGGGAGAACTCGCTGGGGAGAGCCCTACACAAAAGTCCCTTCGTGTTTACAGTTTTCTTGGATCTTTTACTTTAACAAGCACCTCCTCAACTTCACCCTGCCTCTACCTTTGTTTGTTCAACTTTTCATTTACTGACTTTAAATTAAAAATAAACTTTAAAAAAATTAACACAATAGAAAGTTAGTAGCTAAGTGATCACGCAGCACTTGCCCTAAAGAATGAAACAATTAAAATCCAATCAGTCCTGATAACAGTTTTGTACTATGATGCTAAACTTCCCTTTGCTTTGACCCCTCTCTTTCCGGCATCCTGTCCTGGGACAGAAATGACACCACAAAGGTTTCCTGTGCCTGTCCTCTCCACCTCTGACCCCTCACTACATCCTCTCTCCACCTATTTGGAGACCAATGATTTGGTTCCTGTGGAATTTCTCCCATTTCTTATATTCGATGACACTTGTTGCTAATTTGGGAGGCCAAAAATGCTGGGCAAAGTCTGGACTGAGCTCACGTCAGCTGTCAGCTTCCTAGTCTTTTTAGAAAAATGGAAAATGCAATATTTCCAGCTATTACTGGTCATAATTTGTTATGGGCTCCTTTCTCACTGTAGTGTGTGCTGGTTATCTGGAACAAATTAACCCCTTAACTTCTTTCAGGTGCTTTCCGAATGGACACTCATTTTGAAAAGACTTTCTTGAGGTGTCAGAAATCAGTGCCCTTTGGGGCAACACTGGAGGTCCTTTGAATGGAGCCTGAGGTCTAGGTCACCAAGTCAGGGACTAGAATGCTATGGTTCTGCTGTTTACCCTCAGGCCTTGAGAGTCTTCCCTTTTCTCTCTGGGGATCTCTTGTCTGTGGAATTAAAATTTCAGCTTACTGCATAATGGCTAATAGCCACGCTTAATTCTGTGGTTTGCAGAGCACTTAGCACATTGTTGCCAGTCAGAAGATATTAAATAAGATTTATGATCATAATACCGTAGAATAATAATTAGAAGAAGATGGGTCCATTGCCTTCATGGCACTCTCCTCTCCGCAACTTAGCGGTGATGGGGTTAGAAGCCAGGCCAGGTGCAGAAGGAAGTGAGGTCCTGGGTTATGCTCGGAGGTGTTGCTTGCTTTCTGTATGTCCGTCCTGTGCCAAGGGGCTTCGGTCCTAGCCCTGTGATGCCTGCTTTCTAGCCAAGCCGCCTGTGGACACCCATAGCTGCCCTCCACCTCTGCTTCTGCAGACACGCAACTGGAATTTACCTCCCAACTGCACATGTTGACCACATATTCCTTTTTCCTCTTTTTAAAAGTGAAATCATTTTTCCCCCTCTACCTCCTAATTCACTTTCTCTGAACTCACACCTGAATGCGATCATCTGCCCCTCAGAAACCAGGGTTTAATTATTTGCCTTGTTCGTGTCTAGAAATGCTAGAAATATTTAGCAAAGTCCCTGGCACAGAGGCAGCGCTGACATCGTAGTCCGCTGAAGGAAGGAAAGAAGGGAATGAGAGGAGAGGGAAGGGGAGAGGTGTCCTGACACGCTCAGACCTAGAGACGAGCAAGTGCTAAAGCCTCTCTGGGTCATTCCAAGCCTTTCGAAGTGATTTAACTTAAGAGAAAACAATAAGCTTAGCACCCACTCCTTTTTATGTGCCTTTGCGACCATCGAAGGTCAGGAGAGGCTGGGAAGAATAGAACCGCAGCAACAGTAGCTGCTCCTAAGAGTCACTGAGAACTTTTCGTTAGTCACTTTGTATACTTTCACATGCAGGGGACTCACTGAATTCTCAACACAACCCTGTGGACGAAGTAGGTGATACTGTTTCCCTGTTTTATAGGTGAGCAGACAGGATTCAGAGAGGTTAAGTAACAGGTAGAAAGTTTTGGGGGCACTGGAATAGATCCCACGTGTGCTTAGGGATTTCTCTAGGTCGTTCCTGAAGGTTCTGGGTCCCTTCTGCCCAGTGCCAGGTTCTCCTCGCCTTTGAGCTGGTGGCATGTGAAGGAAATGGGCCCAGTGGCCCCTCTTGCTGCTGCCCTACCTTTGAATCTGACTTGACATCTGAGTCGTCTTCCCAGTGGTACCTCAGCTGGGATCTCCTGTCACTCAGAATACCTGTCTCCCTGATTCCCAGGAGTCTCTTGAAACAACATCCACGCTTCTCCTCTTTATCGCCGCCCCTTACTTCAGTGGGGGGTGACAACGGTTCAGTTTCTTTCAGCTGGATGCCATCAAGGCTTTTCCGAGTCGCTGCTATGGAGACAAAGCACAGGTACCGCTTGCATTTGCCACCACTTGCTATTAAAAGACAGGCGCGGATTGTGAGCCCAAGATGTTCAGAAAATCAACCTGGAACTCACCCCTTTTTGAAAATTCTAATAGAGGGTAATTCATGCAAGTTCGTTGGCAAGCCATCTGCCTCAGGGACCGAGCACAGGTTAGGTAATTAAAATCAACCTGTTCCTGCGTGGCTGTCTGACTTACCATTTACCTCATCTTCGACTCCTTGTCTCCAAAAACCCACTCTCCAAACCGGTTAACTCATTGTTCCCCCAAAACACCTGTCTCACTTTCTTATTTTTACTCATACCTTTCCATCCACCTGGAATGTCCTTACTTTCCTCTCCCTATCCGAATCCTTCTCATTTGCTTCACAATATGTTCCCCAAACGCCTCACTCACAACAATTAGTCTCTCTCCCCTGAATTCCAATAGTAATGAATTCTATATAGTTCAGCTGGCAATTAATCATACGCTGCTTTATGATATTCTTTCTATTGTTACCTTGAACAGTTATTTAAATCTTTAATTTTAACATAACTGTTTCCATATGTTCGTCTTGTTTCTGTAATTGGAATATAAGATCCTCAAAAGCAGGAGATATATTATATAATTGTATCCCCTTCAGTACCTAATATGGGACTGATTTGCTGATTTTTTTTTTTTTGCCAAGTGGACAACCAAATGATAAAACTTTATCCAATTACTTTGGTAAAAACAGGACATATTTACTGAGTACTAAACATGTTTGGGTGATTGGAGATTGTGGTACTGAAGTCTTTGACGAAGTTTTAACCTTCTAAAATTGAGGAGCGAGCGGGCAAAGGGGCGCCACGCTTGTGGAATGGCAGGTTCGACGGGAGAGTGTGAAGGGGTCAGCTGACCAGATCCCTTCCAGGACTCTCTCATGCTGCTCTTTCTCTTCCAAGTGAGGATATATTATTCTAGAGAAAATATCTCCATAGCCTCTTGCCTTATATTTCTTTTCTCCTTCCACCACGTAGCTCATTTGTAGTCCTTCTCTTTTCTTCTCATCTGCAGCCCTCATGGAGCTACAGCCTCGTGCTTCTACTATGACTGTGGCATCTTCTACTACTTCGGTTGGGGACTTTGAACCCTCGCTGCAGAGAGAAATGATACGAATAGTGTGGATGAATTTAGCATATGTGGTAGATACTAGATGGCCTCCACTGGTCTCTGCCTCCTGGTGTCCAGGCACATGTGAAGTCCCCTCCCTTGAATATAGGCTGGATCTTGTGACATGTTTCCAACAAGCAGAATATGTAAAAATGGTGATTTATCACTTCCAAGATTGTTATAAGAAAACCCTCTGATTTCTATCCTGTTTGCTAGCTCGTACTCCCTCTCCTCTCCTCTCCTCTAATTCCTCCCTCCCTCCCTCCCTTTCCCCCCTTCTCCTTCTCCCTCTTCTCCTCTCCCTGACCCCACCCCCTTCCCTCTGGGGGAATCCAGCTGATATGTTGTGAACAGCTCTATGGAGAGGCCCACATAAAAACTATTTCAAGGACCGGAGGCCTTCCAGGTGAGTAAGTTTAGAGTCTAATTCTTGGCCAACTGAACCTTAAGATGTGACCACAGCCTTGACCAACACCGTAGAGGCAGCCTTGTGAGAAATCCTGAGCCAGGGAACTGAGCTAAGCTGCCGAGATTCCTGTCCCGCCCTAACTTTGAAAATATAAATGTTTGCTGTTGAAAGCCACCAAAATTTGGAGTAATTTGTTATGTAGCAAATAGATAGCTAACATGGTATTTAGTTATGGGAAACCACTCAGGAAATGGCTAAGGTCATCTAAATGCCTTTGTTTAAGTTTAGAACGTTTTCATTCCGTGAGCTTGAAAAATATGACGAGTTCATTTCAGATACGATAACTGAACAGACATTGAGGTGGGTGCCACGTCTCTTATTTGCTGCCTATCTTTCATCATAATGAAACCGGTTGATGGTTAGCAACGTAGATCGTGAGCTGGACAAAGATTTCACAGCTAGATAAGTAGCTGGTAGAGTAAGCAGCATGAAATGAGTCACTTAGCCTTGCTCTCAATTTCAAGATGATCAGGGGGAGACTGGTGTCTTCAGTGACTTAGTCTCTACCATTCAGCAAAATTCCAGTTGTTAATCAGAAAATAAGCTGGTTTTTTTTTTTTTTTTCACCATTTGTGAAAATCCCTTCCGTAGTCAGAATAAATGTAATTTGTCTAATGAAAGAGCTGGGGTCAGCAAACTACAACCCAGAGGCCAAATCCACACCACTGCCACTCATTTTTTAAATGAGGTTTTATTGCAGCACGGCCACACCCATTTGTTTCGATATTGCCATGGTCACTTTCAAGCTGCAACAAGAGAGTTAGGTAGTGAAATCCACAAACCCTAAACTATATGTCATCTGGCCTTTATAGAAGAAGGGTGTTGATCTCTAGGGCAATGATTTGCAAAATGTATTTAAAGGCACACTATTTCTACAGGATATTAATACATGTTATATAGGAAAACAGTGCCTTCTGTGGTCAGATGATTAGGAAATACTGGATTAAACAAAGATAAACACAATTGCTTTGCTGCAGAAGTTCTCCGAGTCCTTAATGAATCTTCAAGAGGAGGGCATGGAAAACTGCATTTTTAAAACTCTTTTGACTGTGAGGCTCTTTGTTTCAGATCACCTCTTAAAAGACCAGTGTCCAACTCACTGGGAAATGCTACTCGAGAGCTGAGAAAGCAGCAGTTTTCAAAGTATTACCTTTGCAAAAAACGGAGTAGACATAAACGTCAACAACCTTCGACTTTTAAAAGCATTCATAACAATTTGAACACCCACAGGGAGATGGCCTTCCTGGTCACAAGCCCACTATGAAACCAACACTTGCAGAGCCAGAGAAACATAAATACGAAGCTGAGTGTTAAGGTGGGCTCTCTTTTTGCAGAGCCGGCCACACTCATAATAATTTTGAAGTTGGAAGGATAATAAGGTGATATTGTGGTTCTCAAATTTGGTACCGTGGAGCCCCCATGATTTACATAGCTGCCTTAAGGACTATAGCTGGGGATTAAGAAGGATCTAGGTTTCACAAGCCGATGTGAAAAATGGGTTCAATTACTGAAAGAAGTTTAAAAAATATTAATCTATTCCTAACATTTTTTTTCTAGAAATTAAGAACAGCTTCCTAAAGGGCCAGAGAGATCACAGTCACAGGTGGTCAGCCCCTGATCAAGGCTCGGACCTATGTTATGACTGTCCTTTCCCTTATACTATAATGTCCTGCTTGTGGCCTTTCGGATACATTTTGTGGATGACTGGCCAGGGTTAGAGGTCTAGTCAGTAAGCCAGGGAAACTGCTGACTCACAACCTCAGTCTGAATCAGCCTGGGGTGAGAAAAACACCGGGAAGAGTTTGATGTGTTTGAGTTAAGACAATAAGTTCCAAAGTATGACAACGATATAAGAGGATGTAGAGTGGGATGTTTCCTGTTGACCCAGAGCTATGGCCTAGGTCCAAAGCTGAGCTCGAACCCGTTGGTGGTAAGCACTTCTCCAGAGGCTTAGAGGAGGCTCTATTTCTGAATACCTTCAATCAAATTAACATGGGAAATGAGTTGCGAACAGGCGGTAACCAGCCTTTGGTAAAGTCTGTGTTACTGAAGAAAGTCTTTCCTCTCATTTTCCTGTGGTCGTGGAGGGTGTCTCCCTCTCCCCACAGCTAGGTAAGGCAGTCTCTAAGAATCATGAATAAATAGTGAAGGTGACTCTGAGCAACGGAGAGCGGGTGGATGCTGAGCTGCAGACCTCGAGGTCTTCTCTGTGCAGTCACGGGAACGAGGTCCTACCGGTTACTGAGAGAACGTACCAGGAACTAAGGAGTGTGGTGTCCTGTCATTTCCATTTCCTGATGCTTCTTGCAAGGGCAAGAGAAGAGTATTTATTTGATACATGTCACCTCGAGTCTTTGAGGGTAGGGGGCTGCATATGTGTATAGAGAATAATGTTGTCTTCTAGATTTCTGAAGGAAGTTGGGCTAGGTCAGCAGGGCTTGTCATGTTGCGTGCCTGGAAGTGAAGTGTGGGCAACTCCACCCTGTCCTAAGTCTCTATGGACCTGAGAAACATAAAAGAAGGTTCCAGTAGCTCCCATAGCTCTGTGCGAAGCAACATGGAAATAGGTGGGAGGATAGGGGCCAGGGAGCCATTCGGTGCAGCCACTGGACCAAGTGGTGGGAGGCCCCGCATGGACAAGGGTTTAGAAATGTTTATCACTGCTCAAGCCCAAGATACCATTGCCTTCTGGGATAGAGGTGGGAGTTCTCAGTTATAGAGGGGACCAGAGCAAAGTGGAACTGGATGCTGTCCCTCAAAACACATGCAGACACACACACACGCAGACACACACACACACACACACACACACTCACATATACCACCTCCATGGAGGCCGACACATGAGCGGAAGACACCAACATCAGAAAGGACCAGACTGAAGGAGAGCTAGACCAGAGAAACTTTCTGTCACCACACACGCCCATCCATCTTCTCCTTCCCTGCTGACCATGCAACAATGGGCCAGCGAGGGTGCCAGGAGGCTTCTGAAGTCTACAGAAAGGAGTTCAAAGAGAGGCGAAAAGAGGTAAGTACCTGAAGAATGGACTGCCGACCTCCACGCCACTGGAGCCACAGAGCGGAGAGAGGATACCAGCTTCGAGTCTGGTTTGAGACTGAAGTAAGTAGGACTGAGTCTTAAACAACAAGGTAGACTCTTCTAATAACCACATGTGGCAGGACGTTAGAGGAGCTGGCCAAGTGTCTGCTAAGAGAGATACTTCTCAGCAGCAAAAGCAGGCCAACATAATCTCCTTGAAGGAGCCAATGGGTGAGTATACAACTGTTTCGTTTTTGTATCATAGCAGGTTGAGAGTCCCCAATAAATTTGTTACATAAGATAAACACTGTTGAACAGGATGTTAATGTTTTCATATTTCCAATGCTTTTCTTTCAAAGGATTCTGAAGGCAGCATGCCAGTATTTTCCCCATTCTGCAAATTAGCGCAGAGGGAGGGTGGCATTGGTTATCAAAGGCCTCCGAGTCTGACTACAGCCTTCTGTCTCATCATATCATGAGGCAGCTGACTCCTTCCCAGACCCAAATGTGATCCATTTTTAATTGGGAGCAGGACTTTTCAATTTTTGAGCCCAAAACAAATTTAAAAAGTTGAAGGAAGAGGAGGAGGGAAGAAGATGAAAAAAGTTTTGCTTTTTCCCTAATTTGAGAATCTGTGATTTCTCACTGGTTTATCGGTACTAAGATTTTTTTGTTTTGTTTTGTTTTGTATTCTTTTAAATGTTTCTCTATTTAAAAAAAAATTTTTTTTCACAGTTCTTTATTCATGACTAAATTTATCCATTTTGAAAAATCCATCTGGCTTTTGTGTTATGGAAGCCCACACAAGCCTGTACCAACCGTTCTAGAAGCAACAGAGTTATCAAATGGAATGAGTTTCAAATGAAGGGACAGCAAGCTAATTAAGGGCTGAGTTTCTTAATAAGGAATAAGGCGCAGTGGAGAGTTAAATGATGCCAAAACACACAAAAGTTTCAAAGACTAAAACTGTGAGGAAAAAACAGCAGAAATAACTTGGCCAATTTTCCAAGCCCTACCCCCCAAATAAATACATCTATTCTCATTTGTATCAACAAATATAAATATCACTCAAATAATCTCAAACTAACATTAACATTACGATGAAACATAAGTAATTCTGAGTATAAAGACCAAGTACGAGACATACCAAAGTATAAATATAATAAAACTAGAAATAACATTATGTTACATTTGTTGTTAAGAGGCTGTCATTGGTTTTCTTCAGAAACCTTATTTTCCTACCTCGATCATCCTTAGATTTCTCTCTTTCCTACTATTCTGGACAATTTGATTTGCTTTTCACCAATGAATGAATAATGTTTAATAAAAAAAAACTTTTTGCAAGAAAACTATTTTGTTCAAACGATTCTGGTACAAATGAAATGCATTGTTGCCTGGCTTTCTTTTTACTATCTCATGTCAATCTTAATAAACAAGAAAAAATGTGAAAAATCACTTAAGAAAGATTAGTAATTTTCCCAGTTATTGGAAAGCTTGTAGATATAAAATGTCTCTAATATACTCCTACCATACTGGCATGATGTGGGACAGAGACTACTAGATGAGGTATTAAGAGGTTTTAAAGCTTTTTTCAATTTCGCCTGAAATGTGTTTAGGAGGATGGTTTATCACATGATAACTTAGTTCACTCCTCAGAACGAGAAAGTGTTGATAACCACAGCACATCCTTCATGCCTCTAGGAAATGAATTAAGGATCCATTCGTAAAATGTTTCTTGGAATTTCATAAAGAAATGGCATGTTAGAATGGTATGAGGTGGCCAAGTAAAATCAGGGAGCCGTTATGTTGGAGCATTTCTTTGGCTGAACTAAAGATAAACAAGCAGCCCCTTCAAGGTCTCTTGCTTTTTCTGAAAGTAGACTTCCTTGGGGGAAAAGCAAATGGTTGCAAATTATAGAAATGGGGAGAAGACAGAGAGATGGATGGAGAATTTTGAGGAGGGTATAGACCAGACAAGCTCAAAAAGCTCCCTTACCATCCTGTTAAAATATAACCCACAAAATGTTACACCATAGCAGTCTTCACAGCCATCTGCTTCTGCCGTCGTCTTTGATTCCCACAAACAGATTTCAGAAGTTTAATCTGGCCCTTTGTGCGTTTAGGAACATGTAGCAAGATTTTCTGGATGGGATTAGAAAAGCCATTAATTAACTCACCATTCCTATCTGCAAGAACGATCTACCTCTCATCCTTTCAATCAAGGCATAGCATGGTCTTATCATTCTTTGCATCTTTTCACATCCTTCACAGGACCTAGAACAAAATTTGAATACAGCATATATTCCCACCCCTTTCTCTCCATCTCCACTTCCGCCCTTTCCGCTAGGTCTACTCACAATCATGTTGTCCATCCTTGTCTGGAATATTACAATAGCCTTCTACTGGTTTCCCGACCTCAAAAGTCTCTCTAATCTCTTCTCCACAGCTAGAGTGGACTTTGTCAAAAGTAAATCAGAGCACATGCTCCCCTGCTTAAGGCTTCCAATAGCTTTACGTTGTATCCTGAAAAGAAAAAAAAAAAAAAAATCCGAACCCAACATAATAGCTGCTAAGGTTCTATGTTTCAGTTAGTTGTTGCTGCATAAGAAACCATCCCAAACTCAGGGGGATAAAACAACATCTATTTCTCTGATGTCAATGGGATTTTACTGACATGGGCTAGCCATGGCTGGGCTCAAGTGTGTACCTGTGGGTTGGCCGGGGTTCTGCTTCACCTGTCTCTCATTCTCCTGTGTGCAGACCATGTGCTAATAATCCAGATGTTAGTGAGGATTTTTTTTTTTTTTTTTTAATTTGCTGCCAAATGTGGTCGTGAAGTGGACTTACTGATTAGGGACAGTACATGCAATTCCTAGGGCCTGCCATACTTTTAGGAGTCTACAAACTTGTTTTAATTTTATTTTAAAAGCCAGAAGAAAAAAATAAATATGATAACAATGACCCCATTAGCATTTTTGTCTTTATACCAATGCAGTTATAAAATTTTAGTACTTTTTTAATGGATGAATTGGCCCTCGAAGCAACAGTGCCTAGGGCCGCGAAAGCCACAACGCAACCTTGCACAATCCTAAATAATCAAGTTGGAAACCTAGAAAACTGATTATTGGTCCTATTTTTTCCTCTTTTACAAGTCATGGAGCTTCATGAAATTTCAATTTCCTCCCTCAAAGAATAGGGAGCTAATAGGTGAGAGTTTATCTGGCATAGACTTGTCATTCTCACAAGAATAAATGTGGTTAGTAACCAAATATATATATATATATATATATATATATATATATATATAGTTATTCAACCCTTTTGAAAAGATATTTTGGATTGCTGCATGCAGTATATTCCAAAGTTAACTTTATCTTGTGAAACTCTGAATTAACTTGACAATTTTAAGTTATTTTGACATAATTCTGTATGTTTTAATAGGTAGTTCATTTCTTGTTTCTGTGTGCCTCATCATGGCTATGTGAGAGCTTAGATTTTTTTTTTTTAACTTCTGGTTCTCAAACCGCAAATGGGAAAAAGTACAATCCTGCATTGACCAAGACAGCTACCTAAATATTTTCACAGATCCTGTGATTTTTTTTTTTTTTAATTCCTTGCTGAACTGAGAGAGAAACTTGCATGGTATTTTTTCCCTTCCGGAATGCAGAATTCATTTGATCTCGTCTGTGTTTACACATATTTCTTGGTGTTCATACTTCCATGGGGCTCCATAACAACATGGCTCTTCCTGTCCGCTGCCACACACTTTGGGGGTGCCATGTGTCTTGTGGCCTGCGATTTGGAGAAAGCACTTCCTCTTCCTCAATTCTCTGAATGGTTATGCCTAAAATTCCTAACTTGGAGCTCGTCATCTATCCATCCCCCTCGTCACACTTCTGAATGCCGCACTGAGACACATCCTCACATAACGTGAAGGGACCCTTGGGAAAGCCCACATGTGTCCTCTGTCACTTCCACATCTCGGCGGGAAGGGCAGGGGGCCCAGCTCAGGCTGGTTCACCCAGGAATCACCCAAAGAACAAGCTTGACTCTGAGCAAAGTGGCCACTTCCTCTTGGCTGTCTTTTCTCCCATTACAGAGGGGATCCCTGATTTACCTGGTGGGACTAAGGCAGTGATTCTCAAAGGATGGTCCCTGGACCAGCGGCATCAGCATCATCTACAAAGTTGTTAGATGTGCAAATTTTCAAGCCTCACCCCAAGATGCACTGAACTAGAAACTCTAGAAGTGAGGCCCAGTGATCTGTGTTTTAACAACCCCTCTGGTGACTACAATGCTAAAGTTTGAGAACCCCTGGACTAGGACTTGGTTTTTATTAAAACTCAAAGTTAAATCCTTGAACTATTTATTTAGCCCCTCTGGGGCCTTTATGAAATCAGTGCTTCCTGGTCCTTGTTAGATAGCTCTGTTTCAGGGGCTTGCTACAGTCTGTGCCCTCCAGGGGGGCAGGCGGCGTTGGCGATGGGCCATCAGAGGAAGCATGCAAAGTCTGTTATTGACAGTTTCTCCTATTTCCTCCTAGCTCCTCTATCCTTTACATTCCCTTCCTGTGTCACATTCACACCAATCGTTGCTCTGTTAGCTTTTAATCCTGTCCCATTCTGGAATATTGAGTGGTAGAGGCTGAAATTGATACTCCCTCTTCAGGACGATTTGAATCCATTATCATAAAGGCCAAAAACCATCATATCTTCTTCATCAGTTTGGATAACTAGGTAACAATGTACCAATAAACAACCCCCAAATCCGAGGAGGTAAAAACTACAGAGGATTCTTACCCGCCCCCACACCGCACGTCCAGTGTAAATCAGGTGGGTAGAGAGGGCTGTACTAACCAGGTGATTCTGCCTGTGGAACCCAAGCTGTCACTAGATCTGGCTTATGAATGCAGCAGAGGGAAAGGGAGTGTGAGAAAGCACAGAATGGCTCATCAGGCTTTGTGCGGAAGTGACACATTACTTCCCTTCCCATGTCTTTGGCCAAGCCAGCTAACATGGCCTAGCCTGACCTCAATGGGGCGCTGAAGTTTAAACCTTCCCCTGGGGAAGAGAAATGGCTCTTGCTACACCATCCTGCAACCTCAGTCCATCATCCAAAGGGCTGGACCACCCACACAGAATTTCAAACTCCGCGGTGGATAATGGGAAAACATCGGGGTGCGCACGCCCATGACTGCGCATCCGTTGAGTGAGTGCAGGATGGAGGGAGCTTCCTGGGGGGAGGTTGCTTCCTGTTGGCGCTCGAGCATAGCCCTACGGACTCTTCCCTAAAGGAAAAGTGAACTAACGGTGAAGGAGTGCCGCCTAAATGCTGGCTTCTGTGCCAGACCCCTTCCGTTTATGTTCCCGCTTAACCCTCACCTTTGGCAGGAGACAAAGGAACTTACCTTGTGAAGACAAAGATGCCAAGGCCCAGAGCAATTTGCAGCTTGACCTGGAACATGGTTGAACTGAGATGCAGACTCCAAAGGCACCAGCGAAGCTAGATCTGCTACCAGGAGAGTATGGACTGGAGGAAAGATGCCTCTTATCCATATGGCAAAGGAAGTGTCGATCCTTTCACCAACTTCCATGTTTCTGGTACAGGATCAGCCTCTCACAGTGGGGCAGTGATCACCTTTAGTCTGGTGTGATTATCACATTGCTGTAGCAATGAACTGTTTCCCCACTACGAATATAAGTTTCCAGGGTTTTAACTGAAGAAGCAGTTCTTCACTCAAAAGTACGGAAAACTATATCACTCTTATTAATAAATAGTGAGGAATCCATTTTTAAATCTATAGTATCCAAAGATAAACCAATAAAGTAATTTGAGACTAATATACTCTATCATTGTAGTAAAGAATACTTCATATTAGCAGGCATCTCTCTGATTTACACCATTAATGATATATAAAAAGAAAAACTCTTTGGCCTTAATTTCTAAATCATTGAACAATAAGCACCAGCAATGCACATTAGAAGGTATCACTGGTGGAGAAACTAGGGGAGGAGGATATCCAGGAAGCAGCTGTACACAAAGCACCCTGCAAAGCGGATAACAAGCAGATAACTTTGCCAACACTGACTCCGAAAGTGCTTATCTCACTCAGAAACGGCACCAAAGATCTCAGTGCAAACGCATCACGAAATTAATCCGATGTGATGCTGCACTCAGCAGCTCCATCAGCAGAGCGCCAGCTGACTTCGAGCACCTCACAGGAACACTGAGAACTAATCACCATGAGCACTGTCCAGCGTCGACCCCCTGACACCCCAGGGCACCGGCGCCAAAAGCCCAAGAAGGACGTGACCTTTCAAAGCGTGATCCGGGCCCTTCTAAGTGAATGCATGGCAGAGGGACAACTAAATATCGGGCGTCTTGTCATTTCCAAACTGGCACTATTATAAAATAAACAATGCTTAAGAAATCTGTTGCGTTTATTATCAATCCCATTAGAGGTACATTTAGAAAAGGAGAGATCTTACCAGCTGAGGAGAAATGCCACAATAATGTAGCGTATTGGTATCAAAAAAAAAAAAAAAACATGTTTTTATTCCAATCTCTAGGAGTGACTTGGGTTGAAAATAATATAAACTTGGAAGCATTTACAAATAAGTTATGAAACTAGCAACAATTAATCTCTAGGCCAACTGCCTATAATGTAGTCACTTTTGTAAATTCTATGGGAATGATACATCCGGCCCGATTTTAATTACTATGGTATCTTCATGTATTTTCAATAACATACATACATAAATCCTAAAATCCAACAAATAATAAAGCGCAAGCAGCTGAACGCACAGAGAATTTTAGGGAATGCTCTGAACTGGCTGATGGTCCTATCATTAGCCTGTTAAAATCCACCGGCTCATCCTGTAATTTTCCCTTTACGGTGCTTTAAACCCTCCCTTCGTTCCAACGATGATGCCGAACACGTTCATATATCACACACAATACATCTCTCCATGTTTTCCAGATGGCATTTGATTCAATGGATACAGAAGAAAGGCAGAACAAAGAAAAATAGATGTTTTTCTACTTTGGTTCTCTCCCTCGGTGGAGAAAAATATGAATTTACCCATCCAGTGCTAATGAAGAAGTTCAAGCACCCATTGGACCCACAGGTTTAGGCAACTCTTTGGTCAAACTCTACAAACCAAGAGTGAAGATTTCCTTAATTCAGTGAAAATTATTACTAGCCTGGGGTACAAGAAAGTCAGTGATGGCTTAAGTGACTGGTTTGGATATGATTAGGTTCATCTCATGATTTGTCCCCACACTGATCACCAAGTTCAAGGAGAAAAACATCTATAGTTACAGTACTTCAGATTTTTTTTTTAACTTAGCATTTAGAGACTCAGAGACCTTAAAGATATACCAATGTCGAATGCATCAGAAAAATATTTTAATTTGAGAATTTGAAAAAATCAAGTTAGAACATGGCTTTACAAAAACGCTCTACAAAGATTTGATGTCCGTATGAGCAGATAACCCTGAAATGATATTTATTTTTCTTGCAAGAAATTTGGATATAAATACTCATGTCTTAAAGCTCATTTGTGAAGCAAACACATCAAATATGATCGTCTTTAAGAGAAATAAATTACATGCATGGTAGGGAAAATTAAATCACTTTAAAGAAGCAGTCAGTGTTATACATAATCAATTTCTTTCATTTCCAAATAGTGGTTGCCATTTTGTCTAATTCACTTCTCTGGAAATAAGTAGAGGCCATTTATAAGCCATGATGGACTATGGATAGGAGCACCATTCACTTGGCATTTACTACCGGGGCTTGCTCCAATGGTCAGGGCGGCAAATCTCATGGTACCTCAGAGTAGGTACTCTGAGCATCGTCTGGCCACACCCTCTAGCAGGGACACCTGGCCTTATTGATTTCAATCTCCTTGCCCAATAACATCTCCCCATGCAGCTTATCTTCCCGATCAATGCCCAAAGTGGGATGCAGATGCCCCTCTTCCGGTGGCTCTATGAAACCACCTACTAACACATACAGGTCAGGGAATTGATGGCCAGGACTCCCAAGTTTTGCCTTAATTCTTTTATTTACTTATTTAATGTGAGCACCCCTGGCCCAGCCGTCATCAGAGACATTATGGAATGCAAAACCTGGATTCACATTTCTCTCTGTCACAAACGAACTGCACAACTCATTTAAGCTACCAAGACAAGTTGAGCCTTAATTTTGTCATCTGAAAAAATTGGATAATAATTTATATACTATAGAATTCTATTATATATTATAGAAGACTAAACGGGATAATATTTGTGAAAACACACAGTAGGAATTACCTGGCATATGATAGATATGTAACAAATGCAACTTTCTTTTAGTCAATGATCCATAGTTTTCCAACTATCCCCAACTCTCTATCTTAGTGTCCTATTTTATTTCAGGCTTTTCTAAAAATATTCACAATGAACACTCCAAGCATCATATGGTATCAGAGCAGGACGAGGGAAGAGCCCCTTGTGCATCATATAATCTCGATGGGATTTTTATTATGCCTTTGACTCATCCACACAGTTCAGCGAGTCTCAAGGGCCACTAATCTGAATGTTGATAGAATGAGTGTCTTTCAAAATTGTTTTATAATTTTAATAACCTCAAATAGAGCTGAAGAAAAGGAGCATAGCCCATCAGCGCAGGCTTTGCATTTGGTTTCTTAAAGGGGAGTCAGTGTTTGTTCAATACTTAGTACGCGTCAGGCACTCCACCTTTGTCATACTATTACATGCCATGGAACCTTAAGAAAAGTTACATATCCTCTGTTGTTTCGTTTTACTTTGTACATGTGAGGCCACGCACGTCACATGCAAGTGGCAGAGCCAGGATCAAAACCACATATGTACGACCCAAAGCCTGGATTCTTCTTTGCTACACTATGGCAGAGCAATGACAAATGCAGTGACCACCAGGAATAGAAAGATAAGCTTAGAAACAGAGCATGTGGAAAATCCTAAAGTAATAAAGTCAACCACCACCGGTTATAAGCACGTGGGGAGCAGACTTGGGGCATACTGCTGTAGTAACTTCAGGAAAGCATGGGAGAGCACGGCATTCTTATCGGAAACCAAACCATCTATGGAGTGGAAAACAAATTCTGAACTTTGCTCACCCTGACCAGAATACAAAGGTATGGAAGAATAAACATAAACACGTACAAACTGAGAGAACATTTGTGAAATTAAATCCAGATTGGTTGGAAAGGACGCACGCTCTATGCTGAGCTACTCTTAATGGAGTTGAATCAATTCTCTTACTACAATGTTGTGGAGAAGAAAAGATGAGATGCTCTTTGAAAGCCCTTTGAAAAAGGAAAGGCCTTAGAAAATGGACCGATTCGTTATTTTATTGAAGAGAGCTCTGGATTGGGAATCACAGAGACCTAGGACTTAGTGCCAGCTTTGCCTCTAACTAGCTCTATGACCTTGGATCATGCACTTAAATTCTGTGGTCCTCATGCTCATCAACAGAGAAATGAAAGCTAAGGGCCCCTTACCACTGTAAAATTGTGTCCCAGTTACTCATCTCGTTGTATTTCCCCCAGATTCTCTGCCTTCCTAAAGATACGCACATCTCAGGAATTCCTATGTCCCTGGATTCCATGGTGATTGAAAGCCAGAGCTGAGGTTTGTGCCCTCAGCATTGTTCCAAGTAAGTTCTAAATTTGCACATTGTACAGAATCATGAGTGAGCACAGACACACACGGAGAAAGACAGATGGCAACAGACAAACTTGCTAACCTTTAAAAAGAGTCCAGGCTTGCTGCCCCAGCAGTCTAGTGGCACAGATCTGCGCTCCGAGCAGTCAAGACAGGTGAAGAACTCCCAGGCTGCCAAGCTGAGACTCTGCCGATTCAGCATGCCCCAGTCCGCGCACGGGGCTTGGAGTGCCAAGCCCCTGGAGTAAGCCCCTACTTTCTCTTGTTTCAGAACCATCGGGGGGAGCAAGGAGCTTTTGTAAAAATTTAGGAGAGAGAGGAATCCCAAATCAGAATTTTGAACGAACTAATTTTTCTTTGTTGAGTCTGCTGGTAGGTTTGAACGGTATCTATAAAAGTCAGGTGATGTAAATGAAGGGTTCAGAAATCGTGTACCCAAATGAGGGCTCTCCTGTGATGGGTGGGTCTTGCGGGCGTCTGCTCATGTCCACTGAGTAAAATCCTTTATGAATGTACCTTAAGGAGAGAATCCATTAAAAAAAAAAAAAAAAAAAAAAAGGATTCTACACCCAGATGGACTCAGTTTGGGTTGTGGGTTGTATTGTGTCCCCCTCACTAAAAGATACATGGCAGTCAGAACCCCCAGAACCTGTGAGCGTGACATCATTTTATTTGGAAATAGTCTTTGTCGATGGAATTGAGTTGGGATGAGGTCATTAGGGTGGGCCTTGGTCCAATACGACTGGTGTCCTGATGCGAAGAGGGCAATTTGGACATAGGCACAGGGAGAACGTTAATGGGAAGACAGGGGCACGTGGACCCACAGGAAGAATGGAAGGGAAGACCGGAGTTGTGCTTCTCTAAGCCAAGCCACACCTGGGGCCTAGGCGGCTGGAAAAGGCAAGGAAGTATCCTTCCCCAGGGGCTTCGGCAGGAGTCCAGCTCTGCCGACACCTTCATTTCAGACTTCTAGCCTCCGGGACTGAGGAGCAATACATTTCTGTTGCAGAAAGCCACCCAGTCTGGGATGTCTCATTAAGGCAGCCCTAAGGAGCAAATATAATTTATCTCTCAACTTTACCAAGAACTAGCTTTGTGACCTTGGGACAAGTTCCCTAACCGTTCTGGTGCTCAGTAGCCTCACCTGTAAAATGGGAATAATGATAGCACCTACCTCACAAACTTGGCATGGAAATGAACTACTAATATAAATTAATTAATTAATTAACTAATTACATTTAACAAACAGTGCTTGTCACATAGCAACAGCTTCTATAAGTACTTATTGTGATGATGATAATGATGATGGTGATAATGAGCCTATCCATTCGAAAATCATCAAAGATGATAAATCTCCACTTTTTGAAGCAAAAAGGCATTTAGCGCTGATCATTTGAACGAGGTGGGCAATCGGGCTGAATTATACTGTTTTAAAAAAAAACACGATCTGACTTTCAAATAGGAAGTGTGGGTGTGTAAGTACACAGGCATTTGAAAAGCCCAAGGTGCTACTAAATGTCAGTCAAATCCATTACTGAATGGATGGTTTGAAAAAGAGGCAGATGATCTTGGGAAATGTGCTGTCGTGAGTGGCATTCCCTTGCATTGCCCCTGCTTCCTCAGAGAGGCAGAGCTGTATCTTTAAGCCCAATGCTTAAAGAAAGCAAAAGCTGACCCTGGGGGACACATTTGCTCATAGCTCGCACCAGTTTTCCAGACAAATGTGGCTCGTCCCTACAGCTGGCGTCCCTGAAGTCCTTAGAAAAATGCAGAGGCTGAGAAAGTTTAGATACGGGTATTAGCAAGAAAGGAAAAATATATATATTTTACTTTAAGCACACATGTTCCTTTCTGGTGGGATAGAATTATTTTTGCTTGGCGAGTTTTTCCTAAGTTTCACTAAATGAAAACATGGGTGTGTTTACATTTATGACCTGGTTTGTACAGGTGCGTTGGAAGGGGATAAGGTTTTATCTTCCTGAAGAAGAAATACGTACTCTATGCAGCAAAAACAAACAAAACAAAACAAAACAACAACAAAAAACACCACCACCACCGCCACTGTCACCAACAAAACATCTTTTTACGGCTACTTAGCAGGGGAAATGTCTTTAATACATTGTCTCCAGAAAATTGCCTTTTCTAAAATCTTCTCTTGGTTGTCAGACAGACTTACTGGTGTACACAGAGTGCCATTCTATTTATAGTTCATGGGCTGGCACTTGATAAAACGTAACACTCTAATTTACTTTGACTAAGGACACAGAGTCAGAAATTGAAATGCTTCTCAGGCTCAACGACTAAATTATAACCAAACAATCAATCATTATTTATCGATCACTTAATCAACATCTGGTCCTAAGTGCGGGTGACATGTCTCATGACTTTTGTGCTTCAGAGAGAAAAATAAATATGTATTACATACATGTCATGCTGTGGCCTAATGTCAAACTTTTCCATATATATTATCTTGTGTAATTCCTTCAATAGACATGAAGCACATATTATTATTCCCATTTTATAAGTAGAAACACAATGCAATAAAATGCAGAAAGAAATAATTTACTTGCATGTACTGAGTAGCAGATTCAGGCTTTGTCTATGACTCACACTCTCCAAAGCCTGAGATCTTTCCACAACTTATACTGTCTGGTCTTATTGGGTACCCAAGACTTTTATACTGTAAGAGAGAAAATGTATAATTGGATGATGCAATTAACTGTTAAAATGTCAAATTCCATCTATTAAATGCTACAAAATTTGGTTACGGGAACAGTTTGGTTGGCGGAAGGGTACATCATTGTGAAAGAACTAGTTTTCAACAGATCCTGATTGTAATGCTTCTGATTGTAAGATAAATCATAGAAAATTCGGAGAGTGGAACATCCTTGTCTATATACATGTTTACTGTCTGCATTCACAAAGTGTCTGGGCCAAAGGACTTTGATTATTTTGTATCCTGAGATAAAAGACAACGTCTACATTAAAAGTTGTAATAAAGACAAAACACAATTCACGTGGAGAGTCCCAGATGCGGCGCTCTCTGGGCTAACTCCTCATGTCGCTGCTTCAGTATTTTATTCACGGACGCATTCATCTAATCATTCACGTATTCATTCAATCATTGAATGAGACTTAAGTATGCCAGAAATTTCTATTATAATCTTTTGTCATTATTTTCTTTGGGAATATTTTGAAATCTGCTGCCTTTCTTGAAAACTTTATTGTTAATTTGTTAAAAATTCTCGTTCAGAGTGTAGTCAGCAAGACTTTTATATGACTCTGATATGATCTGTCAAATGCAGAATTCAGGCTCGTGGAGGTATTTTTTCTTTCAGAAAGGTTTATACTGAAGAAAAGCACCAGTCCTTTCTGTTATGATTTTCTACCCATTCTCCTTTAGGCCCTGTGATCCTAAGAAATAAGGTTCATTTCGATTCCCTAGAATGGCACCATTTAAATCTTTAAATAAAGTTCATAGTTTGTAGGCTTAATAAACACTCCACACTTAAGAAAAAAGGAATTAGAAGACTTTAAAAAGTTACTTCTTGAGGCTTCTTATTTTTATAAGTTTAATCACAAAGATCACATAGAAATTTTAATTCTCTGAAACCAAGCCTGGTAACTCAAATGAGAAATGACAGTTTGGGCTCAAAACTGTAAAAAAGCATTAGAGCAGGAGAGGATCAGCTGTTTTAATAGCAATAATAGCTACTTATCCCTGAATCTTATGTAATCATTAATAGATCCCTATAAATCACAAGGCAGGAATCATTCCTATTTTTAGTTGAGCCTATTAAAATAGTTTGTTTAGGTGACCATGTACTTCTCAGATCTGGCAAGACAAAGATCTGCCCTAACTTCATCCACTCCAGAAATATGTCATTGGTTCATTTGTTTAATCATTTATCCAACAAATATCTATTGAGCCCCTCCGACGTGCTAGAGACTTAAGGCTTAGAAGATGCATCAGGGAAGAAAATTCTCTTGAAATATATTCTGGTGGTGGCCAAAGGATCAATAAAAATAGAAACAATCAACAGAATATATAAACAATATGTAAAGTCATATATAAAATGTATGAGCCTCTAGAAGAACTCAATCTTGTTGACATTTTAATTTTAGCCCACTTGGGATATATGGTCTCCCGAAATGCAATATAATAAACCTGTGGTTCTTTTAAACCACTAGGTTTGTGGGAATTTGTTACAGCAGCAATAGGAAAGCAATATAAAAAAAAATTTTAAGTGCATATATGTCCCATGAAACTCCTGAGATATTTTTGCTTTAAAACAATGTTCATTATCTATCTGAAATTCAAATTTAACTGGTCATCCCATTTCCCCTGGAGGCCCTATCATGGAAGACCGTCTTGTCTGGTGGCTGTGCTGATAACCACACTGAGGGAGATGTCTGCCCATCGGCATCTCCCTCGTGCCCTGAAGCCTTCTATTTACCACTCAGCAAGATTCAGCCTTGCAACTCATTCATGTGTCTCCAGTTACTGACGCCCCAAAAGAAGACAGTTCCAGATCCTCAATACAGAAGGAACACGGGGTACTTTTACGTGTGCAAATAGTGGACCACCATTTCTATTCTTTTTCTGCCATCCCAAACTTGTGACCCATTTAGAAATAAGGCACCTGGAGGATTTATTACTCTGTGGGTGTTATTAATCTGTCCAACGAGCAAAACATCTTTTAATCCAAAGACCAATATTTCAGTGTATAATGGTTTCCTTGCAATAACGATCTCCCCAATACATATTAGTCTAAAGTATGGCACAAAGCTTGCTGGCTTTTTCAGATGGTCTGAAGTGCATCTCATTCCATTCTTTATCCTTTGAGATCTTTCTTCTGACTTTTATGAAAGGAGTCAGGGTGGCCAACAACCTAGAATATGAATTCTCTCCTGTTGGCTATGATCATTCTCTGATTCATTTAGCTGGGAGAGTATGCTCTGTGTTTGTATTTACCTCTGCTTTTCAATTAATGTATGTAAGTAGGTCACTGACAACATCTCCCACCAAAATCCCACCGGCCAGGGCAAAGTAAGGACACACGTGAATAAGGTTACTGTGCAGGCTAGGTGAGCACATTCACGTTCCCAGGCATAAGCTTCACCAAGGTCTGTGGCTCTTCCCATTTAGCAGGGAAGTAAACCAGTGAAGGTTTAATCTAATCTTGGCCTATATCTCAGCCGGAGAGAATGAACGAGACAGTGGCAACAACAGAAGTGATCTAAATATTTTCCCAGTTCTATTCTAGAGAGGTTTACAGGCTGCGCATTTTGTATAAAGTATTAAACCAGTTATTTCAAAGGTCAGTGAGACGTGTTCTCCACTATCAGTGTCACAGGGAACCCATGCAAACAACTAGAACAACTCCTTTATGGGTGGCTGTCTTCAGCCTAAGCTCTCTTCTCGGCTTTGACTTTTCTCTCATGTTGTCCTGGAGAATTTGTCAACAGATTTGCAACTCGTGAGCCCATTCATGAGTTGCAAATGGACTTACGAGTTTGTACCAGCATAGTGATACGATAAATTCGGAAAGTTATGCCTAAATCAAGCAGACTCTCTCTGATCAGACAAGATTTTCTTATGAGCCAAGTCAGCAATGATTTTATGGGACATTTTGTAAGGTACCAGATGTTTGGGTACAAATAAAAGGATGGGCATACTTCTTTCCCTTTAAGGACTTGTATTCTAACAGAGAGAACAGAATTATCAATAGAATGCAATCACTGAAAGAGTGTACAGGCAAACACATTTATTCCAGTCCTTGGAAATGGGAAATGAATTGGGGAGAAGTAATCACAATTTGGGAAAACAGGAGAGAAGTTGGAAATGGAGACAAGATGGCTTGTTTTCTAGGGCCAGTGTTGCCTTTAGGATATTTTCCCAAAGACTCTCTCCAGGTATCTCCTGAAACTTGAGTCGCCAAATTACCTGAACATGTATTTGTATTGCTGGCCTGTGAAAGGTTAGGGCTGAAATAAACCGGAGGTCTCTGGGAAGTCTCGTGTGTGTACCGATCACTCCTGCAAGAGTTCTTGACGGTGTCAGCTCACAAATAACACCCCCACAGGTCACGCAACAGACTCAGTGACAAGTCATGAATTCTGGCTTTCTGACGCAACCCTGGTGCTAACAATTATATTTCTAATGGGTTACTTAAAATCCTGAAAAAAGGAGACCAAATAATCACAGCTCTTAACCACATACTCAAAGAAAGGGTTCCCTCCCCCAGGTCTGCAAAGCATCAAATGTTGGCATTCCTTGTTTTCTTGATTGCCCTTCTTTCTCAGAATATGGATAAAGAATGTGCCAGCGGTTGTGGCATTGGGGAGTATCATCTCCTTTTAAAATGGTCAAGACTAAGACAGCGTCGCAGCCAATCCATGCTGGCTTGCCTGCAGTACTCCACCCGCCACCCTTCCCTCCTCCTCCCCAGCCCTCTCTCCCATCCTGTGAAGCCATCAAATGTGGACCAGATGGAGAAAAAATTTTGTTATCGACCTGCTAGCTTTACCTGAAGAATTGACTCCACATATGATTCTCCTCTGGTTCCGCCGCTGCTTCGGCCATCCTGAAAGCCATGAAGTAATGTTTTAGGCCAGTGCCTGATGTCTTCCATAGCTTCATTTCCTGACTCCTTTAAAGCCTTGCACCTGTGTTGTATTCACACAGGAGTTTTAAATTAATAGCAGCCTGGCAGAGGATGGGCTGACCTCCCAGGTTTTTTAAATGAATTTTGAAGTTGTAAGGTTTTAAGTCAGAACATACTTCCTTGGAAATAATCTGTTCTCCAGGACATGTGAAAAATGCTAAATGGAAAACAACAGCTTTGTCTGTTTTTCTTTTTTAAAGAAAACAGAGGATGTGACTTAAAGTTCTCTTGTTTTCCGGTTGGACGTTAAAGAAAAGGTAAGGGGCTGTTTTTCTACTTCTTAAAAATAGTGACTAATCACTCAAATCCAAAGATACATAGAGGCTTCGTGGACATGCCAGAGAAATAAAACACCAAGTACGGAATGAACCTTCATAACAATACTCCAGTTACGATAGATGTACTTTTATAAAATTCCTCGTTACACATAAACGCCTAGAAAAGGTGAAAGCATAAAAAAGGTTTCGTATTGCGGACCACACATTTTAATATGCTACATTTGTATGTTTTTCTTTCTTCAACAAATATTTATCGAGCTTTTTTTTCTGTGCTAGGTGCTGCGGATTCAGAGATGAACGGAAGCAGCCTCTGCTTTTACGAAACGTACAGTAATAATTCCTATCGTCACTTCTGACAGGGAGGCTGAAAAAGGCCTCCGAGCTCTCATCCGAATTCTCAATTGTACCGATGGAGATACCAAGACTGTGAGCATGTAAGACACAAAGGACACACGGGTCCAGAACTTCAGCCTTCTAGATCCTTCTCGTGGATCTTTCTAGAAAGGCCAGTTTTGATCGCCAAAGACACAGGTGGGTAAAGGGAAGAGAGCACAGTTTAGAATGAGGGCACCTCAGTGTCCACCCAGCTTGGCCACTAACTACCCCGGTTCCTGCACAGGTAATCGGTTGGTATTTCCTCCCTCATGATACAGATTTCCTGGAGGGCTTAATAAACATGCTTGTGGCCAGGCCTCTCCCCTGAAAATGCTGACTTAGTCGGTCTGGACTGAAGCCCAGAACGTCGGCGGGTCTTTAGAAATCCATGGAAACACTGGACCAAATGAACTGTGACCCTTCAACGATAGGAATATTTTTAGAGTAAAATGAAATCAAAGAAGATGAGGCAATACAAACATAGGCTGAGGTTCTCCTAAAAGATAAAAAAAGCAACTACCGAGCTCTGTTTCTGTGATCAATGTTCTTTTCTGTCTTCTGAGGAAAACCACTTTTAATTACAGAGGTGGAAGATTTCTGAAATTCACAGAGACGTCCAGTTACCTGCAGACCATTGCCTATTATAGAATTACTTTACTCCATATAGATTTGAGGTACATACGAACATGTGGAAATATATATTTATTTCTCGATCAAGAAACAAACAAATGTATCACCACCAAAATTTTGCCTGACATATTAAATAGGTGTGTGGGGGAGGATTTTGTTGTTATTGAACCTAGAAAAGCAAAAATGGTACTTGGATTTCCAATTTTTTTTCCAAGGCGAATCATTAGTGCTTAAATACACTATTCTTTTTTTTTTTTTTTTAATTACGTTTATTGGGATAACATTGGTTAATACGATTATATAATTTTCAGGTGTACTTTTAATTTGACATCTGTATATTCTATTGCGTGTAAATACACCATTCTTATAGGCCAAATTCTCCTAACAAGAAACAATGAAAGGCTTCAACTGAACACACACATCATTAGATTGAAATCAGAAATCTCAGCACAGGCACAAATTTGTGAACATATCCAGTCCACAGGTTTTCGACAAACTGATGAGTTCGAATTTTGCCAACGTAGAAAGCCCAGATTGAGGTTTATGTTGGGTGCCCCAGGCCCACCGTCCCCAACATAAGGGGCTAGAGCTGTATAAACACCCAGACAGGGCACATTATGTAATGATGGTGGAATAACTTGTCAGCTTCATTTTGTCTTCTCTTCCGTTTTATTGAGTCACAGTATTAATTGATTTCTGATACGAAAGAACTGGTTGATGACTTTATTCTGGAAATATCTTGGCCCGAAAGATCTGACAAAGCCAGGTAATGGGCTAGACAGGAAAATCAGAGAAACGAGAGACTCAGATAATTCAAGCAAAACCCAATTCCCGATGCCTGGGGATGGGTGTATATGTGCGTGTGAGTATGTGTTTGTGTGTGTGTGTGTGAGTGTACTTCTAGATTTCTTCATCTAGTTTACATGGATCTAATTGATCATTCTCACAACAGATAATCATCAGTCTCATCCTCTGTGCTAAGCACAATGCTAGACAATGTGGGGATTCCAAAAGGAGAGAATAAAGGGGCAGTCTGCTCATGAAAAGGAATCACTGAAATCACCACTTACATTTACTCACCTATAACATGGGCTCGGGGAGGATGAGAGCGCAGCCCCAAGGAAGGTAGGATAATCGAGATTCGGGAAGCAGCTCTGTTCCTAGTTCTGTCCCTTCACTAACTGTGTAAACTGGCTCTCGGTCTCTTCAGCTCAAAAACAAGAAGCCCTTTCAACCCTAAGAGTCGATGATTCCACATAATACGGAGGGCTGTGTGAAGAAGAGCAAATGGTCCTAATGATATAGGAAAATGCGGTCGATGTCAGCCGTTGTCTTGTGATAACTTTACAGGTTCATTTGGCCTGTGAAGAATGGGACATTTGGTGGTTGTTAAAGGTGGTTTTCTTCCTTTCATTTTTTCTTCCTCCCTCCCTTTTTTACTTTCTCTATTTCTTTCTTTAGAAAGGAGAAGGGACATGGGTACATTATCTTCATCTTGTTTTCTTGCTTTCTGAGGAAGGTTCTCTGGCTCTGGCTTCAGCGATAGTTATCACAGAACAAAGTCCCTGTTAGTTTCGTGATGGGTAAAAATGCAGACATAAGACAAGTCTCCGGGAGCCGATTTTAGAATTCAAACCCCAAGCAGAAGTGATAGATTTAAAATTCTGAGCCCAGCACAAACCTCTTCATTTTCAAGTTCATTTACCCTTGGCAACACGCAACCTCCTGTTACTAAGAGAGGGGAAAAAAATGCTTTAAAAGGCTCATTTAAAAGGCTGAGGAGCCTTTGGGGACCTCCGCAAGCTCTTTAAAAACATATTTTGATGATACAAGTGTAAACAAATCAAAAGCATATGGATTGAATTTCCCTTAAATTACACAGGATTTTAAAAATGATGGGAGGGTGGAAATGTGTTTGGAAAAATATGTTTCTGGTTTTCCTGACTCAGAAACATGCGAATGAGCTGAAACTTTTTTTTTTTTATAGACCTGAGATGATGGCAGGTTTGTTCATTATCTGTCTTTGAGGGTCGGGAGTCCTTTACAAATCTTTAGCTGTTTTACCCAAGGAATAGAGTAGAGATTTTTGTTACTACAAAGTCACGGAGAGAAAAAGACCAAAACCACACGTTGTGAGTTCTACCTTCCCCTTGAGCTAAAGAGTCCTACTTCATGGAGATTGGCAATACAGACTCACCTTGGACCAGACAAAGGGACTAGCATTCATTTTATAAAACACTGGCCTACACAGAGCTCTACAACCTGGACTCAGGTGCCAACATCTGCATCCAGGTGACCTTCTGTAGTCCCCAGGCTAGGAGTCACTCCCAAGCCTTGACCTCATGCTTTTCAGTATACTCTGGAAAATCACATTATCTTCATTACAATTCCTTTATCTTCTAACTCCAACACACACCATGCCAGAAAAATCTGGTCAACAACCCAGGCCACTGCCTCTCGATGGTTGCTGATACCAGGATCGCAGAATACAGGAACAAGGGCCAAGAACAGGAAGGCAGGGAGAAGGATGGCTATGTCTTACGAACACTTAGTCCTTGTCTTCAAAGCGGAATGTTGGAACCTCTTATTTTGATACATCTGTCCAATCAGTCCTAAAGGAAAATGTTTTTAAAATCTCTGGACACTTCTCTGCTTTCCTGTTCCCTTTATCTGAACGTACATTGTTTTAAGAGTTGGAGCAATCCCAGAGAGCTTCGAAAAGATTCAGGAAGGTTCTAGATGGGCTCGGAGGACCAGGATCCCCATACCCAGTGCTTCACTTTCAACAGACACTTTCTTCTTTAAAATTTTTTTTTTTTTTTTTTTTTTTTTACTTTAGAGAAGTGATATGAGAAAGTGCTTTGGAAAAAATAAAGGTCTCTCAAGTAAAAATAGCTTCTACCCCCACTTGTACCTCTAGTCCTAGAGAATTCTGCCCCCTTGCTACAATTGGTGAATGCCTAACCAGTGCATAATTTTAACAGCACAATTTGCATTGCCTCGGCAGCTGTCTGCCACACCAACTCTTTATGAAATCCACCCACGGCATTTGACTCAATTACCTCCTGCAGCTGCGAATTCCACAGGTCGACCACACTCTGCATGGAAAAGTATTTCTTTGTATTCGTTCCAAATTTATTAGCCATTTGAACCATTTCTTTTAGTGACTTGTATATTTTTAAGTGTTCATATATCACCAGTTTTAGGCCCAAGTCCCATTGGCCTGTATTTCATATGCAGCTGAGAATATTAGAGCGAGGTCTTCAAAGGATCCATATAAACTCAGCCTCGGTGTGTTGATCTTCACTTGAGCTTTGTTCAAAGTTCTCCAGCCATGGACTTCCTCATAGCCCACTAGCCTCACAGACACATGATCATAATCACAAGATGGAAAAACACTTCAGGAACCTGGGATGGAAGAGTTTAGACCTCTACCATGCTAGAAATATGAGTGGGTATACACTGTTTTGCAGATGAAGAAACCGAGTCACAGAGAAGTGAGGTCACCTCCCATCAGTCCCAGAGGTGGTATATGACAAGAACCAAAACTAGGCATTCTGAAGACAAGTCCAGTGTTCTTACCTTACCATAGAAAGTTCTATATGAGAAGATAAGAGCAAGATTCATGGGTAAATCAATTAATGTTCCTGGGCCAGTAGGAATAGACATTCATGCTCCCTGGAGTCGGGCCCTCGCCCCCTGAGTGCATGCTTCTCTCCAACAGGCTCCTCAGTGTGTGCTGTGGAGGACGCTGGATATTTCTCTCCACGTTCCTAGAAATACGGCTCTCAACACAACCACAAGCATGAACTGCCAGCGTCTTTATTTAGTTTGAAGAGTGACATTCTTGGCTATTTCTAAGTTCTCGCCTCCCTATTGTCATCCTCTAGGTGAGACCACATGGAGGTCTCACCCCGACCTCCACCACGGCACCCTCGGTTCCTGTCCTCTCCTTCCCTCACTACAGCTCTACCAGAAACTGAAGGACTACGTAAGACGGTCTCCACATTTCCACGTGAAGGGCTCATGCTTAACGGTCAAGAGCTTTGAGATTCTGGCTTTGCCTCTGTTACCACAGGAGAGTGGGTTCTGTGACATTCCAGAACTGCAATTCCTCAGGTCCATCACAGTGAGGAAAATGCCTAACGTGCATCGGTTGTACAAAGGTTAGCTATGAGGAGTCCAATGTGCCCAGCGCTGGGTTTGACACATAATAGATTCTCCATACATGTGAGCTGCTTGCCTTGTGCAAGTTTATGCTATACTTTAATAAGTGGTGCTAAAGGATGCTAAAGATACAACAGGCTATTACATCCTACAGCTTTTGAAGGGGTGGTCCAACTAACTTAACAGCCTAGTCTTAAAAACCCAGGTGTAGCAGAGACAAAATCCAGAACTTAGCTCTATAGCTTAAACCTTTATTCATAATTAACATACAACACAAGATTCGCTTATCATGGCATAAAAAAAAATTAATAAACCAGGGCTGCTTGATTAACGGAAAAGAGAGCTTTATGCCCAGACCCCTCCCTCCCACAAAAGGAGAGAAGAAAATGCCAGTTGGAAGTGAATTTAATAATGACATGTTAAGTTGGGTGCATCTGCTTCCATTCCACGTCAAGAAATTACAGTCCACGCTTGAATTCAGCAATTTATTCTTTTTCTAAAAGTTTCTTTGCTGTCATGTACAGGCTATGTTTAGGGTTTAGTGTTTCAAGATGGTTTTACTGTAAAGGGGTATGCAAACAACCATGAGATCTAGGGAAGCTTCTGACCTTTAGTATTTATAGGAGCAGAATTTCCTTTGCTTTTTCAAATAATATGATAGTTTTAATTGCATATTTTGTTTTGTTTTGTTTCGCAAATCAGGATATTGTTTTCTGATGGTAAATTGAAAAACCTGTTGTCAGCAATTCAGAAAGACTTTGAACTGTCCCCCAAAAGCATGGAGCTGGAACACTACAAATTAAAAAGGTCTTTAGCACTTGTTTCTAACATCGGCTTAAGTGGCCCAAGTGGTTTTGGGTAAGTCACTGAACCATGTACTACCTCAGGCTGCCACAGAGAAATTTCGGTTTCTATCTACATCGTCTAGCCTGGTAGTGATGTTCTACTCTCTAAAGCAGTGGTCCCCAAACTTTTGGCACCACTGGTGCTCCTGAGAGAATCTAAAGCCTGGTGATCTGAGGCGGAGCGGAAGCAGTGATGCTAGTGCTGGGGAGCGGCTGCAAATATAGATGAAGTTTGCTCGCGGTCTGCTCACCTCCTGCTGTGCAGCCCGGTTCCTAACAGGCCATGCTGGTATTGGTCCACAGCCCAGGGCTTAGGGACCCCTGCTCTATAGTATGCTATTCATAAGATAACCAAAGGTTTACAGGTCTCCCCCCTCCCCCCATTACAAGAAATCTAATCATTCAATATATTTCATTGAAGCATTCTTTACCCAGTTTCATAACTGTTTACTCCCATGAAAGTTGAGATGGCGACATTCTTATAGTCTCAAGGAATGAGTCTAGGCACTTGTAAATTTGAATTCAGATTTGGATACCAACTTTGGCCAAGTATGCATTAAAAGTAGGCCAAATGAAAATGCATGCCTGATCTGTCTCGAAAATGATCCAATTTGAGGCAGACCTGAAATTGCTTTTGAGCCTCTTGTGTGGTCAGCGCTGAGCAAATGTAGAACTGAGGCTGCCCCATTACTGGCTGAATCAGCCTGGGAAAATTGCTTGCACTTTCCGCATGTCCATTAAAAACAAACAAACAAACAAACAAACAGATAATTGAGAGATAATTTGCATACCCTACAATGCGCCCACTTAAAGTATAAATCCAGTGACTTTTGTATATTCATATGGTTGCGCAACCATCACCACTGTCATTTTAGAACATTTTTGTCCCCCGAATAGAAATCCTGTACACATTAGCTGTCACTTGTCATTTCCACACACACCGCTCCCCAGCCCCTGGCAGCCAATAATCTACTTCCTGTCGCTATAGATTTCCCTATTCTGACCATTTCATATAAACAAAATCATATAGTATGTGACCTTTTGTAACTGACTTTTTTTTCACTTGGCATAATGTTTTTAAGGTTTATCTATGTTGTAGCATGTATCGGCACTTCATTCCTTTTGATGGCTAACTAATATTCTATTTTACAGACGTACTTTTTTTGCTTATCTACTTATCAGTCGATGTGATACGGGTTGTTTGCTCTTTCCGGCTTTGATGAACATCGCTGCTGTGAACATGCAGGTACAAGTCGGCACAGCCATTTTTGCATTTATAAAATTCTGTTGCTTTCCTTACATGGCAATTTGGATTATTTTGATCCATGCGATAACATTTAACAAATTACTTGACAGACAAACTCTTCATCTTCCACATTATCACCTGCTTTTTCCCCTTCCCTGATGAAACCGCCCTTGTTCCAGACACTAAGGCTCTTCCAACATTTGAATTGGCCCTTCGCTTTGCACGCTACAATATTTTCTAAACCCTTCTAAATATTTGTGATGTGTCTTCAATCCATACTTTCTTTTATTATTTTTTTTATGGTTGACTCTTAAAGTCAAAACCTCATTCTGTTCACTTTCTTCTCATTAAGTAACGTCCTCGCCATAAACTTGTCACCCAACCCCCAAGCTCTCTTCCTGTCTTTCCACTACTAATTTTAGTTCTAGTGATTGAGTATTTAAAAAGCCTTAGTGGCTTTTGCTGAAAGGTTAACTATACTAGGTTCTTTACCAGGGAGAAAATTTGCAAGCCACAAACTTGGGTACATAAATATGATACGTTTGATTATTTTTCTATAAAAGAACTGAAATTGTCTTTTAAGTCCCCATTTAGTCTGGGGACTGGCAAAATACTTAATCTAGTTATATCCCGGTAAATTTAAGACACTTCAATGGTTTCTTAGTGCTTTTTGGTTTGATATCAGTGTCTTCTAGGTTGTCTATTTGTCACCTGTCCCCTCGGCCAGGGAAGGCTTATAACACGAAGTCTGTATATGAGGAAGGAGTCAGATCCAGTCCACAGACAACCTCTGTTGTCCAGAGACCTGATGAGTTTCCCCTGCCCCATCGGCTCTAGCCACTTTCTCACCCCTCTTCTTGGCCTTTCCTGCCTAGAATTGGCCTGAAGTTAGGGCTACTCTACACCTCGTGATGACACGCAGGGCTTCTCCTCAAGGACCAAGGCCCCCTCAGGCATCTAGGCAGTGAGTCACCTGCCCAAGAGTCTGGGATTTCTGTTGTCTGGCCCACCCCCACCCCAGGGGAGTCTGCAAGGCCCTAACCTCTTCTCAGAGGAAAAGCCACCCGTGAGATATCTTTCCTCTCTCCATAGCTCTTCCACCACTAGCTCTGTAGCCTTTGTCTGGTCTACACAGACAGGCTCGTTGAGCCCTTTACCAATTACTTTCCTTGCCAGTGTGTGTGTTTTTGTTGTCGTTGTTGTTGTTTGTTTGTTCATTTGTTTTTTCAATATCATAAATTGAAGGTTTTGTTTTCCAAAATCAGAAGCCTCGGCTCTCAAGACTATTGTTCCTTCTACAAGTGTCAGGAGCCCCTTTTGGAATGGCTACTTCTCGGGTCCACTGGATTCTGGAGCTGTGCCCTTAACTACTGTGGTGTGCTGCCTCCAAATTCTGGAGGGTGTCAAGGGCTGGGACCCAGCAGCCAACACCTTAGGTCCCTCCAGAGTCTGCAGGGCACTCCTGGCCAGAGTGGCACCTCCAATCACATGAAAGTTGTTTTCTTCTGGTAGTTAGATCCACTGAAACACCCTTCCCAATCCAGCTCGGCCTGGTCAGGCTCTCTGATTTCAAGGGCCTTGGCCAATCTCTGACTTGGCTTTCTCTTTGCATCACACCATTCCGGAAAGTCAACAAGGTACTCAGAGGACTGTCACACCTTAAGACAGTCCAGCCCTAGTTCTGCCTCTGCTGATGCTTCTGCAGGCTGAGCAAAGCCCTCGGAGGCCAGGACCCTCATGGTTACCCTAGGAAAGTGAAATAACACGGGTGTATGGAGTCCATTTTTAGGAAAGACATGTAGCAAAAAATGTGTCATGAATATTAAAATTTGAGAAAAAAGGAAAAAGAAGACATCAAATTAAAAGCCCATGTTCCCGGTGGGTGAAAATTAGACAAAACTAGAATCCTAGTCATTGTCTGTCCTCTGATGAAAGTATCAAATGAGTAGAAAACAAAAGAATGTGGTAGTCGATTCCATAAAGAGGAAGAAAGAGAGCCATATAAGAGTTTTTGTTTTTGTTTAAATTGGCCATTCCTTGCTATTAATGGAAAAACATAAAAGCTGTAATTGCCTATAATCATTGTTGTGAATTCAGAAACTCAAGCTTCTGGTGAAGTTGACTTTCTGAATATCCAAGTTTTTGCTGCTCTCTCAAAATGGAAAGAATCTAAAGTGATTGGAGAAGTAGAATCAGGATTTAAATTTTTTTTCCCCCTCTGTGTGTCCTTCTAACTTCTAACATAATTGAGAGGATGAATTCATTTGGCAAGCAGAGCTGCTCAAATTCAAATTTGGTCCTCTCAAAGAAAGAGACCAAAACAGATTTTTCTTTGAAGTCAGAAAATAATGAAGTACAGCAATGATATATTTTGCACATTTGTTTGCAAAAGACACAATGTTTATATATATATATATATATATATATATATATATATATAGTCTTGAATATAGGTCGTTGTAAAAGAAAAGTCATCTTGCAGGATTACTTCATTTGGTTATATCCCTTTAAAGACTTAAGAGCAACTCTCTATCCATATTATCTGGTGACAAATCCCCTGAAATTCCCTGCTAAAACAAGTCCCATTGATAGCAGATAACCCGGGCTCAGCCTTCTTAAGTTTTATTTCGATTAATCTCTGATTCATGTTAATGATCTTTCAACTGTTTTATTCCTTCTGATGCTGGAATTTTTTATCATCTTAATACGCTTACAGCATACCTAATCCACCCCTTTCTATCCACTGCCTACATGATTTCTGAAATCTCCTTCCTCTACCAGCCTGCTACCCTCCCTCTGTAGCCTTAGAGAATTTGCTTGGACCAAACGTTTTGAGTGCTTAGCTTCAATTTCTATAGGTTCCTAGTTTGAAGAAATCACTTTATTGTTTTTCCCCCCTCAGTTGTGTATGTTTACATATTTAATATACTCATTCCTACATTCGTATTTAGTTGTCATTTTCCTAAGGAATCACGTTTCTCCCCAGTTCATTTCTAACGACCCATTTTCAGGGGCATCTGCAGCACAGAGGGAGCAGCTGATTTCGATTACAGCTCGACTTTTCTCAGCAGGAACCACCACTGACCTAAGCATGCCTTTCACAACACTGTCCCAGGCACAGCAGCAAGCCAGTGGCCATCCAGGCTCTTAGCCTTCTTGGCTTAGGGAGCTGCTACTTCTAATTATTTCTAAATTATTTTAATTGCTTGAAGCCATTAAAAACACGCATTCAACATTTGTGCATTTTGAAAGGATTGCCAGAGTCTCCTCAGACCAATGTTTCCACTGACACAGTATGACTTAGAAGGGACATCAAAGGCTTGCGAAGACCACTGAAAGCATTCTTGCTCCCCCACCCATTAGCGCTCAGCGTTGTGTAAAACAGTGTCACTTCCAGAAGGAGCTGGCTCACTACAGGCCATTTGAACTCTGGAAAACCTGGCCAGGGCAGAGTCTGCAGGAGTTGAGAGTTTACCTCTTTTGGAGAAGGAAAACCCCGAGCCTCTCTGCTAAGCCATTGGTCTCACGTTACATTAGAAAAAAGAGACAATATGGTTGTAGTCCAAGATCTCTACTCAAAGCATTGGGTTCCCTGACTCTCTAAGGCTTTGAGGGAATGTAAACATGTCTCTGGGGAAAATGTATCAAATTCTAGTATAACTAGCTTGGGGGTAATGGAGAATTAAAGAAATGGGATATGATGTGCAAGTCTTTCTGGCAGGTTTTGAATCCTCATGAAAATCTCAGCTGGACCTGTCTAACCGTGAGGAAGGGTTATGAAGGAGCCACGCTGTATCCCAAGCATGTAGCTTAATATTTGGCAATCAGTATAGTTCAGATGAGTAAATGAATGAATGCAAGAGCTAAAAAGTCTAGAGTTCGAACTGAAAATAAAACTGGTCATGAATTTGCCTACATGCTCATTCTTTTTTCTTTTCTCCCTTATTTGGAGTAGCAGTGAAGCTTTCCTTTCCCAAGATTTGGCCTTCTACCAATACCCTGCACCCCTCGCTCTCCTGCCATGCAGGAGACCTTGTTCCAGGAGTTGATGCTTTTCCTCTGCGTTGTCCATGATTGTCTTTCTCACATTAACATTCTATGATGTCTATTCCTTTCACCTCTCTCAGTGCTGCTTCCTTGGTTTGGGGCTTCATTAGATGTCCATTTGAACTATTTTGGTGCTCTCCTATCCAAACAGCAGTTCTGATGATGTAACTAGGACACGGTTTCTTTCTCCGTCCTTGTCAGCCTTGCTTCCTCAGAGCTGAACTCATTCTTGGGAGCCTCTTTCCTTATAGTCACAAGATGGCTGCCAGCAGGTCTCGAGGTGTTTCCTTCTTTGTCGCATCTAGCAGGCGGAAGAAAACTTTCCTTCCACCATCTCCAATAAAAATAAGAAAAAATATTTCTTTCATGGGTATCCCAAACACTTGCAAAATCCCTCCCTTTGTCTCCATCTCTGATATGACCTTCCTTGAGCTAATCATTGTGACCAAGGAGAGAATAGAATATGCTTAGGTTTAAGCCAATCAGCTACTACCCCTAGAACTAAATGTGGGGCAATTTCAACCAAACTCAAAGGTAGACAAGAAAGGGTAGGTGAATTCCCCTGAAGAGAAACCAGAGTATATAGGTGGGAGAAGGAGCTGAATCCTTGGGAAGCAACTAAAATTATCTAGTGCAGGGGTCAACAAAGTAAGATCGACCAGCTGGGTCTAAGATCAGAAATTTGTTTGGATAGAAAGGAAAGAAAGAAGATCATAAGTTGCAGCCAGACGAAATTAGAGAAGACAGAAAACCAAGTCAGGGCTCTATCAGCCAGAGCATAAAATAAGTCACATTCCCAAAATTTAGTTGGAGCACGAGTTACCTGAGCCGGCTCATCATTAAATCACTTGAAGGAATTGTATGAGACGTCTTGGTCTCTCATCCTAGAGAGCCTGATTCAGTCCACCTGAAGCTCTTAGAATGTGGAGCTGCCGTATGAGGATGCGCTGGCCTCAAACAGGTAGAGGCACACAGGGGTTCTTGGCTGGAAATATTGGTTGAGGAGAAAAAGAACTAGTTCAGTGTACTGTGTCTCCTACCTACACTGTGATGGGATGTGAAAGGCAGGCAGGGTCGTGTTTTCTTCTCCAGTGGTAAAATCACAGCAGCAAGTCATCAAGCCACTTTTGAAAGGTCACACACAGCGGGCTGGAAGCCACATCAAGTTCAAAATGACTGCCTCTTATTTCCCGGGCACACTGACTTGATTTCTTTACCTAAAATGGGTGAATTTGGAGCTTCTCAGAAGAATATACAAAGTGACCCGTAATTTGTCAAACATATCTATGTTTTATAGTTTGTACATATAAATTGTATTAGGCAATAATTGCTATTTAACAATGGGTCTGTATGCGGACTTTCACTAAAAAACTAAAACATTTAATAAGATAATTTGTCATTTATTTTTTCTTTTGCTAGATAGGGCCCTGTATTATATTTGAAAATTAAGAGACTAGAAAATCTCAGAGGTGGAAAAGGGAGCTGGGGCCTTCCTGCCATCATCATTCGCTTGCCACTGAAATCAATCCAATATGTATTTGCTCCCAATCAACTTTAGTGATCCTTCTCAGACTCCGATAAAAGGTAAAAAAAAAAAAAAAAAAAAAAAAAAAAAAGATTAAGGAATCTGAGGGCTTAGAAATTTTGCACTTTCAAGTGAGCAAAAAGAATAAAAATACTAGACAAAAAAAAAAAAAAACGTAATAGAACTCTTGAACTCCCCCTCCCCCTTCCTGCATCCCTGTCCCTCTGACCTAGAGCGTTAGTCCAGGTGAGGGGAGGTGGGAGCCTACAAAATAACACAGGTCCTGCTCAGCCCTTTACGACCCCAGCATGTGCTTCCAGTCCAAAATCCTGCAAAGGAATCTAGCTCCATGCTGATGGATGAAAGATGAGAAACACAGTAGCTTTCTGGTGAATTTTCTTATGCATCTGTCCCAAAGCCAATTGTTTGAAGATTCTTTTTTTCTTTAAGGTCCATTACATCTTCTTTGGGCTTCTCCCTTCCATGGGGAGGAACACACCACAGACGTTCTCGGTGACTCTGAACTAACTTTCCATTCCACGGAGCCCCTCATTTCATTTTGGCCAAAGATCAGTGTTGATCTAGGTTGTTGCCAGCTGTATAACAGCTGTGCAATTCAGGAAAACCACAGTGGGCTCAGGAGGCTGAGATTTTATTAAATCAGGAAAAAAAAAAACAGGGCAGGTCAAGGGTTCCTTCTTCCTCCCTCAACCTCCCCCACATTGTTCTTTCCCATATCGATGACGTGGTATATGGTGAAACTCAGGTTTCACACCTCTCCAGGATTTAATTAAAGAGTTTCATCTTTCTAAAGAGGAAGAAGCCATCGAGATGAAAATTTCCTCACACTCTGTTTTGGAGATGAAGTGGGGATGGGATTAGAGTTCTCATTTGTTCCAGTATTCAGACACTTCCAGGGAGTGTCTTCTCTTTCAAAAGTCAGGGATTAGATGGGCTCCTTCAAAGAAGTGAACTTGGGGGTTGAAACTGAGCCCTTCAAATTGCCAAGGCTTTATAGTATGCAGACTACCTTAATACCTTAATAAATGCTCCTCCTAGGGTTCAAAATGCATGTAAAAAGTTACAGAAAGGGCCTTTCTAAAACATTTGGTAATAAAACCAGTAGGATAGGTCTAAAGTGAATGTATATTTCATTTGCAATAGCTTATATAGCAGGTCAACAAATGAAGGCTATATTTGCACCAGGTACTATTAGCCTAAGGTGAAATAAAGCATCTAATTAGTAAATTCATGAGAAATGTATTCATTCCTTAAAAAGTAGATGCTCTGCTGACTTTTTGGTTTTAATAATACAGTAATGGTCAGAGTCAGCAAATAAGCTTTTTCACACTCAAACTCCACCTGAATCAAGAATTTCAGAGTAGAAGTGGTTCATGGCCTGTGAGCTATGTTGTCATCTCCAAGACCTTCCTACATTGTCACACTAGCATTGGCACATTAAGATTGTTTCCTGTTTGGCAATGTCAAAAATGAACATGAAAATCACACAGAATATGAGATGTAATATTTTCTTAGTAGTATTTTCCTTCTAATAAATTTTCAAATGAGATTCCCGGAAGCATAGGAGTAGTAGAACACCTGATGGTTCTGCTGGAAACGAAGGTGCCATCTTCACAGCGTGAAGGTAATGTCATTAGTAGGATGTAACCTATAAGATATTTAGCTAGAAGAGAAGATGGATTTGCTTCTCAACCCAACTGAAGCTGAATGCATTGCAAGATGACTAGCCAAATTTAGGGATGTAGCCTATGCTTATGGAAGAAAGAGATGTTGACCAAACTTCATGGGAAATGAGCCTGTCACCTGGGACTAATTAGAGCTCATTTGTTAATCAGTCTTTGCATCTATTTTTTTTTTTAATAAACCCATTTTGCTTTAAAGATCCATGACTGTTTCACGAGAGAGATGGACATGGCCGAGTCATGGCTTCCAGTTCACATTACATTTAGTACAGTGAGAAAGTCATGTCTTTTCCTTGCTTTGACAAATGAAATTTTTTTAATGAACATAGGGCAAACAGTAGTTAATGTCTATGTTTTTAGTCTAACTTACAGGCTGGAGGCAGTTTCAAATTTACTCTAACGTATGTATCTCTTTTTAAATAACTTCTAAGAGTTTTCTAAAGGAGAATACTTAAGCAGTTCTTAAAATTAAAAAGCTTTCCTTAAGTTCCCTAGTCAGTATTTATCTTTTTATTAAACATAACTTTATTTAATTGCCAAGAAATATATTAATTAATAAAATGATAGACAACTAGCAGAGACTTGGTTCAACCATCTAACTATGGTGCCTTTTGCTATAAATGGCCAGTCATGCACTCTTTAATCATGGTTTCAAGGCAATTATTGCTTGGTCCTTTGAGTGGTCTGTGGATAGGTAACAAACATGCAGGTCAACCCAAGAATCCAGATGGATGCTTCCTCTGAACTCCCACCCACATCTTACACACCACTTCTGAGGTATTCCTGCTCGCCCTACAATTTTTGACAGCTGTATTTTCCAGACCCACAGATGTTCAGCAGCTTGATTCATCTGAGTAAAATGAAATGAGTAGGGCGGGGATCTCACCTAGTGTACTTGACCCTGGTCTTTGTTTCTTGTAGCAAGTGCATTGCATTTGCATATTTAAGATGTCCTAAATCCTCTTAGGGTCAAACTAAGGACCAGAATGGGTAAGGTGACAACCCAGGGAAAAGCTATGGGGTGGCCTTCTGGGCAAAGCTGGAAGAGCTACAATCAGTGGTTTCGTGGTCACTGTGCATGTAGGAAACGGCTACCCCATATCTAGGTAAGAAAGAAATCTAGAAGGAAGTGTTTTTGAGAGAGATCTAATAGTACTGCTTAATGTAATCTGGTTTGAGATCTGATTTGGCCAAGCTGATGTCCAGGAAAGTAACCAGAGCTTATGAAAGAAGTGATATAGCAATAACTGACCCAGGGAGAAGCATGTAAGAGTATCTCAGAGACAAATTGCTCATCAGAGGGCAGCCCACAACATCTTGCTTACCCAAAAGGCAGTGGACCACATGTAATGGCCCTTGGCGATGGACATACGTTATAAAAATTAAACTTGGCCCACACACATACACACCAACATATCTCTTTCTCCTTGAACCCCAATGAGTGCACTAAACACCTAAGTATTTCACAAAGACATTAGGCTAATGGAAAAGCAACTCCGGATAGGGCACCCAGTCCATTCCTCATGCTAACGCTGTGGAATACCTGCAGGCAGCCCTTGACATTTTTACAATCTACATTTTGAACATTAAACATCGGTCACCCTAAACCTCCAATCTCCAGCCACATTTGGCCTTGCAAAGTCAGTGGGCATAAGAGGACTTCCACTCAGCACCACGGAACTCCCTGACAACCCCTGCTGCTATGGGAAGGAGAGGGGTCTTGGGGAGGAAAACTAGGCTTCCATTGAGACAAAGGGGCTAATTGCCAACAGGTGTTTGTGACAGGGGACAATTGGAACGCCTTTTTTTCCAATGTCCAAACACACACACACACACACAATGTTCCAACCCTCACACATAGTCACGATTGAATTTCGCTCACCCCCTCGGTCAAGCTCGGTGGATCTCGCTGAACTGCTGGACTGACTGGAATCTGAAACAAACCTACTTCTGTGGATCACATCATGGCAGGACCCCTCCTTAGCCAGGATGCCCCCTCAGCATGCCTGAGACAAAGGCTTGTTAGTGGTGTCTCATTTGCAATGTGTCCACAGAGAGCAGAGGTGAACAACAGGGGAGTGAAAAACAGAAGGAAGAAAAGACGGAACAAGGGGGCACCAGGGGACAGGCCACCATGCAGGACATGGTCATTTGATGTGGGTTTCCTAAAGAGCCATATGAAGTCAGTCTCAGAGCCAGCCACCTGCTGAGTAGACAGAAAGGACAAGCATTCATCTCACAGCTTCCGTCTCCCATTGGCAAAGGGTTGCTCCGGGGAGGGTCAGCTCCCTGACACTTCCGGATTATTCTTGTGTGAGCGCTGCGCCCAGGAACACCACACGCCATGCCATCAGGGGAGCGCTGGGACACTCATCCCACGGGCCCGGGCGCGCTTGAGGAGGGGTGTCGAGAGCACAAAGCAGGAACTATTTGTCAAAGCTGGAACCGGAGGATGCAAGGCAGCGTCCAAGAGGCTCAGAATATACAGCCCTGCTGCTATCTCCCCCAGCGCTCTCTTTCCCACCCTGGGGGTAGGCGGTATAAGGCGGAGGTGGGAGGACTTGATGGCTGGGAGCACTGGAGAGGGTCCTCTTCTGAGACAGAGGTAGCAGCCAAGCCCTTTTTCAATTCTTGATAGGGGAGAGAAGGAAAGAAGGAAGGAAGGAAGGAAGGAAGGAAGGAAGGAAGGAAGGAAGGAAGGAAGGAAGGAAGGAAGGAAGGAAGGAAGGAAGGAAGAAGGAAGGAAGGAAGGAAGGAAGGAAGGAAGGAAGGAAGGAAGGAAGGAAGGAAAGGAAGGAAGGAAGGAAGGAAGGAAGGAAGGAAGGAAGGAAGGAAGGAAGGAAGGAAGGAAGGAAGGGAAGGACGGACGAAAGATCATTTTTCCACTCCCTGAAATGCCAGTGTAGACTTTTAAATACTCAGGGGGCACCAAGGTATCCTGCTTAATCCTGGAAGGAAGATTAAGAAGAGGAAAGAAGATGAAAGGTAAGAGCAAGGGAAATGTGGAGCTTCATTTTTTTTGTATCCTTTATTCATTTAATTAACAACCTTTGAGGAAGCTACTAAATGATTTACTATTTTGCCAGGACCTATAGAGACAGGTATGAACAGAGTAGTTCCCCTCCTCTCCTTAAGACCTTAGAGTCTCTGGTTGACCAAGGCTTTTTGGCTGCCTGGGCTAAAAGCTGCCCTTCCATAGCTAACTGCCTCCACCCCAGCCTTCTTTTTCCACAAGTCCTAAGAGTTAGTTCTCAGTCTCATAATCTGGTACCTTCAGGAATTATCTTTATGAATTTTATAATGAGAATAAACTTTCCCTCCTCCCCTTAACCAATAACATGTAAGTCTATTGTTTGACTTTGGGAAATTCTACCTTCAAAGAAATATATTATGTAGGAAGGTAGAATATTGCCTATAGAAAATCATGCTACAGATGATGCTCTCAAGGAATTTATAGCGTCAGGGCCTTAGAGGAGTCGAATAGGGTTATTGGAACCACATCAGCTGGCTGATGGTTAAAGATCAAAAGCACAAGAGGATTTCAGCGACAGGAGAAACCGAACCAGCTTGTTCCAAAATCACTGTGCATTCTGTAGGGTGGCCCACCTACAGTTTCCATTTGCTTTAGGTTTTTCAAGTACCAAGTTCAATATGCTACCCCCTCATTCCACACACACACACACACACACACACACACACACACACACACGCACACTCCTATTAAAATGTACTAGAAATTTGAATACGTTGGTTTTCCACACTGCATCTTCTAGGGGGCTTCTCATTCTTGGAAACAGCACATAAATTTGCCGGGGGGTGGGGTGGGGTGGGGGCGAGTTGATTTAGAAAATATCCTCTGCAGAGAGGAAGCTATTTGAAGTTCAACTTTAAGCTTAATATTCAATGAAGACCACAAAAAAGAGCGCTAAACTGGTTCTAGAGCCGGGCTGTCCAATACGGAAGCTACTAGTCACACGTGGCTACTGAAATAAAACACACCTGAGATTCCAAATATTTAGTACTTAAAAAAATGTAACATAGTGCTTCGATCATAGTTTATATTGACTACATTGTTGAAATCGTGACGTTTTGGATACATTGAATCAAAAAAAGGATGTTATTTTCACTTACCTCTTTCTGTTTTTGATGTGGCTCACATAATATTTCTATCAGATAGCACCATCCTGGAAATACGATAATCGACCTTGATATCAAAAAAATGTAGTTTGCGAGTTGCACTCATTTACTGGGAGGGCGGTCAGTTAAGACCTGTGACCATTGTTTTGCTGAGTGGTGCTTTGGTACCTGGGAGCTAACTTAGGCTCGAGATAGCGTTTTATATGGAGCGTTGGCATGCTGCAAACGAAGCAGCTTGACGAGGCTTTAGGAAGCCTGGCCTCTCATCCTCACACTGCCCCTGACTGACTGTGCCCTTCAGAAAGTATTTCTGGCCTAATTTAACCACCTACAAGATAAGGAATTTGGACTGTATTATCTCTAAATCCCCTCCACCCCTACATTCTATGATCCCAAGTCCTCTCTGTTCCCACAATGCAGGGACATGACAGGGGTATTAATTAATTACAGCTACTGACCAAACGAGAAACCTCAGATCAGGTTTGAGGAAAGGCAATGTTATCCTGTTTCTAGTTTTACAGATAAAGGAATATGCTTAAACTATCAGCTACCAGAGCCCGGACACTTTGGCTTAAGACGTGAGCTACATCTGGGATTTGCTAAGTTGAGTCAGCAAAGACTTTCTATTTCCTTGAAACGACTTCCTGAAGTCATTTTTCACAAGGTTCCAACTTTCTAAGATGTTCTGCCATAAATGCCTTTGCTGTCAGCAGGCGCGGAGCCTGCCAAACTTGGCCTCTGTGGGACATTCCTCTGGGTTCTCCCCTGTTCCCATGAAGTCAAGGACCATGTATCCTACCACCCTTTGGAAAGTACAAATCATTCTTTCTCCTCCTTTGATCGATGAATGTTGCGGTCAGTCCCGTGTTCTTGCAGAGCTAGACACTCTCTACGTACTCTCGACTGAGAGACGGGAGACATGGGGAGTTGCTGGAGCAATAACCCTGCTGATTATTGGAAAATCAATAAGCACCGAATGGAAAGCAGAGCTGCCATGAGGAACAACAGAAGGGGATGGGGGTTGCAGGATACCGACCAAGCACTTGGAGAGGCCGAATCGCAGACCACGTGAAAAGCAAGTCTCCATCAGGCGGCCCCTGCGATACCTTTGGTTTGACCGCTCGTTCCTCCGTGTGCACCTTTTCGTTGACTCTGTTTGTCATCATTACATTTTAAAGACCCCATTTTTTTTTTTTAAGACAAATTTGATTGTTAAACCAGTCAGTATGAGAAACGAGCAGCTGGTCCAAAAGAGAAAAACCCAAACGTGCGTTACGAATGCAGCGTTTGGAGGAAAGGGTAGGCAAACGGAACTCAAAATGGTTGTAAAAGAAAGGAGCCAAAAGGCTAGAGGTGGCTTCTACACTGGGGGAATTGTCACACAGATTTCCTAGATCCTCTGGACGAAGCCTAGCTCTGCTTCGGCGCCGAGGACCTTGGGAAATGACAAAACCGCTAAACTCCGTCCCCCGCATCCCACCGAGCACTCAGCGGAAAACAGATCATCTCCTTATTTTGTAATGGTAAGTGAAGAAATGTTGAGGCTGAGGCTATTTCTCTCTGTAGACTCAGTGCTAAGTAAGCGCCATATCGCGTCGTAACCACATAGGAAATGTTAAATCAATCAACCGAACATAAAAATCGATCTTCTAGCCGCACCGTTCTTTGCGCTCCAGCAAGTCATTTCACCTTGTTTTACTTTCTGACTTGCTGACTATAAGAAAATATCATGGTGGGACGAGTTAATGTTAGTACTGAACTTCATGTACAAAAAGGTGCGTACGGGCCCCATCATTCTTACGAAGAACTTGCAGCGAGTCTTCCCTTCTGTCTTCCACATCGCTTGTTTTCCCTCGAGGCCAGTCACTTACATTTGGAACATGGCTGCTCCGTGTCGCCCCCAGGGTCGCTATCACCGGACTGACTCTAACTGAACTAACCCCTCGACATCTAACCACGCCTGACATCATGTGCGTTAATCACACAACACCAACCCTGAATAAATCCTTTCTCTACCGCCACTGTTATCAACAACCAGCAAACAAAATTACGCACTCTTAAATCTTAGCTGATAATTACACCACTCTTTAGCACTTATATTTTAGGATGGCTAGTGCTTGACATGTCTGTCTTACATAGAGAAGTGTAAGTTTCTTGTAGTGAGGAATAGTTTCTCTTATCTTTCAATTCTCCCTTTGTACCAGCAGATAACCGTAGCACAGTGCCTTTGCAAAACAGATAATAAATGCCTGCTGATTTGAAGAACTAGGTAATGATGCTAAACTTGGACACTGTCCCTTTAAAAGATGGAATTTTAGTTCCGGTTTCATCTTGCCGTCCAAAGTCTGTCCCTCTGTACTCTACAGGTCTGCATAACTGTGTTTCTGAGAAGGTGCCATCTGCCTCTGTGAATTTAAAGTCTCCTTCAGCAAATAGGGAAAGTAAATAGGAAAAGCAGAAACTAAATTTCTTCAACTGAAAAACTGACACAGCACAAATACGCCCTGGAGAAATATTTTCCATTGATGTTCCCAGTCTTAAATGGACTATTTCCAGGAACACCTTGTTTCACCCTGAGATCTTCCTTCTGAAAGACAACCATATGAAAATGTGGCTTGTCAACTGATCTCTGATTTCCTGGAGTCACTCCACATCCCTTAATCTTTCAGCTGAGAAAAACGCAGGAAATTTAGCTTGAGCCTTACTGCCTATTCCATGGGTTCATGGGAAAAAACACTAAGGTTCCTATACATATATTTATTACATTATTAGCTAATCTTTGGGCTGTCTGGGGGAATATCGAGGATGCTTCTATACACATAAAATGCTCAGAAGGTACGTTTTGACAGTAATGGCCTGTTACGAAAATGAATCTCTCTCCATGGCTCTCTCTCGATTAACTTTTCCTAGCCATGACGTCCTGGTATCTTAAAGACGGTATTAGGTCACAGTTAAATATCAGGCCTGAGATGAACAACTTGCTAAGACAACCCTCTCTCCATGGACAGATACTCATGAATTGTCTGTAGTGTCTAAGCTTGTTTTCTGGAATCCAGCCTACTGAATTAAAATACTTTTTTCTAAAAATCAATGCTAGTGAGTCCTTGGGGAAAGTATTTGAACTCTCCAGCTCTCAGTCCTGATCTGTAAATGCTGATATTAATAGTTATGACCTCATAGAAATTTTGAGAAAGTTGCACTGGGCAATTGTATGTTACGGGCTTAGCATATATTCAGCATGATTAAGTTTATACCTTGGAACCGCTGTTCTTATTAATAAAAATGCATTTTTAAATATCTATAGGTGACTTACTTTTAGTAGAGCCTCACAGATACTGGTTGTTTAGTCTAGTATTCTATAAGTCGAAACCACAGCACTCTTTTTGATATTTGTGATATACTCAGAGGCCACAGGAAAGTACTTTCTATGTTTATCATTTATCTTTGCAGTTGGGAGCTACTGTTGGGCCACCCAGGTCTGAACTACACTCACATGTGTGTGCGGAAATTCAGAACGAAGAACTATCTGCTGCCCTATTGAAAGCATGGTTCATTTGCTCTTGGCTGGAAGGAACAGACCCTTTGACCTACGATGTCTGATGAATTTCAGCCCCATCTCCTGTAAGCCCACTCATCCAGAAATGACAGGCAACTTCAAGCACAGGTGCAGAAAATCATGTCAGTTTCAACAAGCTAAAGTGATATGTTTGCATCTGCTTCCTTCCAGAGGAGTCTTCCGGAGAGTGGGGCAGACTTCACTTGGGAAACCTTTTGAAGATTATCTCAGGCTCATTCTCGTTTTGAATACCTTGTTATCGCCACAGAGAATCTTACAGCGTAAATGATTTCCAGCCGCCTTTGCAGAAAATGACACACAGTCTGTCCTGCGAGCTGTTCGTGAAATTACTGGATCTTGTTAGTGGGGGCTGAGTTCACTGATACTTAAAAGCAACAAAGGCTAAAAGTTCCCAGATTTGTAAATTCAGTTCCTTTGAAGATAGGTATAAGAATTTCCCACTTTTTCACTTGTCTCTTTGGCTTCTTTTTTTTTTTTTTCTTTTCTTTTTCCTATTTTCTTTTTTAAACAATCGAGAACACAACTAATTGTCACCCTGGTATCTGAATTCAGAGCTCTAGAAGGCTCTTTATTCTGGGAAACACGTAGGCTGAGCATTCCTGAAATGGAATCAACAAAACCTGTGCACTCCCAGGTGTGAAGAAGTAATTGCAGGTGCAAATCGGCGACGGCACGAACAACAGGCAACTGAATGTAATAAGCAAGCTGCATCCTGCCGCCTCAGCGCCGCCTCTTGAAACTTGTCCTTTTTCCTTGAATTCATTTGCATTTCTCCAGCATGGGAGGTGCATAACAAAGCGCTCTCTCTATCCTCCGCCAGGCTCATCAGTCTATGACAGGAATTTTGCCTTCAGTTAGCTTGTATAATGAATGGGTGTGTGTGTGTGTGTGTGTGTGTGCACGCACAAGTGTAATTGGAAAGGCAAAGATGGGGAGGTGGTATGTATGGGATCGGTGCTCTGATTTGGGTCTTTCAACATAAGTACTGCTTGTTGGAGACTTCTGTCAAGATGCAGGAGTCTGGTTTCCAGAGCTCTGGGCCACACGCGGGCTAAGAGCGTGAAGCTCTAAAGGATAGGGGGAGGAGAGTCCAGTCAATGGTGTAGGGACCTTGACCTGCATCCCGTCTGAGCCGGGAACAGGGTCCTGCTCTCCTCAGCCTTTCTTCTGTCTTGCTGTCCTCCTTCCCACTCAGTTTCCTGTGACTTCTTTTTCCTGTTTCTCTCCCTCTCCTCTTCCCCGCTACCCCAAATCAGATTTAGCCCGCTTGCCAAAGATGGAGGAGGATAAAAAGAAACTGAGAAAGAAGCAGGAAATTTCCAATTTCCATTTTGTCTCCAGGTCAAAGTCTGGGCAAAGCAAAATGCTTTCTGTAATGTAAAAGGTAAAAATGCTAGGATTCTGTTATGTCGACTCTGTCTTAAGAGGGTGCATTGTAACCCTACACGTAAAGAGATTTGCCCTGCCTAGGATGTGGCCTCAGAGGGATGGGTGTATAAGAGCGAGGACTGCAGATTCCAAAACAGAAAAGCACATCTTGCCTCAAATAGGTAACAGAAAAGGATTGTATTTGAGCCTCATGCAAAGATATTTTAAGAGGGCATATTACTTTTCTATTACTGCTGTAACAAATGATTACAAACCAAGCAGCTTAAAGTATAAATTTATTTTCTTCGAGTTCAGAAGTCCAAAATGCAATTCACTGGATTACAGCCAAGATGTCTGTGCGGCTTCATTCCTTCTGGAGGCGCAAGGGAAGAACCCTGTTCCTTGCCTTTTCCTCCCTCTCTGGCCCACCTGCATCCTTTGGCTCATGGCCCCTTCTTCCAAAGGCAGCAGTGTGGCATCTTCAAATCTCTCCCTAATTCTGCCTCCCCTTCCTCCTCCCTCATTCACTTTAAAGGATTCTGTGATCACACTGGACCCACCCAGAAAATCCACAACAAACTCCCTTTTAAAGCTGAAAAGCCAACTTAATTCTCCTGCAAATTTAGCATCTCCTTGTCACATAACATAACACATACACAGGTTCCGAGGATTAGGGTGTGAACAACTCTTGGGGAGGCCAGGGAGTGTAGCTTTAGTCTGCCCACCCCAGAAGAAAAAAATGATAACTGAGAATTATAAACCTATAGGAAAGGGAGACATGCAAGAAAATATGACCACATAGCAGAGAAAACCTTAATAGTTCAATGCACGCTAAAGGACACAAAGAAAATAACAAAAGCGACGAAAGAGAAATGTGAATTCGATTTAGAAAATCTTGAAAGTGAGATGGCTAAGCAACAGTGGGAAGTGGAAAAAAAAAGTGCTGACAGAGCATGGGGATAACACAGAAGGAAAGGAACGGAAAAGCGAAGGAACGAATAGGAAGCCTCAGGAATGACCCTCCCCGCCAGCGTTTCTGGGAGGAAGTACCTCTGGGGAAGAATAGGTTGGTTGGTTCTGCCAAGTGGTGCTAATACCTGAAGCCACAGGAAGCTGAATCAGCCCATCCCATGCACCTCTCCTCATCAGCACCCCTGTCTACCTGCCCCTTGTGACACTTTCTCCTTCAAGCTTTCATCACAACCTGTTTGTAGGTAGGTACATGAGAACCTTTGGGAGGCAGGAGAGAGGGAAAGGATACTGAGTTCCTTGCTCTCCTGGGGTAGCTCCTGCCCTGTGGTCCCTCACTCATGCACCTACGTCACTTCCTGCTCTGCTCGCCGCAAGGCGTCATAGTGTCCTACTCTTTCTTTCTGCCACGCCTTTGAGGAAGTGTTATTTTCTGCTAATTAAGGAGAGAGACCGTGCCTCGCTCATCACTGCGGCTTCAGGGGCCAGCAGATTGCTTTGCACACAGTAGGTCGTCTGCACACGCATGAACAACTGCAATGTATTTCCATTTAACGAGTGTTCGATGGAAGGGCATCAGCATGTAATCCAGGCTGGAGATCCAGCAGCTTAACTGCAAGCTGCTTTTTGGGAACCTGAGATCTGGCCTCTGAGAATGACAGTCCCCAGCACAGTGCTGGTCCTTCCTGGGGTGCTTCGTGCAGTCAGCATTAATGACACATGCTCCGGGAGTGAGTCAGAACTCACTGGAAAATACCCGTCCATCAGGGCCAAGCCAAGCGACAGATCGAGTCTATAGCCGTGTACTTTCTCCCAGTAGTTTATGGCCACATCTTGGTTTCCCACTACACTCCATCCACCAGTATGAGCAGGACCCCGTTCTGCAGAGGCCCCAGACACTCACATTCCTGACTCACTTCTCCACTGTCCCTCGAGAGTAAATGCCCAGATATCATTCCAAAGGAGTCTGGGAGGAAGCAGGGTGGGGAGAGCATCTCTCAAGGTGCAAGCATTTCACCCCTCAGGTAGTTGTCTTCAATCATCTGCTACAACTAAGACTAAAGCAATAAATAATAATGCTAAGAGTGTTAACACTCATCGGTCATGAAAGCATTCATGGAGCACCTACTGTGTGCAAATCCCTGCCATTAGCCAGAAAGCAGAAATAAACACTTACATAGTTAAGGTTAAGGGTGAAGGTAAGGGAGGAGGAAAAGGTAAGGGAGATATTTTTATTTCATATTGTTTAGACTAGGTCAACGCTTCTCAAAAAAGAAATCGGCAAATGCATTTGGAGATTTTTAAAGTTTTAACTTTTGGATACAGAGACTTCAATTCTAGCAACGTGTCCTACAGAAATAAACCAACAGAGGACAAATATTTAAAAATAAAGATACTCATTGCAGTATTGTTTACAATATTGAAAAACTAGAAATAACCTAAAATGACACATTAATAATTGAGAAAATTCTTGGAAATTCATAGGTGGAATATCTTAGAGACTTTAAGCTGTGTTTTTGAAGAAGAGTAATGACTTTGTAAAAATGAATCAAATAAAAAAAGCAAGACTCAGAGTTTTGGTTTTAAGCATATTTCTAGAAAAAGCTGTAACATGTCAAAATTATAATACTTAGTATTTAGAATTACGGGTGATCTTTTTCTTCCTTCCTTCTTTCCTTCCTTCCTTCCTTCCTTCCTTCCTTCCTTCCTTCCTTCCTTCCTTCCTTCCTCTTTTCTGTGTATTTTCTAAATTTTCTACAATAGGCACAAATTATTTTGTAACCAGGGGAAAAAATAAAGAATTTAAATGTTATGTTGACTAAAACTGCACCACATTATTTCACTCCCTTAATATCTAACCAAATGAACAAAAATATTTTTAAAAAACAAAAATCTATCAACTGCAACCAAGCAAGGAAAGAAGTAACCTAATATCTTAAACTTCAAAAAGTGATGACCCCAATACCCCTTCCTTGAAGTCATATTATTTGAGGTTGAAAATTCTTGCTAATAGCCTCCCTGATTTAAAAAAGAAATGATAATCGGGAAGGATATTGAATTATAGAACAATCTTCCTCTATTTCTGGTCAGTGAGGTGAAATAAAGGAACTAGAAACCTAGAGGAAAGGAAGGAGCAGGCCGATCTTTCACTCTGAGAAATGAAAACCACTGGGGCTCATGTTGAACTTGGAAAGGACTTAAAATCTGGGACTATTCCCCCGGGTGGGTCCAAGGAACCCCAAGGTTAGGTGAATGAACCTTCGTATGAGACGTTAAAGATTATCTCAGAGAAGAGCGTAAATCCAGATATTCTAATTCTTTTTTTTTTTTTTTTTTTTGCTTGACTTTATACTGCCGTTTGCTCAAGCTACACAAAAGTAGGAAAAGTAAAACATACCCAGCCCTTAGCCTGTACCTTAGAAAGAAGGAGAGATGAGAGAGAGGAGAAACCAAGTTAGGAAGTCACTTACATGATATCCGAGTAAATGGAAATTTGAAAGAGGCCTGTCCAAGTATGGAAAATATAGAGAGAAACAGCATAACAATTATGTCATTATATCCAGCATAAAAATTACAAAAAGGACACAGGATGTAGAATATAAAGACAACAACCCAGAAGAAGGAGAAAAATCAAGAAAAATGAAGAATGTATTCATAATGTTTTAATAGCAACTAAGAAAAACTTAAATTCAACAAAATAAGATCTTAAAGGTAAGAGGTTAAATAGCCAAATGAAATGAAAAGAGAGATTATAGATTAAAGGAAACAAATTGAGGATCAGAAGAACATCATAACAGATATAAGAAATAAGAAACAAAATGAATATCATCGGAAAAATTGATCACTAACATAAAAGAGAGGAGCAGGTCATCGCAGTGAATGCAAACTAAGAAAACATGGGAAAATTGAATTTGGATCACAAAGCTAAAAATGAACAGATTTAAAAATAATTAGTGTGAAACAAGTCAGGGAAAGACGGATACCATATAATTTCACTTATATATGGAATCTTAAAAACAAAATAAGAAAACAAACAAAACAGAAACAAACTCATAGATACAGAGAACAAACTGATAATCTCAAAATATCACGCCAGGGTTCACTTAATTATAAAGGAAAAGAGATAACTTTACAATGGAGAAATATGGTAAGTAGCACCATAACAAAATAGTCAAATTTATCATCGCTGTTAATGGGACAAACAGGAGGCAATGAGAGTTACACAACATCATCTATGCAGTTCTCCTGTCCAAAATGTTTTACCTGCATGTAAAAACCCAGGTCTGGAGGCCTTCTACAAAACAAATGGCCCAGAATCTTCAAATACATCAATTTTATGAAGATTAAAGGAGTTTAAAGAGACATGACGACTAAATGCCATGTATGATTTTAGATTGGATAAAAAACAAAACCATGTAAAGAAAAAAAAACATTGAAAAAATTAGGTAATTGTATATGGACTATATATTAAATAACGGTATTGCATCAATATTCAGTTTCATGGTTTCACGATGATATTGTTTTGTCAGAAAATACTGAAGCATTACAGATAAAGAATCAGAGGGGGTCTACGGCCATGCCACCCTGAACGAGACTGATCCTGTCTGATCCGGGAAGCTAAGCAGGGGCGGGCCTGGTTAGTACTTGGATGGGAGACCACCTAGGAAGACCAGGTGCTGTAGGCGTAAAAAATAAAAAATAGAAAAATAAATCAGAGATTGTAAGCTAAGAAGGTCCTTGCAATCTGTAAGAACAACCAAGGGTTGCCTTGCCTAAAAAAAAAAAAAAAAGAGAGAGAGAGAGAGAATCAGAGGGGAAGTTTTGGAAAAGTTCTTTGGTTTGGGTACAGCTCTTGCATTAGCAAATTAGAAGGAAGAGGCTACCTAGGAATATTTATAAATCTATGTCATAAATGATATGTCATAATACGTCTAATTCTTTGGAGAGATACCAATGGAATAAAAGAAAGCTTCTGCTCTTTATAAACTAACCAAAAAGTGAGGCAACAAGCCAAATGGGAATGTATAAGGACATTTTAAAAAACCCTCAAATATCATTAATAGGCATTTGTGACACTTTTTGCTAAATTCTTAAAAGTCTAAACTTAAAAAAAGTAAATGTAAAAGTATAGACTTCTTAAAAGTATAAAGCATGAAGAGTACCCATAAAATTAAAGTCCAGTTGGCGAGACATTGCTTGTACACATGAAACAATTTAAAAGTAATGCAAGACACCATGTTCTCAAATGTCAAATACTGTGGTTTGAACTAAAAATGTAATAAGAATTTTTGGAAGGAAGAGATCAATGTCTGATGAAGTCACTGGGAATTGGGGCTTGTGACACATTGAAACAAGTATAGAACTTGATCTTAGTGCAAAAGCTGCCCATATGTGCGCTGAGGGAATTCACTAATGGGGCATGTGTGATTAAAGCCAGGCTTTATTAATCAGAAGAGCTTTCTTGGGGGAGAATTTTGAGGAAAATTTGAAGGAGAGATACAAATAATAGGAATTATTAAATATACATTAGAAAGTCATCTTAGAGATCATCTTTTCAGTTTCCTATGTTTATGAGTAAGGACCGTTGGCCCCAGAAAAAGGCTGCAGTTCTAATGAAAGGGGAAAACTGATCAATGGTAGGAAACTGGGTGGGAATCCAGTGACCTGTCCTTTTGCAGGCTGTTCAGCATTTCTGAACCTTTGGTGGTATGCAGATGGGTTATGTTCCATCAGGATAAAGCATCTAACCCCCCGGCCTTGAGTTGCATCACCTTAGTGACTTACCTGACCAACTGAAGGCAGTGGAAATGACGGTGTCGGGCTCCTGAAACACTCATCCTTGGAGCCCTGAGCTGCCGTGTAAAAATTCCATCTCTTCAGAGGCCACCATGCTGTGTGAAGCTCAAGCTCCACTGAGTAGTCTTAGAGGATGAGAAATAATATAAGGAGAGAGAGAAAAGCCAAGGAGAACAGAGGCTCCAGACACAGGAGTGAAGAAGCCATTTTGGAAGTGGCTTCGATAGGCTCAGCTGCTTCAAATAATGCCACGTGGGCTGGAAATGAGCAACCAATCCAAATCCATCCTAAATTCCTGACCTACACCTATGAGCAAAATAAAGTGCTTATTTTAAACCATTAAATGTTGAGGTAGTTTATTACAAAGTAACAGATAACCAAAAACCTAGTTTTCTAGTGTCCCTTATAACTCGACATTTCTCTGCTTTTATAAAATTCCACAAGAAAAAAGTTTACAAATTCTTGAATAAAAAAACAAGTTTTGAGTACAGTGGTAGTTTGCTGAAGCAACAATAAATGTCTCTGGAAAATAAAAGGATGCCAATAAATAAGATTCTTACCTCTCACATTCTAAGGCTATGGAAACTTATTTCCGATGGGCAAAAATATTCCGTTTTCTTTTCTACCCATGTAATTGACAGTCTTCACGCTGAGTCTAATTGTCCTTTTCCGTAAGAACTGAACAATATCATTGGGTCTCCTCGCCCCAGAGTGTGGTTATGACAGTAAAATATGGCCGTCGCCAGTGCTCTTCACTAGTACTTTCTAGCTCTCCACTTTCCGTGCACGTGGTGGGGTCGCACTCCTGCCCCTTTTTGGTCGAGTGAGGCCATGCAATTCGATATATGAGTTGTGAGCAGAAGTAACACAGGTCACTTCTAAGCCAGGGAGCTGAGCTGTCAGTTCTAGACCTTTCAGAGCTACCCCCCACTCCAGCACAGTGACCAACAACTGTCGTAGTCTGGCTCTATCATCCAAGATTCCTGAGTAAATCTAGTGACCAAGGCTCCCTGCCAACTCATAATAGGCAGAACATGAATGGGAAACAAAGCTTTCTTTAGTCACACAGATTTTTGAAATTGCTCATTAACGAAATGTAGTGTAGTCTATTCTGATTGATACACCATAACAGATCAGAAGGGCTCTTGGAAACAGAGAAGTGATACAAAAGTGTGAGATATTATTATAAAAGAAAGGCTTCGGTGGGCTTCTGAGTGGAGAAGCAAAGCAGTGTTTCTTTCCGCTGTCTATTGTTAAGTTTTTCTTGCTCCACCTTAATTAATAAGTCACCCAGCTTCCCTGATGCATATAATAACAATAACAACAGCAGCAGCAACAGCAAGAGCATCCATCATTCAATGAATACCTACTTTGTGGTGGAAACCATTGTATATATAATTTCTAAGCCTCAAAGCATATCAGTAGGATGGGTTTAACCACCTGCGTTCTTCCAGTTGTAGAAACTGAGGCTAAAGAAGTTTGACGCCGTGTTCCATTTCCTCCCAGTCTTTGGCTCTCCCACCACTTGGAAAGGAAGTCTAGCACTGGCGTAAAGAAAAGTGAGGCTCTTCTCTATTAAAGCCGTACAGAATGTGGCAAATATTCTGAACACAATATATGCTTGCTTTCGCTGGTGTTTTAAAAGGAAGCTCAAACCAGCCGAGACAGCTCTGCATCCAAGTCATCTGGTGGCCATGTGTGGAGACGTGCGTGCTTTCCCGTGTCCTTGCAGGATGGCACCGATATTAATTACTTAATATGTAAGAGGCAGAGGCTGGGAATAATAATCCTCAATTCCAAAGTTGGCTTGGTTTTACCTTCATGGGCCCCAGCATGGTGCTACCCACAGGCCTCTTGGGGCTTTAAAGTACCAACAGGCTCTGCTTCAGTCCCACTCAGGACATGTGGGCATGGCATTGAGGCCACAGCAGCAACCCAATTAAGTACATGTGGTAAACTTGAAGTACAGAGATGTTCGAAATATCCCTGTCCCACCCTAAATTATGGGTGGCCCCAACCCAGCCTGGAACCAGCATTTGCTTGCACAGATCTTAAATTAGGGCACATGAAATAATTAATGCAGAGTGTTCCAGTCTGGTCTGGAGCATAAGACATTTGGAAGGGTTTTAGGGGAGAAGACAAGAGAAGCTCATACCGACGTGATTCCTGTTGGAATGACGCGATTCTGAAGAAAATCTTACAGACGGGGTCTCCCACCCCTCTCCCTGAGACGCCAGCATAAGCATTCTCTCTTCCTCAGATAATCAACTCCCTGCCTTCTGTTAGGCCTCTTCCTAAGCCTCAGATGTCACTCTCTCCTCTCACCCTTTCTCTTATGCTTCTGAAATTTTACTTTCTCTCCCAAGACGTCTCCAGGAAATGAAGTTTTTGCTCCACGCACCTTGCCTGAGTTCAGAGCTCATATATTTCAACTTTAAGTCCTGTCTTCCCAGAGTAACTCCCCAGAGATAAGTGTAGTACACCCTGTAACTTCCCTTGGCTTCCGGGACATGAACACACTTTTCTCATTTACTCCTTCAATTAATATGGGTTTATTGGCCACCCAATGTGCAAGGCTTAGCGTTTGGCGTAGCCATGAATCGCGGAGACACCGTGCCCTGTCCTTATGGCACTTCCATTCTAGCGTGCTGTATTGTCCTACCCTCTCCAAACCCTCCCGCCCTCCACACCAAAACAACCCTCCCTCACTCCCTCCCTCACATGCTTTCCTCTAGTTAGGCATCAGTCCATTTCGGTGGAGATCCTATAAACCTCTATCGATTTCCTCTTAGTTGAAGTGTAGCTGTTAAGACGACATCCATCGAGTGCATTATATTCTCAGGATAAAAATAAACGAGGATAGTTTCGAATGAGTTCCCAGACAATGCAAAGTGGACAGAGCATCCGATGCCAAGCGAGAAACTCCGGGTTCTAATCCGTCAGTCAGAACTTACAGTATAGATATGCTTTGTGCTGAGCACTATTTTAAGTGCCGAGGATACAGGTAAAGAGGCAAGGTGTCTGCCCTCAAAGGGCTAAGATTCTAACAAAGGATGTGGTAGATCGGTTGCGGCTTCAGTTTCCCACACTGCTTGCATCCACGTCCTTTGGCGGTACTCTCTCACCTTGACCCTGGGTTTGGCCTTCTGGTTTGTTTTGGCCAATAGATGATGGCAGAAGAGGACTTGCATGCTTTTTCATTCTCTCTCAGAACTCTGGCACTGCCGTGTGACTAAGCCCAGACTAGTCTGCTGAGAGATGATGGAGTCTATAGAGGCAAGGTCCCCAGCTAAGCCAGACAACCCCTAGAAGCCAATGCACGAGTGAGCCCAGCCAAGACCAGAACCACCCTGCTGACCCACAGACTTGTGAACAATAATACGTAATAATGAATACATACCGTTGTAAGCCATTGAGTGCTGAAGCGATTTGTTAACACAGCAATAGTTAACTGACACAGTGGAGAAACTTACAATAACCATGTAGACAAATCAAGAAATCATAGACATTCCAGAATAAGATACATATGAAGACACAATAAAGAAATAGTGTAAATAAAATGGAATGAGGGATTAGGAAAGCTGTAAGGGGAAAATTTGGTCGGGGTGGCATGGAAGGTCTAACTGAAGAAATGACATCTGTGTTGAGACTTAACTGATAAAAAGGAGACGATTACATTTCTCTTTGGAAAAACTTCATTCCAAACAGAAGAGGCAATGGGATGACTGGACATCCAAGCTGAGACGCTGAATAGGCGGCTGAAGTCCAGGGGAGAAGTCCAGACTGGGGTTCTAAATTTAGGGCTATACGCCGAGACCTCTTAGAGATCAGATCATCTGGTGAACTGCACATCCCACACACAGTATCTAGGGTGCTGGATTGTATATTTGGGGAGGTGGAGTCATACAATATCGGGATACTGAGGTACTCATCCTTGTAATGGTGGATAAAATATGAGACTTGGACTTCTGAAGTTGATTAAAGCGCGTGAGGATGTGAGGCATGTTGAGAGTGTTTCCTGGACAACTAAAGACAGAAACATGGGAAAGTGAAGGTTTAGGGCTTTGTCTTGTTCTGTCTGCAGCTGGAGAGGTTATGACAGCAGGGAGCTTGCTGAGATTAAAGGCCCAAGGATGGCCAGTCACACCCCAGAGGGAAAGGGCTGACTCATGTGTCCTTGCTGAATATGGAGACTCTGAGTTGGTTGGTCTCATTACTGCCGAACCGTCCCGCTAACCAGCCATCTGGCTTTCAATAAGTCTTTATTTTCACAAGGCTTCAGTTTCTTTCCCTATAAAATGAAGTCATGATGGCTTTCTCCAATGGTCAGTATTCTTTAAATTGCAAGGAAAGAATCTCTAACTGGTTTAGGCAAAGAGAAAATTTATTGACTCATGTAAAGTCCAGGAGTTTATTCGAATCTTAAGGGCCTCAAAGGCTATCATAAATCTCTCTCTCCCACTCTCTCTGCATTCGTTACTTTATTCTCAGGATAATTCTGAATATTGGGGCCTATAGTAGCTCTAACTTCAGTTATCCTTACAGTTAATATTGTCAAAGGAAAAAGAGAATCTTTTTTCCAAGGATGCAGATCAAATCCTGGAATCGGATGTCATTGATTGGCTTGGGCCAAGTCCAGACTTGACTTACACACTGTGTTTTGGAGGACAGAGCACACACATTGGCTAGGCTTCGCCGCTGCTGTGCTCATTTCTGGACACGGGAAAGTGGGGGAAAGGGGGTATGAAAAACCTACAATAGATACTTGAGATGCTGCTATTAAAAGAAAAACAAATGACAGTTTGACAAGCGCTAAGACAACCTCACCTACTCACAACACAGAAACTCATAGCTACTTGATGTCTGCTATGTACCTAGTTTAATGTTAGGTCCATTTTAACGAATGTGGCACTTAATTCTCAGGACAATTCTACCAAAAGAAAAAAAAAAACCCAAAACAAAACAAAAACAAAAACCATACTACTGTGACCCACCCTGAGAAGAATCGGAAAAGTATAAATGAAACACATGGGTGTGAGGAGTCCACCTCGCTAGCTCATGCTGGTCTCTTTAGTTCGCATTTCTGGCTGTCCGTTTTGTCAAATTTTTCTTTAATTTCCATCTTGGCGATGTGTAGGAGGGAATCTCGTGAGGAAGGGCAATTACAAGACAGGAGTCTACGAGAAGTAAAAGCTTCCTCTAGCGTAGCGTTAACGTGGGGACAGTTTAGACGAGGCATGAGAAGAGGGAGGGGGACATTCCGCCGGCGGGGAAAGTGGCCAGTCTCACCACAAACCTACCTCTGCCCCTGTGTCGTGACACTCTCCCTGACTTCTGTACCTTCCGAGCTCATGTGCCTTACATCTCATGCATAGTGAAGCCTGATTTTGTCATGGAAGCCCCTCAAGTTTTACCTTCCTTTTTCTCAATGGCCTTTTCAATGATTCCTATTTCTCTCTCATTTGGCCCAATTATTGGCCCTCCAGCCTCTACCCCTGGTAACGCCCTCTCCATCCACATCTTCCCCTGCCTGGCCAAACTTCATCACTCAGTCCCAATTTCTCCATAGAGACTCCCCAGAGTTTAGCCACCTTCTAGAACATTCTAAATTATAAATTGCCTGTGGTGCTTCTCCCTCTTCTGCCTCGCACAATAGGTACACTTAGGCTTATCTTCCTAAGTAGATCACACGCTCAGTCCCTGCAGAAGGCTCTGTGTCTCTTCATCCTGCACAGTGCCCAGGGCCTGAGGAGGCCACAGGGGGGATTTGCCGGGCGCTCTGTGAATGCCTTCGGCATCCATCCACAAGGAGTGCTGGCACTGGGCTATACCTGCATGCCTCTGTGAAGAAAGCAGGCCAGTTAATTGAAAATAACTGGTCAATTCCATTCTTTAAAAAAAAAAATCAATTCAACCATTTATTTAATGGAATTAACTGGTTAATGCAGTTTTGCTTATGTAGAACTTGAGTTAAAAGGAAATGACCTCAGTAGTTTTCAAATTAAATCGTGTCAGAGAAAGATTATTTCAAATTGGCAACTTGCGATGGAAACTAGTCCGCATTGCAGCGAGCTCTCTCCCTTTAAATGCCCAATTGTTTTATTATTGGGGGGTTGCCTCTATGCACAGCCTGAAGGACCCTGGGGCCTGGGTTTCTAAGTCAAATGACCCTGGAGTGTTTTGGCTCTGTCTGGGCTTAGACGGGTGAATGGAGACTTGTTTTACACATTTAATAAATAATAACAAAGAATTCTGTGCTATTTGCTGAATGTTTTCATGAGAAAGCTTTATGTAATTAACCCAATATCATAAAACTGTGTTAAATAATTTATGTGTGTTTTAGTTTTGCAGCTTCAGTAACATACCTGTGGAAAGAGAAGGAGGCATAGTCTATGGGTTCAATAGCTTGCAAATTGGTGCAGAGGAGACGAGAGAGAGAGAGAGAGAGAGAGAGAGAGAGAGAGAGAAACATATTACCTAAATGTCTACAGATTAGCCCCTCTCTTAAGCCTTTTTCTCCATTTATCCTGCTCTAAATAGCAAATGTTTAGTCCTACCCACTGGCAAATTTATAGGTCAGCCTTCGGAAACCAGTGGGGAGGGACCAGCCACCGAGACTGGTCAGAATATTCTTACCCTAAGTGCCCATCCCCAAAAGGTCAACCCGGCTTACTGGCAATGACTGGCTGCCTGGCTGACAGAAAATAGGAGTCAAGTCATCCTGACCTATTTCATCTGACTAAATCCTCTTTGGCCTTCCGCGAACCTGAGGCTTGGGGTTACTTATTGTGGAAGGAGAAGCTACCCAAGGGGGTGGGAGACAGTGGGTATGAACAGGACAGAAGGGACCAGAAATGAGAACCACGATGTGTGTTCATGCGGGAGTGCTTGCAGGCAGAGGGTGAGAGAGAAGCGGGTAATGGACACGTTTGGCAAAGAATTCACAGCATGCCAGGCAGTGTGCTGGGCGCTGGGCATTGCCTGATTCCTGCCCACAGGAAGCTAACGAGGGGCCACTGCAGGGGAGACCAACAGGTGAATCAGGAAACAAGTGCAGATTTCCAAGGAAAAAATTAGACGAGCCCCTGATCAGATCAGACAGCTCGATGGAAGCAGAAATGTGGAGCTTAAAGGCTGAGTGCAGAGACCAAAGGGGAATGGCGGGCAGATGGCACGGTGAGAGGAAAAGCAAGGTGCCATGACACATCTAGAAGTACCCAGGTGACAGTTTTCAATCCAAATAACCTGTGAGCTTTATCAAAGGTACGGTTTGTCCTCCATGTCCCCAGAGCTCCTGAGCAGGAACCTCTTAAAGCAGGGCAATGCTTAGGCGGTTTTTAAAATGCTTGAGAGGTGATGCTCACGCCAACCCCTTGCTGAGAACGTTCGCTTTAGCGAGTGCGATTTTGGCTGGAGCAGCAATCGTGGCTGCAGAAGTGGGTCTGAGGGGGAGAATCGGCTTCACGAGCTTTCCCCAAGGAATCTGAACTTTACGTCCTGAAAGCAGTGGAGAAGCATGAAAGGATTTTACTTAAAAATTCATATGATTAGGTACACGTTTCCGAAAGCTTGCTTTGGCAGTCTGGGAAAGAACGGGTGAGGGGGTGGGGATTGAGGGGAGCCTAGGCAAAGGGGGTACCCACCATAAACAGGGGGACGGGGGTTATTTCAGTAAGCTAGGCGGGAGGCGGCGGTGAGAACCAGAAAGTGGCAGCGGTTGGTCCTGTCACCTACCGGGACATAAGTGGAGAGACCGAGCAGGGTCTAGAATGAATTTGGTAACGTGCAACAGAGACAAAACAGTTTAGGAGGATGTGCTATTTTCCTCTTTTCTCTGTGACAAATTACCATAAACTCAATGGCTTAAAACAACACATATGTTTTATCTTATGTTTCTGGAGGTCAGACCCCCAAAACGTGTCTACAGGGATGTGCTCTTTTTGGAGGTTCTAAGAGACAATCCATCTGAGAAAAATGTCCAGTCCGTGACTGAATCCCGTGGTCCGAGACTCAGAATGGAGTTCCCCGCTGGGGGTGGGTCTGCCGAGTCATCGGCTTGGAAGTTCAGTGGAAGCTCTCACTTTGCCTGGATCGCGGTGGACTGGGATCAGAGCCCGGGTGACAGTGGCATTTAAGTGACAAGGAGAAGAGGAGACACTTGCAGCAGGCACTGAGAAGAGTTAGGTAGAGTTGGAAAGAAATCCAAAGGCTGAAGGAGGAGGAGGAGGAGCAAATACAAAGAGGAAAAGGAATAATGCTAGTGTGTAAATATCAGAGATGGGTCACAGAGTGAGGGTGCCCCACAGCACAGAAGTCACAGGAGAAACAAAGGGAGAGAAGTTTCAAGAAACTTTTAGGAGAGGAATCCAGATTGCACTGGGTAACAGGTAAAGAGCAGGGAACAGAGAGACAAAAATAAACATAGCAGACTCCTCTGTAAAATGTTTATGAAACATTTTAAACCTAAGAGAATTAGAGAAAATAGTTTAAGGAGCGCCCACTAAAGAGCTATCTCAAAGTTTAACATTTTACTGTATTTGGTTCATATATTTTTTGCTTCATATTTTTAAAAAAGAAATACAGTTCACCCTTGAACGACACAGGTTTGAACTGCGTGGGTCCACTTACATGTGGATTTTTTTTTCAATAGATACTGTAAATGTATTTTCTCTTCCTTATGATTTTCTTAATAACATTTTCGTTCTCTAGCTTACTTTGTGTTAAGAATACAGTATCTAATACATATAACATACAAAATATGTGTTAAGTTTGTCGAATATTTGTGTTATCAGTAAGGCTTCCAGTCAATAGTAGGCTATTAGTAGCTAAGTTTTTGGGGAGGCTAAAGTTAGATGTGAATTTCCAGCTGTGCAGGGGTGGGGATGGATCGTGGTCCCTGCCCCCTCATTGTTCAAAGGTCAGTGTAATAAACTATAGAGGCCATTGAAATGGCCTTGTTTTCTTCCATTCCATTCTCCTTTTTCTGGCCCCAGCGAATCCACCATCTTGAGAGTTTGGGTGGGACTGATCATTTCTGTGCATGTTTATAAAACTACTGCATATGCAGCACATTATTTTATGCTTAGTGACGATTTGGGTTTCTTCTACCTCTCAGAAAATCCCTGTGACCTAGGCAAAATCAGGACAGCTAGTTGCTCTCCTTTTCACAGTGAATCCCCTTGCACGTAATTCAATTATGATTATAAACCAGGAGGAAGTTCTGGATTCTGACTTCCTATGCTCGGTTTTCCCAACCCAAGGCAGGACTCTTTAATATTAGCTCATCCCCATAGCTATCGAACTCCAAATGGACAGCAAAGAAACATGCTCTTAAAATTAGTTCCCTGAGAGTAGCACATAATGGGCACTCAAATACATATATTTTGGAGGAAGGAAGAAAGAAAATGCATTCGGTAAATTCTTTCTATCTCTTCCAGCTACGTCAGATGTTTGAACACACTGCTTTGCTACCTGCATCACCTTGCAACACGGCAATTGGTTCTCATTTCAAGAAACTCATTTTCCAATTCTCAGATAAAACACGGGAAGCAGGAAAGCTGAGACATGGAACAATTTCTTTATTTTACCCAAACTAAGTTTTTTTTTTTTTTAAAGGCATATAATTTGGAGAGTGAATTTCATCTTTGGAATTTGGTCTTAAACCTTTTTAGTCTAGCATTATACATATCGATTTTTCCTGGCGACATCACACTGAAATCTGATTAGCACCAGATTACAGTATGGGGGCAGCTTTTTTAAGAGCCTTGCAAACCAAATTTTCGGCAGTGATTCAAGTGATCCTCTAAGTGGGCCTCTTCAAGGAAGCCAGTGAACTGGGACGCTCCCGTGGCAAGCAGAGGAGTTAACTTGTGACAATACTTGTCCAAGTCTTGAAAGCGGAGCATCTGCTTCTTGGCCTCAAAAGTGAAACAATCCAATAATTACAGTCCTTGGTGCTTTTTTTTTCTACCTCAGGAAACATTTTGCAACTAACTAGCAATTTCCAAAAATATGGCTCAAGCAACACATCTCCTATCTCTTCGTGTAGGAGAGGGTGTGAGCTGTGAGGCACGGGCTCGTTATCTTAGGGGTTTCTGGCGAGGTGCTGCTGAGGACAGCTTTTAATTGGGTACGCGTGTGGTGTGATATCTAGGTCTGGAGCTTTGAAACTATTTTCTGGGAGAAGCCGAAGCCCCATTTCCAAGGCGTCTAGTTAAGACAAATGGAAAAGGCAGCCCGGGTGGGCAGAGACAGGGACCCTTGGGGGAGAACAGTAAGTAAATAGCTTGGCATTTGCATACCTCTCTTTGGGGGCTGGGTTTGTGCTTTCAACTTTTCAGAGCTCCCAGGTTTTTGGATTCTGTTCAGGAAAAAAAGACAAGAATTCCAGGTGATCAGCCCACTTGTCACTATAAGTAGCAGGTGGCCAGGTGTGGGGGTTATAAATGCTGCCGTCACCCACGGAACCCAGGGATTGCGCGATGGTGGGACCCCGCTGACAATGCTGGTATCCTCTTCGCTTAAATCAAAGGGAAAAGAAACATTAAAATTGAATTGTATCCACCTCTGCGGAGTCAGGCTGGAAATCGCTTGTGATACGCCATTCAGGCTCACGGGAAATATGGACACTTTTTTAATAACAGGAGAGCTGGGTTCTCTCTTAATTTCAAGGCCTTGTACCCGATAACAGTAGTTCCCAATTTCAGTGACCATAAGAATCAGCTGTGAGCTCATTAAACAGGTAGATGCTCAGAGTCAGCTGGGCAGTTGCCTCTTCCAGGCAGCCTTCCCTGATTTTTCGAGGCCTCTCCTTCGTGCTCTCATATTACTCCAGGAATATCGGAAACAAGGAAACTCACCTATCTCCCCCCATTTGTCTTGAGGGCACTGTCCCTGGCTGATAATAGGCTCAAGAGACCAGGATGTGTTGGACTCACTCTATGAGTTTACTAAGGGGCGTGAAACCTTTCCAGGTGGGACGTGATTTTCGAATCCTCAGCTTTCCCGCCTACTCATCCTGCCTGTGAACGCACATGTCTGCCAGGAGTCATTTCCCAGCTCCACCTCTGACAATTCACACAAGTTGAACTGCTCACCCTTGTCGAATCTTACCCTGGTGCAGAACCCCCCCCCCCCCCAAATGAGAGTGTTTTATACGAGCAAACAGAGGGAGTGTCAGAAATAAATCCTGAAGGCTCACAGCAAGCCTTTGAGCTTTGTCTTTCTTTTTAGAATTGAAATTCAAGAGAGAGATGGTTGTTATGGGGACACTTGTATTCAAATTAAAAAATAAATTCAGATTTTTTTTTTTTCTGAATGTAGGTTTGGTTTGGATTTTGCAATAAAAGTAGGCTTTAGTGGACGACAAGGTGGATTTTTTTTTTCCCGTATATATTTTTTTCATGAGCTCCAGGGTATTGTGGAAAGATACCTAAAGCATTTAAAAATAACAGCATTTTTCCAACCACCAAAATTATAGACTAAAGTGTATTAAAATTAACAATATTTATATTTTCTCAACTTGTTCTGAGTATAATAAACAAGGCGCCTAAGCAGCAGAGTGGCAGGTGCTCTGTAAGACGTGATAAAGCCTTCTTGGTGTATAGTTCCCAGAATTGAGGAAAATGAGTGACTCTGTAAAAGGGTAAGAAACCCTTTAACAAATGAAGTGTTTTCCAGTTCTGTGCCTTCCTTGTCACTGGAGGGGACTTAATAGATTGTCAGCTGAGAGACGACGCGACGTAATTTTTGGCGAGACCCCCATGTAGCTTCAAAGGAGTTCGTGGAATCGAGAGATGCTGCTGCAGAACAAACTCCATTCCCACCTATATATTTATGTGAACAAGATTTCCCAGAGCACGTGACTGTAAAACAAAAAGTCAGAATTGAATCTGTGCTGAATACTTATCTATTAAAGCCGTAAGCATTATTCATTACGAACATAAGAAAATTGGAGAAGTAAAAGTAACTTTCACCCATTTCCTTAGAAATGTTTCCCTACAGATTTCTTTTTTTTTTTTTTACATTTTATGTCTAATAATTATTTATCAATAATCGTACTGTCTCTATGATGTTTGAATTAGTTGTGTACTAATGGTAACTGTAATAATAGCCCAATTCAGAATAATCTTATTAAACCATTATATCATTCTGGTAACGTGAAATAAAAATAAACTTCAACTGCATACACATTTTTGATGAAGATGTGTTTGAGAGGGTGATAAAGACTTTTAAGTATAAAAATATGTTCCATTAGGAAAAAGTTACATAGCAGAAGTTGAATAGAAATATAAGTTTTATGAGAAAAAGTATGATGTAAAATTACCTTCTGCTAAATAGAAATTGGTCGAATGTTTTCTAAAGGGATAGTGGCGGATATTAAATTTCTATCGCATTTAAATCCTGATAGAGACATTAAAAGAAAGATGAAATTGTTTTATTTCAAGATGCCTATATTTTCGATATCTCAGACATTCGATGCTTTTGGACTATTTTAAGCTTTGGATGTGAAATTACGGAGTTATAGATAGCTCTGACCCCTGTGGGCTTTGACGGAAGGACTCAAACTGCCGCCAAGGCAGACTCTGCTGGCTCTTCGCGGGGCAAGGACCAGCAAAGTCACCGCTAAAGAGAAAAAAGAGGGAAGAAGGAAAGCTTTGTTTTGAAAGTGGGAGGCAAACTTCATATTTGTTCCCAATGTAGGGACTTCAGCTTAAATTTGGGCCCCCAAGCATAGCTTTTCAAGATCTCCCTCTGGCAGAGGCTGCTAGTTATCCTTCATTATCTCTGCACCCCATTTGCATAGAACCCACAAATTTTGGAAGACACATGACTTTTACAACGAAGACCGTTTCCTGGCCTCCTTGAAGCGAAGCATAGCTATGTGACCAAGTCTGGGCCAAGTGCTACGTTCCCAGAAGGGCCTGTGGCAGCTTCTAGAGCCTTTCAGAGAGCACATGCCGGCTCTCTGCTTCTCTCATTCTTCGCTCCTTTCCCTGTCCCGCTGCTGGAATGTGGCCTTTCCGGCCAGAGCGCCAGCAGCCGCGTGACCGCTGGGACTAGCCGGCAGGCACAGTGGAGTGTGAAAGAAGAGCCAGAGTCCCCAACCTTGCGGCCACATCCTTCCAGCCCCAGATGACCGACACCGGACCCGATGGATGCGAGACGGAAATAAGCTTCAGTGTCTGCGAAGCCACTGTTACTTCGTGACTCTGATATGTACGGTCAGGATAACCCCTCACCGACCCATCTCTCTAGCCCGTCACTGCTGCTGACCCCAGGACTCCTGGCTCCATGCGAAGGAAAGAATTCTCTTTTGATGGGTCTTTGGGGCCATTTAGGCAGGAGCTGACCTTCATCTATCGCGCTTCTCGAACCCTTCTCAGACCGTGCATGGGGTTATTAACCACTCAGAGGCCCAGCGTTCCTCGCGCTCATTCACCCGACTCCCTGTTTAGTCTGGATCGGCAGGTCCCGGCTCCCCCTCCAGCTGGCCAGGGCGGCGACCCTCACCGACAAGGCCCGTGGGCCCCACACGACTTCGCGCAGTAGTTCCCAACCCCGGCTGCATGTTAGAATCAACGGGGCAGCTCTTTACACAAACCACTGCCGGCCCCGTCCGAGACAAATTAAATGAGAAGGGAGGAGGCAGAAAAGAGGGGGACATTAATTTTGTTTTTAATCTCCTCAGGCGATTCTAACGTGCAGCCCCGCTTAAGAGCCGCTGTCGGAGGAAAGCCGTTCTTAAATTCTTAGCAGTGCTACAAACGCACAAGGTCAACTGCATTCAACACATTTCTGGCAAAGACTCACGTTGGCACGGGACAGGTAGGTTTACGTGTTTACTGCTCATGGCTGCCTCCAGGAAGGACGTCATCTGAAGGACTTCATCTGTGAGCATGTGCATCTTGTATTAGTCTCCTGAAGCTTCCATAGCAAATTACCACAAACTTGGGGGTCTAATACAGAAATATATTCTTTAACAGTTTCAAAGCCTGAACTCAAGGAGTTGATAGATGCTCTGTAGACTAAGGAAGAACCCTTCTGGGTGATTAGTTTTATTGACAACTTGGCCAAGTTGTAGCACCCAGTTATTTAATCAAACGCTGATATAGGTGATGTCGTGAAGGTATTTTGTAGTTGTGATGAATGCTTGTGATCAGTGGGCTTTACATAATGGAGCTGACCCTTCATGATGTGGGTGGGCCTCATCCAATCACTCGAATGGCCCAAAGAGAAAACACAGGTTTGCCAGAGGAAGAGAATTCTTCCTTGAAACTTAGACATCAGCTCCTGCCTGGGTGTCCAGCCTGCTGGCTTGCCCTGAGGATTTTGGACTTGCCGGCACGACTAACGTCAGGCAGGAGAGGAAGGACCGTTTCTACTGCACAGAGAGGCTTGGCAAAATTTAGGAGTTCAAAATCTCCAGCTTCGTCAGCATGTCCCTATCCTGATATGTCCCCATCCCAATTCTTGGGATCCCATTACTTTCTAACCAATGTCCTAACTTTAACAAAAGGACCCCTGATCAGAGGCTGGAAAATCGGTCTGCTCTGCCCTTCAGCCACCCGCAGGATTAGACTTTAGTTTGTTTTTCAAATGAAATCGTACAGCTACAGGAGGAAAAAATTTCCTTCGGGACAGAAGTAGAAGCATGAGGTCACTTATGCAGATGTTGATTCTGGGAATTCGAAGCCCTTAGTTCATCATTTTCTTTTTCCTAAGTTCTCTAGCATAGCTAGAAACAATCAACCAAACCCATTATACTTATTTTAATTAAAATGTTCTATGCTGGCAACTACCTAGTCGTCCAGAGCTATGCCTTCCATTGGCACCTCGTTACAGGTACCTACAAGTGAAAATTTGAGTGATCGTCTTGCCATCGCATGCCATGGACGACCAATGCCACTTCTTGCTGGAAACAAGGTCACTAAAGCCTTTAAATCTAATCAAATCAGAGGATCGATTCCACGAAGTGCAGAACCAATTCACAGAACTCCTCATTAATATTCTGTTTTTCTGGAACACTCTCAGGGGAGCGGGCTGAGCCAATCTCTGTAAGGCCGTTGTCCCTGAGGCTGATGCTTCTAGTCTACCTGTCGGAGCAAGAACAGCTGGCATCTTAATCGTGAGCCTGGGATCAGGGCGGAAGGTACCCATGTCAGCTCTCGACTCTGAGTTTGACGATGTGTGTTCTGCCTCAAAGAACACCCCAGATGTCAGGGAGAAGGGCTTCTCCAATGCAAACCCAATCAAACCATTGCTCTAGTAAATTCCTCAGTGGCTGCGCCTCACCCGCAGGACAGTTCACATTCCTTATTGGTATCAAGACCCCTGCGCACCCCTGCTCCTCTCCCCAGTTACACCCTGTTCCCGTGGTTAAGTTGTTTGGAATGGCTTGGTGTCCCTAGAATGGGATTTGTAGCATCACACTGTACCTTCAATTTTCTTCGTTTTTGTTTTTTTTTTCCTGTATGGAAATTTCTTTCTTGTTCCCCGAGGTTAGTTGCAATTGTATTTTTATTGCGAAGTTTTTCCTAGCAACTTTCTGCTGCTTCCTCAATCCCCGACCCTCTTCTGTATTTTCAAAGTACTTGTGGGCCCGTCACAATTATTACACATTTCAACTGTCTCACTCTCGCACCCGTTCTCCCAAGATTGTGACCCTTCCACCCCGCCCCAGTGTCTCTCCTCCCAAGACTGTCAACTTCTCAGGAGAGGGTTATACCTGGATCACTCTGTTGTCCACCCAGCACCTACTCAGAGGATGCTCACCGGAGGGTTTGAGGGGCAGTCAACATTTCATCAGTCTGGTTGTAGGCTGCAGTGACCTTTCGAAATAGGGTGATAACGGGGCACCAAATTAAATATTTCCCTTCGAAAGTTTCCTGGGTAAATGGCGATTAGACCTGCTTTTCCTCCAGGCTGAGCCATCAGCTCTGTGGCCTCAGGAGATTCAGCAAGAGGCACTTTTAGATTGCTCTAAGCTGGCAGGAGTGAGTGCACACATCTTTAGTAAACACTTTCCTGCACTGGGTGCCTCCAAGGCTTAACTCTTCATGCCCTTTTCAGAGAGACGATGCCCTCCCTAGCTCAGGGCCCATGCTGTCTGCTCTTCTTCATGGTGGTCCAGGACCCTGCATGCAGAATTTGGTGTCAGATGGTTCTGCATTTAAATCCCATCTTAGTCACTGGAAGCATGATCTTAGTAACTTGATCTAATGCTCCTGGTCCTTGTGTTTCTCTGTAAGCCTCATTGAATTACTGGGGAAATAAGTAGCTTATTAATTCCAGCTTCTACATCACATAGAAAAATTTTGACTAATTTCAGGATCAGAAGTCCAATGGCCTGGCTTCCAAAATTACCCATCTGCCATTTATCTAACAACTCTAAGCCTCAATTTCTTCGTCTGTGGCATGGAAATAATAAGACTACCCAGCTAAAAGAATTATGTGAATTAAATGAAATAAAGCACAACTTAGATTTAAGGATAGAAACGTTACGTTTGATTATTGTTTATGATTTTAGTTCATTGACATATATAATTTTTGATGTGCGTTATGGTCTAAAATAAGTGCTTGAAAATTGCAGTTGTTTCTCGTTTTATGTTCGCTTCTTTGTCTGCTTTATACCTGCAAGAGATTGTAGGGTTCCTGTGGCAACAAGGTTGCTTTCTTCCTGGTCGCCGGCACGGTGGTTTTGATCTATAATCTATGATCCCCAGATATTATTAAACTTTTTTTTTTTTAAGTTGGTAGGTTGATCTCAAGCAGAATCCAGACAATAGAAGTGACAATAGGGTTTGAATGAAAGATGAAGAGAGGACCCCTGGGATGAGCAAAGGCTCAAGGTGGGACAGACTCTTGGGGTGTTGCATTGTCTGGTCGGGGGAAAGTCTATGGAAGCCAATGCAGTGGAACCCCATAAGGGAGGGTGGTGGTGAGCCTACAATCCCACAAGTGGGGTCAGATTCTGAATTAGAAAGAATAGTAGACATACTGTAATCCAGCCAATGACCCTGCCCGACTCCAGACAGCCATGCGATGGTGAAATGTTCATGGGCCTTGACACCAAGCAGACCTAGATTTGCCTCTGGTGACTTTGCCCTGGTCACTCACACTGACCATAGCCCTCGGAGCCTTGCTCGCTCTCCTTCTAAGGTGTGGACAACACTGATCTCCTCGATTTCTTAGATTCGTGAGGCTTAATTAACTGATGTTGGTGCAAGTGCCATCATTTTGGAAACAGGGCTGTCATCAGGCCGAGCCTCTGCTTGAACACACTCTTTGTAAGACAGATCCTTCTGTTTGCAGGTAGGAGTTCATTCAATACAAGAGAAAACGGGAAGTCACAGTAGATTTTGGGAAGACGCACAGCATAATCCAGATGACTCTTTCTGCCTGTGAAAGATGGATTAGGGGCAGGAAGCAGGAAGTTGCCAATAGAGGCTGATGGATGTAAGTATTTACATGCCATGCAATCTTTGCATAGCGTATTATTTTCTATGTGTCAACATTTGGCGAAGCATGCCACATGCATTGCAATATTTACTGCAAGTTGTAGGAACTCTTAGCCCCATTTCACAGGTGGAGGATAATGAGTAAGGTTAAGTAGCTTGTTCAATAGCATATAAAGAGTATTATAAGGTGAAGGCCCTGACTAGCTGGCTTATACTTGTGCTAGTGGGAAGGAAAGGGAAGCTTTCCTCACCTGACCAATAATAATGATTGTCGTTGGTGTGATCTCAAAAGCTTTTTAGAACAAGGCTTGGTAGAAATTACTAAAACAGGAATGATAGCATTGATAGGTGAACAGAATCTGTTCACCTCCTCCATGAAGGCTTCCCGTGTTACACCCTTCCCCTCCCTCAGTCCAGGCATCACACCCCAGCACTCTCCCAATCATCAGCCACACCCAGGAATTCTTCCTTGTAGACTACCTAGCCCCGAGTACTTATATGTGTTCTGTTTCAGTTGCTTACACATGCCCTTGGGTTGTGGGCTTCTGGAGGGTCAAAGTGTCACTGTGCTGACATAATGGCATTTTGCAGAGGGTTCTTGAGCAGGGAGCGAGGGGACGAGAGTTGGGCAAACTGTGGACACACAGCCATGTTTCTGGCCTCTCTGGCCGTCTCTGTAACTGTGCGGGTTGGTCTGGATTCTTCTTCAGATCCTTGGAGCAACGAAATCAAAGGCTACAGTTGCTTCCACTGCTCGCCACGCACACGGGAGCCCCAGATAATTCTGTCGACCAAAAAGGTCAGCCAGGGGCTTCCAGGTATCGTTTGGGAGATGGCAAGGGGATGAAAATTTGAAAAATACAGTCGTGGTTTAAGCCACATGACCTGTGGTTCTGCAAGTTTACTTCTTTGCAGTGCAGAAAGCCCTGCCGTTGTTTTAAATCCTTCACCTGCTCTGCCTGTCAAATTGCACCCACACCTCAAGGTCACTTTTACGGATGTCCCATCTGCCCCGGAAGTCATCCAATCGCCGCCACTCCCAGCCTGGTTTGTCCCCGCCTCGTGGCAATTACGGTTGGTCATAAAGATGCATTTGTCTTCCAGCTGCATTTCTTAGAGGTAGAGACTGTTCCCTTGTAACTCGCCCAGGGCTCTCGACCCACTCAGCACTCACTAGTAAATTCATTGTTGAATGCACCAGGCCTGACTCACTATTTAAACCATTCGGTGTGTGGGTGCTGTAGGTCTCCCCTCACTTTGTTCCTGTTCCCTCCTGTCTTCTCCTCACTGTTCAATACCTGTCCTCAAAGAGGGATGGATTTTTGAGCCAAGACAACAAATGGGAGACATTGTAAAGGGCGAGTCCGTTGATTTTTGCTATTATGTAGTTCGGTGGTATCTGCCCTGAGGACGTGGGGCCCTGTGCAGACTCCAACTCTGCTGCCACACACGCTCTGGCTCAAAGGGGGCCAGACCACCACCATATGACGTCCTGGATGGGATTCTGGGGAACAGAAAAAGGATACCAGTGGAAAACTGGGGAAATTCGACCAAAGTATCAATGTTAAATTCTTAGTTGTGACAAATGTACCACGGTTATGTAATATTTCACACTTACAGGAAGCTGGGTATAGGGTATATGGGAACACTATGTATTATCTTTGCAACTGTTCTGTAAATTTAAAATTATTCCAGAATAGAAAGCTTATTTTTAAAAAAGTGGGCCAGAGTGCAAATTTTAGTTTGGCTAGCAGTCTTTTATTGCATGAACATTCTCACATCTAGTTATATCCTAACGATTTGTAGGATAAGGATGAGAATGTGAACTGCAGGGAAGTTTAGAAACTCTTCTATAAAATAGCCACACAAAGGCAGCAGCAAAAAATAAAAACAAAACAAATGTAATGTGGACCTGGATGTAGCCAGGGTGGGACTCGGGGGAGGGGCCGGCAGGATCATGTTGAAATGTGAAGCCAGAGCGGTCATTTGCTAGAGGTGGGCAGTGCAATAACCATCGGAATCCAAGTCAGGATACTGGCTACTTGTTTGAGCCCTGACTCGAGCATGTCACTTGGCCTTCATTTCATCATCTTTAAAAAGGTCCCAGCCAATTCGCCAATAAAGGTATGTAAAGTAAAAATTCCTTACAGAAATCAAGTTGTAATTTTCAAAATTTTGCCATTTTGGTTCAGAAACAGAAGAGTTCCTCACCCATGGGCTGGTTACCACCAAAAACCTCAAGCCAGCAGGTCTGATTCTGCATGAGCATTTTCACTTTGCACTTGGCAAGTTTCTACTTCCTCTTACAAGAATCTTCATGCCAAAGCCAAAGCCATTTGACTTCTAAATATAGTGTAACAGATGTGAATGAGGACTGTATTATTTTCTGTGTCACACAAAGGGTCTTTCTTTGACTTTTTAAAAGCCAGACACCGGTCCAGTTCTGGTTAGGCTCAGCCATTTTGGTCAAAGGAAATGGGACTGCTCTCTCTGCCTTTTTAAAGCACTGAAGCTTTAGTGACCTTATACTGAATTTTCTTAACCCAGGATTCATGAACAAATGTCTATTCCTAGACTCTAGATTCATCAGTTCCTTAAGGCTGAATGTAACATTCATTTTAAAAAAATTATATACAACAAAGTACATACTTTTTTTTTTTTCCTATGGAGTAGTTTCATTCATTGCCAAAGGGTTCACAGCTCAAAAATGTTAAGAAGCGCTGCCGTAGATACACACCTGCCATGGCAACATCCTGAACTATAAGATATGTATTGCATTTAGGTACAGATTCAGTAATCTTAAGGTCTGGCACTCAGTTATCCAGATAATAGCTGGCTAGTCGATTTCACTGTTTTGACCCCATCACACCCAACATATTTCTAGGGCTGCACCTCAAAGCACCCGTTACTGATAACTAGTGTTTCCTCCCAGCTCTGGCTTTGAGTCCTCCTTTCCTGGAGATGTGAGGATTTTCACTGAGGCCACGCTTGTTCATCAAACCATCTCAATTTAAAAGGTCTCTCACGAATAACAAGGTGACCTTGGCTCTTCTTGCCCTTTTAGTTCTTTCAGAATTGGCCATGTGTCTTTATGACACATGCTGTGACCAGTGAGCACGTGGACTTGTGTCTAGTTTGCAGTAGGAGCACACCATATTGAATGTGAGATCCTCTGGCTCGCAGAGCATTAAGAAACCCAAGTGCAGTTTTTAAGTATGATCCTGGGGTGATCGAAATATAAGAAGCAAAGGCACACTAGTTTCTTTTGTTTCTGAGCTCTCCTCTGCAGTGGTTTATAGCCTCAGGCTGTTAATCAAGAGAAAGGTGGTCTATAATTGCCTAGAATAAAAATGTCACTTGTTCTTGTATGAATGGATCCAATTATGAGACTAAAAATGACTCCCCTTCTCAACATCTCTGGATAGTCTTTTCTTCTTCATTTCTAATGTATTGGGATCTTCTTAACGTTTGGATAATATTTTAGTTTCTCCGGCAATTAAATTTCCCTTCGAAAAGTGAACCAAAGTCAAAGTTTAAAGTTAAATGTGGTCCTTTTAAACATGTGTTAATAGACTATGTGAGAGACACTGAAGTGAGCCTGAGCTCAGTTCCCCATTGGCAATAGTTAAATGATCAAATATAATACTAAAAGACTAAATGTTTGTGGCTCTTTTGTATATATTTAAAACACACAGTAAGAACATAAGAAATCTCAAATCATTTAGAAGGAGGAAAGGGTTGTCAACCAAAATCTTTGGAAATTTCATAAAATGTAAATATCTGCAAACATTCCAACCAAAGAAGAAGAAAAAAAAATCCCAACATTTGGCTATGGAGGGCACGTCACACATGAACCAAATGGTGTTATAACATTTTCCTTCAGGTTAACTAGTCACTAAACCCCATTAGAAAGAATACAAGAGCAATGATGGAGACATCCCCCGAATGCCACGTCCTCGGTTAGAACAGTCGCGAAGCGCTCATCTACTTTCCTTCCCATTGCATACAGCACTGTACATTTCTACAATGCGATGTTGAAACAGCCTCCACGCTTCGCGAAGCAGACCGATGTTCATTCTACAGAAATATTAACTTACAGTACATAACACTGAATAATTTTAATCTGTACATTTTTTTTTCCCCTCCCACAGTAGGTGACGCATGAGTCTGTACAAGTTAGAAAAAAAACCATCTGGTTGTTTACATCTGGATTAAGAGTCAACAGAGGCAACCAGAAGTAGCAGAATGGGTATAGTTTGAGAAAATATAAATACAGTGTAATAGTAATTGTGGTTAACAATATTCAGCTCTTAATAAAATGATACAAAATAAATCCTTTTAGATTTTTGACTGAAAAGATCTAGCTGAGAAGGTTCTGCCCATCGACCAACTGATCCCGGAAGTTAAGGCTGACTTGATTTAGCAAGTTGCAGCACAACCAGAAACACGGGCACAGTTCGGAGCTCTTCGAATGCATAGTTTCAGCATTACATGCATGTTAATTATATTCCTTCAGTTAGTTAACCCTCTAGATAGTTTTCTTTTTGTTTGCATGCATCCCATTCCATTTTCATTAAGGGCATGTCTTGGTCAATCATGTGCTTTGCTTTTCAATTTTTGTGATTTTTTTTTTTGTATGTTTTGTTTGTTAAGCTGTCAATACCTCCAACACTTGAAAAATGAAATAATATAGATGTGGTTTTACTTACAAAAGAGAATCAGAGTTATATGGAAAATGCAAAAATGAAATGAAACAAGTGTCAGAAACAGTTTATAAAAATGGCACATTTATTGCTACAGAACGGTCATGTACATGACTTCATCGATTAACTACAGATGGGAAACAGGTAATGGCCTAGACCAAGCTGGGTTTTTTTTTTTTTTCTTTTTTTTCTTTTTGTCTTGAAGGAACTCCAGCACACAACCTGTTTGGACACTTCTACAAATCAGAAATACACCAAAAACATGAAAAAATCGAGGCACTCAGCCACACATTGAAAACAAGGTGTAACTGTTTATCTTTTTTTTGAAATGTTTTCCCTTTTTTTCTTTTTTTAACAATTTTTTTAGTTTTTAATGCTGCAGCTATGTGTACAGTCGCAAAAAATTTCCCCGCTGCGACCTACAACTAAAAAAAACAAAAAAACAAAACAAAAACAAAAACAAAAAACCCCAAAAAACAAAAAACAAAAACAAAAAAAAGCTACCATACAATTTAATCTCAGTAACACATGGTAAAATAACATCTTTTAAATAGTAAAATAAAGTAACAAACTTTTACTTATAATGATTCCAAAAATCTACAAAGAAGAAATATTCAGAATCTGACAATTTTTTTTTGTAATATTTGTGGTATAAAAGGATTGCTCCTGCGAAAAATAAGCCAAATATATTTTTTATTTTTAAATTTAGTTTTTTTTTTTTTCCTACTAGGGTGTACTACAGTCTATTTTATAGCAAAAAGAGCACTAGACAAACAAAGCTTTATAACAAAAAGCCAGGCACTGATACATGGTAAATCTCTGCTTTTTTTTTTCTCTTATCTTCACTTAATTGCATCACAAGTAACAAGAATGAAAAAGGCCACAGTTCATATATTTTCACCATTACATATGTCTATAATACTTGAAATGAGTATGGCAAAACCAGCACTGCACAAGGATGAGCCCACTCCAAGTCCCATGAGAAAGAGCGTGTCTCTAAAGAAAAACAAACAAAAACCAAAGCGAAATAAACAGAGAGGCCTAAAGGCCTTGGTGCCCCATTGTGTTGGAATTCGTCATATTCCATCTTGACTTTTTTTTTTTTTTTGTTTCCAGTCAGCCAGCAGACTAAATTTTTGTGCTTGTTTATGCTGAAATTGTTTCATTCCTGACTCAAGTTCACTTTTGGACACAGATCATATTCTGCCTGTTGGATCCAAGATGAAAATCCTCTCAACCCCCAAGTCTTGGTTCAACTCCCTCCCCACCCCCAACCCCTCATCAAAATGAAGATCACAAAGAAAGAAAATCAAGAAATAGGAAAAAAAGCGAAAAACAAAAAGGAATCGGAAGACTGAATTAGAACCAGTTGCATTACTGGGTGGACTGACAGTTGTATAAACATTAGTGTTCCTTGCAGCTACACAGAAGACAAATGGTAAAAATTTCTAGATGAACAGATCCCTATTCTGCATATTCATAAATTACTTGAATGTGGAGGTGGATCAACGGTTCCAAGTTGCTTTTAAAGTTGGTCATTTAAACAGAAACCCAGTTTATTTGTCATCTTAAATATAGCGTAGTACGGACTCTTGTGACATTTTTGTATGGTACTTTAATCCTAACTGCTAAATTTCATTAAAAAATCCAGAGCAGGATACCAATATCTTACCTGGGTTCAATAGTTACAAAAACAACAACAAGAAAAAACACACTAAAAAGGCCACATTCCCTTTCATTTTTTTTTTTTAATGGGGATACAACCCAATTAATATGGATAGGTGCAGATCATGTTTCTCCACCAAGCAAAAAAGTAGTGAGCAGCTTTTGGTGGCTGTTAGAAAGTTTTTCGCTTATTTCCAAAGGGAATTCAACAATAGAGGTATTACATTACCGAGTAATGAATACATCAAAGCTGGTGAACGATAAATTGCAGCTTTTACTCTGTTTGAGAACAAAATATAAAGCACCAATTTAAAAAATAATCAAATAATTACAATTTAATTTTTTTTTGCTTTGTTTACAGATTTGAAAAACTTTAAATCAGCTCTATTAAGCACCTGTATGATAACGTGTATCAAAAGTGCCATTCTTAAAATGTACATCTATGCAGGGAGTATTTCCAGTTCCCTAAAGAGTAAACACCATAATTTCTTCTGTACACTTATCCTGAATGTGATCCAAGTATACCTGCTTCCTATATAATATTGTTCCTAGGGATACCCGCCTTGGTAGACTATACAAAATGAGTGCAGAATGTACCTCTAAAAGGAAATCTTTACATACCGAGGGAAAGAGTACACGTGGTTTCCATTATGCAGGAGGAGGGGAGAGATGTATACATGTCTTCCATGCCCTTCTTTGACCCCTTTGTTCGTACATTTCACAGGAAAGCCTCAGAATAACTTTTCATGAAGTTTGATTTCTGCTATTCTCCTAAGGTTTTAATCCACCTCCACATTTTAGGAACTTAACAACAAATCAAAGTATTTTAGTTTTATCGCTACTGAACATATTTACAGTTTTCAACACACACACAGCTAATCAAAATGTTTATGGGTTTGTAAAAGATGACCACGTGGTAACTATCTTATTTGTTCTTACATTTTCAGAAATGAACATAAAATTCAGATTCTTGTAGCTCACTATTTCATTTAAATGAGACTTTTTTAAAGCACATAGTTAAAAAAAAAACAAAAACCAATACAATGTATTAAAACACATAATAACAAGTCTACATGTAAAAATATAACTTTTACATACACAATTTCAAAATAATGATACGTTTGCCATTTGTTGCATAAAATTTACAAATGTATTTCATTACTATATAACTGGCAAAACAGGAGAACAGATGGAACATTTAGACCATTTCGATGGATTTATGGCATTTACTCAGTGCTGATAGGTGGAAAAACTACTTGAACAGGGATTTTTTTTTTTTCTTAATACATGCCAAGATTGTGTGGCTGTAAAAATAGAAACGAGTTAGAGACAAAAGGATGCTGACAAATACTTAACTAGGAGCACTATTTGTTTACTGCACTATACACCAAAGTCAATCATTATAAAGATTCACGATGGAAGTTGGTTCAATTGTGCCCAGACGTCAAAGCTAGCTATCTGATGAGTTGCTGTGCCATAGCTTGATCTATGTTTCTATCAAATATGTTAAGTATAAACTTCATTCATACTGGCCAGAGAAATACTGCACTACCCCTCCTCAAGAAAGTGCAACTTAATGCTTTAGGACTTATAAGGCTTGATATAATGCTGCATGATGATTGAATATTGGCATTTTTTCAGACGAAGGAGGAGGCAGTTAAGTCATCTACATCGTAGTAAACCCATTTTGAAAAAAAAAATCAAGAAAGCAACAAAATCAATCAGCTCTGTCACACTACTTGCAATTTTCTCATTTGATGGTTTTTGAACTTTACTTTTTTTTTTTGTTTTGTTTTTGTTTTTTTCCAAAAATCTGACCATGTATTCAGAAACGCCTCACTGCACACTACTTCGGCTACACATGTAGGTAACACTTTAATCATTTTGTTAAATCACAGCCACTTTGATTATGTTATGTTTCCGATGATATAAACATTGGAAGGCACAGTGGTAACATTGTAGCATTCTAACCTTGTACCTCTGAAAATCCCAGAATAGGGTCACAAACGCAACATTACAATTCAGACAAACTCTTTTTGCCATGTCTTGGTAATGCTGCTTGTAATATCTACACATGATGTGACTTTTAAGTCCTGTGTTCCCAAAAGACTGGAGAAACAACTTTCTACTTATTTATGAAGGAAAAGCAACATTAGGGTCAGCATTTCGTCCTGCACTACCCCTCCAGAAGCGGAGTTGGCACTACAGGTTACGATAACAAACCGGGGAAAAGGGACAGAAATAAGACCAAAAAAAAAAAAAAAAAAAAAATCCGTATTTACAGTAAAATCTTTCTTTTAAAAAAGTTAATCAGTACTATTTTTTTACAGGAGAAAAAAGTCTGAAACAAATGAACAAAAGCTTACCATAGTCACTAAATTTTTAATATATATTTATATATATATTTATATATATATTTGTCATAGGTCTATAAGATCCATCTGTTCCTCCTACCCTAAGGAATGGCTAATGTCATCACTTCGTTGTCGTCAGGACGTTTGCTGGTTTTGTTACTAGGGCAGCCGAGCTTCCCTTATTCAATATCCAGTAACTAGAAACACTAGCTGACTTGAATACCAACAAAAACGTTCATGTAGTTTTTCTTCAGAAGTACACTTTTTTCATTATTGCAAGTTTACAATTTTTTTTTAAATTAAATATTTTTTTTTTTAGACTTACAAATTAATTATTATTATTTTTTTTTTCCAAAAGAAGTTTAGGCACAAATGCATTGTTCCACAGTGTGGAAAGATTGCCATTCAGTCTCCGGGCTGCGTCTCAGCCTGCACACACCGCTTTGCACATTCTGAATGATATGTTAAAGAGTCATCCCTCAAGTTGCACTTTTTTCTTTCTTTTTTTTTTTTTGTTTGTTTTTCGGTTTTTTGATAATTGGGAATGCTGAAACCTCTTGCGTCTGCGATTCATAACTACTCAGACTTGTCTTATATTACAAAAAAAGGGGGTTAAGGAGAAGTGTTTATGTGGGTTTAAGATAATACAGCTGTTAAGGAAGTGGTCTCTTGTATTAATGAAGCAATGTGGCAACTTGGACCTGAGAAGAAAAAAAAAGAGAGGAAAATTAGTTAATACATTCATTGCAGAAGTTTATGTCTTATTTTTAAACTTTTTTTTTTAAGTGGAAAAAATCTACTAATATGGGTAAAACGTGACGGTTAGGCTGACGGCTTGCTGCGAGTACAGGGGGCGGGGTTCAGGCTGCGAACACACTCACCCCTTTACATCTGCCCCATGTGATTCGACGCGTCTCCCATCCCGGGGTGAGGGCCGGCCAAGGACAGCGGCGGAGGCTCCGAGGACACCTTCTCTTCCTCCCTTCTTTTCAGACAGGCGGCTTTCGGATTCAGATTTCTTTCTGTGGAGGAGTGAAGCACAGAGCCTTTAGTTAACAGCAAGGCTTCGGGGAGAGGGTAGCACGCATTCTTCTGTGTGTCTGGGGACCCTTTCTCAGGTTTTACGTTACAGAACAAAGGGACAGTTAGGAAACGTGCACTACGGAGACAGATTTACTCAGGCACCAGGAGAGCTGAACTGCACGGTGGCTTTGCAGAGCCGCGCTACAGTATGAGAAAGTGTATGAAGCGCACACACTAGGCTCTGATTACTGACAGTAACAGGGAAGCGTCATAATGTCGTCTTAGTTATAAGAGAATCCTATAACTTAATTACAGGAAAAAGAAAGCTGCCTTATAGATTGAGACATGGTCTGCAATCGATACAAATATTCTCAATGATGCTTAACAGTCTCCTATCTCCTCCTGCTCAAGGCAGGTGGGTCCATCACGCCTCCCTCCAGCTGCACCAGGCGGGGCTCTGCGAGGAGGCTGGCCGGCTTGCACTGACCTCGGACCTGCTGCTCCAGGCTGAGGATGACAGCCACGGCCTGATGGAGGATCAGGAGCTTGGTCTGGGGCTTGTCACTCTTGAGGTGGAGCTGCACCATGCGGCCGAGCTCCTTGAAAGCCTCGTTGATGTCGCGGACCCGCAGGCGCTCGCGAGCGTTGTTGGCCATCCTCCGCTCCTTCTCCCGCTCGGCCTTCTGCTCCGGTGTCAGGTCCTCGTCATCATTATTGCTGCGGGACAAAAGGGATGCGACATTTTCTAATGGTGTGGGGAAAAAGAAGGTATCCAAATTGCTTTTGTTTTCTTCCAGAGTATTCAGAGAATGTTTTCATCTCAAGCTCTTGTGCTTAGCAGAATTTTACACCCACTTGAACTTGGATCTGCTCTCGATGGCTGTGACGGTCCATACACAAGACCTTCAATTTCTCCTAGACATTCGACCCAAACCAAACAGGAGAGGTTAAATTAGGGCACAGAGTGCACCCATGCTAATATAGGGAGACAAAAAAGGGAAGCAAAGCTTTCACCAGTATGGCTACACTCTGCAAATGAGGCCACAGTCAATTCAGGCTTAAGCTACACTGCATGACCATAATTCAGAAAGAGTTTTAGACTGAAGTTGCTTTTTATTCTTTTTTTTTTTTTTTTAACATTCATACTATGACATCTGAAACTTGAGAAAGATAAATCAGTGGGAAAACATTTTGTTAGGTCAAAATTAACATGATGCAGCTAACAGGATTAACCAGAAGGCTCTCCACTGAAGATGCCAGAGCCATGGGAGTGAAGACAAGGGCTTTATCTGGGTTTCCTCATTAACTCGTTTTGAAGGCCTGGTCAGTCCACTTAATGTTATCGGAGTCTCGTTTTCTCCATGTACTAAATTAAAAGGATAGAAAACCAAGATCTCCATGGCCTTTAACATTATATATGCTTATGATCCCCAAAAAAGGATTGGAGAAACATGAGTTGACATGCAGTATGCAAAACAAATAAAACAACAAACAAACATCTACTGGTTTGTTATGAATGACCACAACCTCCTTGTGAGTCAGACATGAAGCCGAAATGCTACTCTCTAATTGCGAGAAGAGATGTCGTATGATTCATATCAAAGGCGCGCTGGACCCAGTAGAGTCCGGAGAGGCAAGATCACTTTTGTTTGTGGGTGTCACACTGAGAAATTAGAAGCATGTGAATGAAGGGCGAAGAGGATGAGGAGCCATCTGGAAAGCACATCACACAAGGGAAGTGTCACGGCATCAGGGCTTCGAGTTTTTCATGGGTGGTTATGCGAAAAAGAGAAGCGTGGGAGATGTCTTGTCTTAGGACGGCGGAGCGGAAAGAAGAACTCCGAGTGGAACAGTCTGAATTAATACGAACAAGAAATTTGGGGGTGTGAGAAATATCAAAAGGAAATGTTACCAAAAGTAACAGGTTCTCCATTGTAAAGGGCAATATGGAGACAACCATCCCTAACGATGTTAACCTAGAGATCCAAGCATCGATCTAAAGGACCATGAAGGTTGGTCTCGACTTTACAATCCCACGAATCTGAAGTGTTCACAGAAAAAATACGGTAATCAAAATATTTCAGATCCAAAAGACACGTGGGAAGTCACCTAGTCAATGCAATATACACTTAATGAAAGCGGGCTTAAAATAAATGGCTCCAAATCTTCCACTTTGGAGAACATCTGGGTAACTTCCAAATTGCGATAAGGATCAACTACGGTTGAGGGGCCCCAATCAAAGATGGAAGTGGTGTGCTTGGGTTGCAAGCACATGCTGCACATAAAGATGGCTTCTGTACGTCAAGAACACTTGCGGAGACACCAAAGAAAGAGGCGGTAAGACTCTGCCCATCTCCACGCAGGTTAAAGCCCCTTCTAGATAAGTCTGCCTGCCGTAGACATGCGCTGGTGAACACACGACTGAACTGAAGCAACTGGAAAAGGCTCTCCTTTGCCCTCCGATCCTCCTCACTTCCTTTCTGATCTTTCTCTCCCTCACCCATGACCTGTGCTGATGGCAGAAAAATCAAGGTAACTATTAATTCACGCCCATGTTCCACTGCACGGATAGGAAGTCATAAGTGAAAAGAGAACAGAGTCGAGTTTCCACTGAGCCCCCCCCCCCCGAAAGTAAAAATTTGAATAATGTTTTTATACATCCAACATAGGCCATGCTTTTCACAAAGTGGGCCTGAAAATGGGAACTTGCTTTCCAAAGGAATTCAGGCTAATAACTAATTAGAATGAGTGAGGCAAAGAAAACTGCCTAGTTTTCGAGACGTAAATAAATGTCACGAGAGTGGCTGTTTAAAATAAGAAGGTTCTTAACAGCGAGTTGAAATGTTGTACTGAAACTTCAAAGGATCCACTGATATACATACGTTATGGCCACTACTTAGGTTACCTAGAACTGACTGGACTAAGGAGAAGCCCTGGAAAGGTGCGAAAGCTCCGCCCCTCAGGGTTTGCTACCCATGTGGCCAAGAGGCAGGAAACTGCAGCGATGGGGAAAGACCCACGCAAGAAGCTTCTAGCAGCGTTGGAACTTGTGGCAGGATGTAGAGTAAAATTTATCTCAGTAATTACAAAGGCAATATGGAAAGGTGGTATGTTCTTAATTCCTAAAGGACACTAGATATCACCTTGAGAATGACAGACTTTAAAAGGGAGGTGTAGTCTTAGTATGATTTTTTTTTTTTAATTTGCAAATCAAAACAATCTAGGGAAACTGATGCAAAGAACATGGGTGTCATGGTGTTCAAAAACCATCTGAATATCCAACTAGAGTTAAAGTTCAGGGAGACAGATTCTAATTTAAAGATATCAAATACTGTATTTAAGAAAACCAACCAGAAGGTATTTTCCTGAAGTTGCATTTCCTGTAGAAGGGAGTATCCGGGAGAAAAAAAATAATTAGCGATTCAGGTATTGCTCTCATATTAATCAATATGCTTAGGATAAAGCTGGGAAATCAACATGTACTCAGGTTTAAGGAAAGAAAAATGTTACAGTTGTATATACATCAATTGAGAGTTTTCAATATCACTAAGATCTCTTTTTTGAAATACTGAAGAAATAACATTTCCGACCAAATTTGTAGAATGAGAATGATCTTAAAAATACAACCGTTTGCATTTGAATCAGCTACAAATTGTTTTTACCCTGTGTAATTAGCATTGGGTCCAAATTCATAAATGCAAAGACATTTCAGGCTTCACTAGAGTACAGGTATCTTAAACGATACATTAGTACCTCTAGAGCAGGCCTTTAATTTTCTTTTCAGCTGTAGATTTACCTGCCAGGAAAAAACTGAATAGTTTCTTCCTGCTCTGTTCACTTCATCAAAGTCCAATAAAGGAATTAAATGAAGCGACAGTATTATATACTGTTACCTAGATCTTGACCTAGTAATTGATTTGATATCCTTCTTGTCGTCATCTAATTTCTTGTCCTCGGAAGATTTCGTGTCCTGCAGGTTCTCATCGCCCTCGTCGTCGGATTTGATCTCGGAGCTGCCGGAGGAGACGCTCTGCTGCAATCCTGGCTGCATGCCTGCGGAAAACGAGCGGCCAGGTGAAACGCTTCACCAAAGACCCCATGCACAAGCAGCACCCGCCAGACCGCGGGGCTGCCAGCTCTGCCGCTCACGCTGCTGAACTGTGATCCTTCTGCCACTTTTTTTTTTTTTTTTTTTTAATGCTATATGGTGAAGTTTCAGAAATGCACCTGCAGAAACAAGTTTTCCCTGCATTGGCTCTGAGGTTAAATTCTATTTTGCAATCTTTTGGAGTAGATGGTAATTTCACTGTCTACAAAACATCAACTTAATTGCAATGAAAATCATAATCATGAAAATCACACACCTCAATGTTCTGATTAAGAACCCAAGTAAATATCAGCTATTATATCAAGTTTCTTCCATATGCAATGATTTAATAGAAAAATGTCCTTAAAATATAATTCCCAGGGAGTACGCTAAATATGTGCAGTCGAGACTTCAATAGATATCCTAATGATATTCTGAAATTACGCTTCTGTTATTCTCAAAGAGTAATCAGCATTTAAAAATGCTACATATGGAAAGCAGATAGCTGCTCACTGGAGAAATTTCTAGCTTTCTTACTGCTCAACTTTCAAGATCACAATACATTTTAAAACTAGACCCTAAGGTAATAATTTATTTCTAAGGTAGAAACATGTCTCCTGCCTTCTGTAATCTGTGTGGTCTACAACCTTGTCACTTCATTGGTCCACGGGCCAGGAGCAGCCTTATCACCTACGAGCCCATTAGAAACACAGAATCCCAGGCCTACTGAATCGAAATCTTCATTTTAATAAGACCCTCAGGTCATGCTTATGTATATTTAAGAAATGTTTGTCTAGGACAAAGAAAACCCAAAAGCTCTTCAAAAGAAAGATCCATCAAATTATTACTATTTGGATAAAAATGGGGAGGCATACATATATATATATATATATATATATATATATATATATATATATATATATATATATAATTAACACTCGGTACAATCTTTAACTGGTAAAAAATGCTAATACGTATTCCTGTGGTAGTGTTACCATTTTTATTCTGAACGTGAGGAGAATGAGAATGTTATTTAATAATGATCTCCTAGTCACCTGGTCAGCCAGTCACACAGGGAGCATGGGCCCAGCTCGCCTTCCTGTACGATGTCCTGTGGTCATGAAAACCCCTCGCAGTCAGCTGTGCGAGGCAATCATTAGGAGGCTGCATGACTCAATAGTGACTAAGTCACCCAATCAAGTTCCAGTTTTTTAAAATGTACCTACATTTCCTTCAATCTTAAACAACAAAAACGATTTCCTTCCTTCCTATTCATTTGGAAATATGATTTTCAGGCTATAACTAACCACATTAGAGGACCTGAATGAGTAAAATGTGGAAATAGCTAAAATAAAATTTCCTCTCATCAGTCTGTGGTCTCCTTCCCCACTGAAATTGTACCAGGATTTCAGAGGTTGTTTGAGAAAAACAGTTACTGAAGAAACACAATTAGCTGGCTACGTTCTAAATACTATTCCATTTACTTACCATTTTTGTACCAAATTTGATTCTCGGTTTTCTGCCAGTGCTTGCTGAGGGATGAATGCCAAATAAGCTTGGGATCAGCACTGGGCCTATTGTTGTTTAAGTGAGGTCACAAATACCCTCGAGGAGGACCTACCTCTGTAAGGGTCCTGGGGTGGGTTCAAATCAGGGGAAGTTGCTGACTGGACAGGAAGCTGTGGGACCGGAACCTGGTTTGGCACAAGAGAATGGCTGCCTCGCAGGGCCACGCCATCTTCACGATGGGCCCCAACCTGAAAGGGTGAGAGGAACCATAGAGTTTAGTGGGAACCAGAGATGTCACAGCTTTTTCCAGGGGTAGCAGCTAGGACCTGAAGACTAACCTTTGAAAAACAAAACTCCCAAATGCATTTCACTAGAGGGCGCTGAAGGACCACGTATACACCTATAGTCCCCTGCAAAACAACGCTCAACACTCTGTAAGATGCCGTGCTGTACATTCAGTGACAAATATGGCAGAGTAGCTCAGGCAGGTAAAACGTCAAATTGTCTCCCAGGGTGCTGCAGTGGAGCGCACTGATTCGTACCCATCTGTCTTCTATCATGTCCGCCAACAGATCTGACAATTATCTTAATGCCCATATGCTTAATTGTGGGCTTCTCAATTCCCCCATTGCTATCGGAAATCCTACAGGAATTTCAATTTGGCATTCGACTTTCATTTCAGGGGATAAGATTCTCTGGCCTGCCATTTTTTTTTCCATAATGCCAGCTAAGCCTCTGACAGCGGAAGCTACAGCAGTATGGGACATAGTCCCTGCTCGGTACAAATATAATAAAACGTCACCTGGCTTTCCAAAACTGGCAGCCCATTCCAAATTAATGTTTACTGTATTTCATCAGCTGCTGAGTTCCAAATCCAAAGGGGGACCGTTCCTGCCAATGCCACCATACCGGAAAATGTACCAATAAAGGTTTTATTAAACACACCAGTAATGCCATCATTGCCATGCAAAGATGTTTGGACATTTTTCCATTTTTTTTCCCCCACTATTCTGATCCTAGGAAGGCACCATATTGTAAACACTCTTTATGCTTCCAAGAATAAAAATATAGAGTACACTGTGATGACTTGGTCTGAAAAAAAAAATGCTGTTGAGCTTTTTATTAACTACTACTACCTACTCTGGGTCCAGAGAGGTTGAACCCCTGGCATTAGACGGCAATTCCTGACTTTACAGCGTGAGCCTTAAAGCAAAACCATTAAGCATTTGTAAATCAAGAGGAATGTGAGTCGCTTACATTTTCGTTTGCATTTTCAAGTAGTTATTTTCTTATCTATTGTTAGGTGAACATTTACACAGGACAATGGGATGGTTATAATACTGAAAATATTTATCCATGAATTTAGACTGCTTTAATTTTTCCAGTCCAAAATATAAAGCCACAAAGGAGACTATTTACTCTTTTGCTAACGAATGTTTAAAAGGAGTATTTCCAAAGAATGCAACAACAATAAGAATCTGAACTTGACAACAGAACAAAGCACATGATATCTAAAGGTAGCCTACTAGAAAGTATCACCTTTATATGCTCTAGAACAATAGAGAAGAAAGTAATTCAGGGGAGGGGGAAGGAGCATTTTAAATCATACTGATTGCTCAGATTCAAAATACAGCAAGCATAGCGAAGGATTTAAGACTCGTGAGCATTAGGAAAGTATACACGAATGTCAAAGCTGAGGTCTCTGAGGAGCCCAGTCCTGTCTGCCACCTAGGCACCGGTGCTGCTTTCCGGCATGTTCTAAATGGTGTGGATGCCGGCAACGTACTGATACCCAAAGTGGTCCATTCCAGTTCCGCCACAAGCCGGCCTCCTTGCACACTTCACGCACTGGTTCTAGTCAAGGCTTCTGGAGTTCCGGGGAAGAAGTGCAGGCCCGCTCCACACGGGTAGTGCCGCTGCCGTGCTACTCCTGTCTTTCATTTGTACCTGAAGCCTGACGGCTTCCAGGCAGACCAGGCCCACACAGTGCCTTCGCCCATTTCTCACTCACTGCTGGTATATATTTTTATTTTCCATCTGAACAAAGAGTGATAGCTATTTTCATTCAGGTTTAGATTTGCCATTTTTATATTTGTGCATTTACCAATCAATGATTATCCTTTCAATCTAAGATGTCAACTTGTAAAGCATGAATTTCACGGGCCTTGATCAAACGGTAGCTCTTTAAGTCCGTCAATCAGATTAACCTAAATAATTACCTTAGTGCTGATTCATACTTATTGGTATTGCCAGTGGATTTCATTTCTTGAATTTCCAGAAGGGATGATTCTAAGTTGAAATCACTGAAGGTAGCCACCGATTTGAGCATAACAGAGATGTACACTTATATTTTAGAATCACTCTATTAAAATTTTAAGCCTTCTTTGTAGTCATCTGTGGCACAATTTAAGGTTAATATTTTGCTTTTCATTTAAAACGTATTTAGACATTGATCCTGCAATTTCTTTCTTTTCTTCTCTTCTTTTTTTTTAACCCCATCTGGATCACATTGGGATTAATTTTTATAAGAGGAAAAAAACCTCACAATCGATAACCTTATATTTTCTTTGGTTCAACTATTGTGGAAGACAATGGAAAGAATACAATGATAGGTTCTAACTAGAATTGTGTAACCATGGATAAATTACCGAAATCCAAAATGGAGAAAATAATACCAGAATTTCTAGAGAACAAGTCCCATGTTTATTGCAAGAAGCAGCAATATGAAAAACAACTGGTACGTAATCATTATAGATAGTGTTATGTGTTCTAACCGAAAATACTTGCACACGGCATAACGACGAGGGTCTGTGAGTTTCAGAGCCCTCAGATCTCAAGCTGCCTTCACTCATGATCATCTCTGCATTCCTTCTCTCTACTTTGTTCACACCCATTTGATTTTAGATCTTTCTCCTGAACGACAATAGCAAAATCTTAAATGTTACAATGTATGTTTGAGAGCAGGGTCCCAGCTCTATTTTTGTTTAGATTTTAGCCATACATGTTACTCAATTTTATTCATTTTCTACAAATCACCTTAGATTATCTCAAATAATGTTGATCATTTTCCAAAAAGGAAGTTGGGGAATAAAGATATCCTTAATGTTTTAAGGCCTCTCTTGTAAACTATGTCTATTCCAGGTCAAATGAATGACTGATAAGAGGTCCAGATCCATGTGATAATGAGCTCGATTCTCCAGGATCAATTCCATTGCCTGTGGCTGTGAAATAATATTCCAATCTGAAGAATCAGTGTTGCTTTGCATGTTTACTTGGCCACAAATGGCATGTCCTATTGACTTCTCTTTCAGAAACATTATTTCTGGTCACATAAGAGACAAGAAAAGAAAGACAGTATATGGCCGGTACAAATCCATCACCATAATAACTCATTGTATCTATACAAGGATCGGGATTTGCCCACCTCTCACACAACAGATAGACAATAATGTAAGGAAAAAGCAGATTCCTTCAACCCACACATAAATTCTAAGGATGGTGCCTTTTTTAAAAAAAGAAAATCTATACTTCATTAAAGCCCTATTTTGATAACCTTTTCATCTAGATAAGCAATAGTTTTTAATGTTGATGACAACCAGCCTATAAAGACTGTTAATTTTATCAGTATTGATTGTAAATTTTTTTTTTTGCAGTCTTTAAGGATATTCTTCTTATAGTTACATACGATGTGGTTTTAGATATATTTATGCTAAAAGTAAAATCTAAAAATTGTTCGATACTTGTTAATTAATTGATCAAAGAGTACGTTTATTAATTCCAGAAATAGTTACTAATTTAGTCCATGCTTGTCACTCTGTGAGGTGCTGGGATCACAGCAGTGAATAACCTGGATGTGGCCCTGGCCTCATGGAGCTTATAATGATCCTTCGTGAGATTTTTGGGTACTGATCATCAATTTAATGTGGAGGTTTTAATAGTAAGAACCAGAGCCTCGTTCAAGCTTGCTCAAGTAAAAGATTTATCATGAAGTGTTCTGTAATAAGGTTTTGGAACCAGAGAGCTCTCAGGACCTAAGGTTACTCCTTGTCTCTCACGAGCCACTTGGCCCACCACGTACCTCCGTGGGCACCCTCTGTTTCTCTCTGGCTTCTTCCCCCCTCACGACTCTAGCCTGGACTCTTCCTTTGTGGTATCTCATGGTACATTCTTTCCAGTTGCAGACCTGCCACTAAGTCCCGCCCTGTCTTAGTACTCCTGAGTTCAGAGTGCCCAGATCATCTGATGGTCTAGTTCATTATTTCGAAGCAAATATGGGCTGTCCTATGCATGGGCCACCTTAAGATCAGGTGTCCTCATTCCTGGTCCAATGAGCTACAAAAGAGGAAGAGGAGGCCAGATCATGTGCTTCAAACATGACTGCCCCTTCCACAAGCCCCATCGGTGATGGCTCTTATGTGCAAATATCTAAGTTACAGTGCATCTTAAGTCAAGTTATATTCAAATTCTGAAACAGCTATTTAAATTCTGTGTTAATTTGTCATCGAGGATAATTAAATAATTTTAAAGGTACAGTACTTCTTGGAATCTTGTAAGTATCACATCATTTTAAATAACCTTGCTTTCTGAGGAGAGGACTGCTATGATAGAAGGGCTTTTCAATCACAGTGGACAGAGTTTAAGGGCTTGGAGAGACTTCGAAATGTGGTAGGCAAAATTCCTCATGTTACAGAGAAGAAAGCTAAGGCTGAAAGGTTAGGTGACTTAGCGAACATCTAGTTAGAGGACTAAAATGGATTTTGAACTTGGAAACTTTATAACAACACTGAATAATTTGAGAGGATGTATATCAAATTTAATGGAAAAAAGTCTTGAACTTCTGTTTTAAAACTGTGTGTGTACACTTGTGGGTGTATGTGTATCTCTGTGCGTGTGTGTGTGTGTGTGTGTGTGTGTATAGATACAGATATGGATATGAAAATCATTTTAGTTGTCTTTATCAGAGGAAAAAAATATCGCAGTTCACCAACTCAGGCCAAGGCGAAGATGTCTTAACTAAATTACAAAATTTAATATTTGCTACAACTACTCCAACATAAACAGATTTAAAAGATATGCAGCTTCAAATTAGGTGGCTGTTGGCAAGGCCGTTTTTATATGGGGATGCGTACAGCATCCTGGTAAATATCCTTATCCTGATCCTCAAGCTAACAACAAACACCACAAACAAAAAAGACATCCAATGTTTCTGCTCTCTTTGTTTCCAGGGAGTATTGTGAAAGTAATTATTCTGTTGTATTTAAGAGGCCTATTTCATGGATGGGAAAATGTATTAAATTTCATTTGGCAGTTATTCAATCCTTGTTAATGTTATCTCCAGAGATAACTGCTTCGAAACAGGCTTTCAGACCTCAGTTCCTTCTCTTCTACCATAATCTTTCTAAAAGAGTGCAGGATGGGATATTTCAGAAACTTGTCATCAATTTCTAGACCAAGCAATAATGACACATCACCAGATATGCCATTAGAAACATTTTGGTATTATCAAAATGAAAGTTTGCTATTAATGCATTTGGTTCAAAATTTTTCTTTTGACAAAGATATTTTTTAAAAAGAATGGACAAAGAAAAAAGTCCTGGGAACTTTTACTTTCTTCTCTCTCTTTTCTTGTTTTGCCATAAACGTAAAAGAAAAGTTGATGGGCTTTTACTGTAATTAGACACCCATTGACACAGAAAACAGTTTTGGTTTCTGAACTGTAATCTCTCCATGAAATATCAATTATACATGACAGTTATAGAGCGCTAGATTTCAGTTTCAATTATCTTGCCAGATCTCTGTCATATTAGAGAAAGCAAACTTATTTTCCCAAATGTGCAAAATACCACTGAGTCCAAAAGTGCATCCTTTAAAGAGGTAGAAAGTGGTCATGAAATTTTTTTTTAATAGCTCACCGGTGGGAATCCAGAAGTTCATGAAATGGCAGCGAAAGATGGATACCGCGAGAAATAGTACCAGAGGCGCACTGAGATTCTGCAGAAAACAAGACCTATCTCTAATGACCAACTCTTTTGTGTGAGAACGGTTCAACATCGAGGACACCTTTCAACCACAAATATATTTCCATATTCCTCAGTTTAAAAGACTATTAGACTATTTTTTTAATTCATGTGATTAAACATTTAAAAGATTTTCCACTAAAGTCTGGTCTGGATTCAATTCTTTTGTTTGGATTTTAATTCTTCGGAGATGTTCTTTGGGAGAAGACTTCCTAACTGTCTTAGGAACACATGTTCCTTCCCCCCGACTCCCCAAACCTCACAGCTTCACTCCTGCTTTGCCTGAGATTTAAGGTAATTCTTTCTTGGGCAATTCTGGGGAGATTTATTTAATGGTTATTCTGCAAGTGATAAGATAATTTTTAAGAGGATTTAAACATGATCTAAATGACCCTTGATCTTGGCAGTGCTGACCTGTCATGTGATCAGCTAGGCCGAAACTCCCATGATGTCCACCAAAATAGTTCAAATGAATGATTCTGTGATCTAGTTTGAGAGATGCAAATGGCTGTTATCTGATTTCAGTTCATCTTTTTTTTTTTTCTTAACTCATAAGTCCCATCTATTAAAACTGTTTCATTTCTCCCCTCTGTATCTCCACCCTCCACCCCCAATTCTTGACATCATTTTCCTACAGCGGAAACCAGAACTGATGTAGCCCACCAAACAGGGCCTTCTCACCGTGGTTAACAAGAGTCCATTCCATCCTCCCCGCTCCCCAGGTAGCAGGCCGGTAAGAAGGGAACGAAGTTAACCCGCGCTTAGTGACCGAGCCCACCTAGCACGGACTGAGGTGGAATGCTGCAAGTGCTGGTCAGCAGTTTCTTTTGTTTGGTGTGAAGTGAAAGACAACTGAACACTCAATGAGCACTTTCGGATCCCTGTAGCGTAAGCACACCTGTGTGAGTACATGACCACGGGCCCGGCTTCCACACAAAGTGTTCCGTAGCCAGCCCAGGAGGTCCAGTGCCAGGGATTTATCCTTACTTAATTGGCCTTTATGTTTAAAATGCTTTTCTTATTATCCAAGAAACATGTGCTTATGGTAAAATACCTGAAAAGGAAGTGGAAGTGTAAAGAAGCTTGCCTGAACAAATGAAACATTTCTTTTGTATTGCTTTCTACTCACCTTTTAATGCCATATTCTCCACCCACCACTTGGGCTCTTGCATATCAAAGTTCCAGCATGGATTTTATTTATTCTACAGATCAGGTCTAAGATCAATACCTTATGCTTCTGCATCCTTCACCTTGACAGCCTAGGGCCATTCTAGGCCCCTCCTATTTTTAAATTCCTTAATCTCAAGCTTTAGTTATCTACTTGTGACCAGCTTGCTGAGTTCACTCCCACATCGCTGAGGCTTGAACAATGCCCCTCCTGCTTTGTCTTCCAGGGCTGGTTACCTCGCCACGACTCACCAAACTCTTCTCTTTTACTGGTGCCACGGATACCCTAACTCTAACTCTTCCTGGACTGTCCTGGATCTCCAGAGCTCTCATTATCTTGCTGAGCCTGGAGAGGGTTCCCTCCTGACTGTGATTATGAACACGCCCCTAAAACACACTCAAGGATTTTGTGTAATAGGATGGGGCATACACTTCAATGATTCTTTTCTGCTGCCGCTCATAAAGCCTATACTTGTCTTGAGATGTAAGTGTCCTCATGGCAAGGACTAGGTGCAGAGGTCACCGTACAGAGTCGCGGTATTACGATGAGTAATTAGATGCTTCCTAAATAGTCAATGATGACGAAAATAGCCTGCGTCCATGAGACTATTTCTGAAATCTAAAACCTTTGATTTTGTTAAATGTACAGAAAGCAGGTTTTGATCAAACAATAAACATTTTTTTAAATTCAACAAATGCCTTTTGAACATCAACTGTATGCATGACACTATTTAGGCATTTTGAGGAAAAATAATGAAAAATAGACATGTCTATCCCATTATAGGCTCTTATCTTAATGGTGGATTAATAGAACTGCTATATAAGGAAAAATAAGATGAATGTCATGAAAAAATACAGGTTCATGTAGGGTTTTAAAGGATAGGTGAAATCATATCTGACTGAGAAACCAGGACTACTTAGAGAAGAAGGTGGCATTGTAGGTAGGCTTTGAATGATTAGAATTTTGGTATATATCATCTACATATATTTTTAAAAACCTGATATTTAACATTAATTAAATAGTATCTCAACTTTAAGTGGAAGTTTAGGATTTCTATTTTTACATTTTAAGGCGGTGTTATTTACATAGTATATCAACACGCAGCTAAGAATTGCATATTAATATATTTTCATATTGTCAGACTAAATATTTTGGACAAAAAGTAGATTTTTTTAAATCTTTATAAACCTCAACGGCTTTGCTACAAAGCGAACAACATACGGCATTTGGACACAAATGGTACTTCACTGTATGTGTGTATTATTGGCCCAAATGATTCACTCTTATTTAACTGCAATGAAGTCTTTCATCTTCTAATAATAGTTTCCATATGACCAGTGGCTCTGCTATAAAGAAGATCAAAAGCGAAAGAAAGGATTTAATAAAAGAAAATGACATTAAGAGTAGCATTAAATCAGAGAAAAAATACCAATATCCAACTCTCTCTCTCTCTCTCTCTCTCTCTCTCTCTTTTCTTTAAGAATAAAGCTACCAAGCAGCTTCTCCAATATGTCATGAGAAGGCATTTTATAAGCAGTAGGTAGGTACAAAATCCACTTGTGTATGCTTTAGAGTGGCAAAGATGAAGTTAGGGGTACATGGGGAAGAAAGTCCCACTTAGAGGCAGGCTCGAGAACAGGTAACAGACCAAACGGCTAGTTTCACAGTCTAAAAGAGTACAAAGAAATGTGTCAGTCGCAGACATCTATCCATTTCTGTCCTTTTCTGTTCTATTTAATGGAGATAGACTTTTTGGTGATCCAGAGTTTCTCAGAGAATCATAACATTGCTCAACTTGAGTACACGAGTTCTGAGAAAGGAAGTTTTTTTTGGCAATGCACAGTGACTTGATATGAAGAGCCAACTTCCCAAACAAATCTTCTAGTTCTTTAAAAAAAAAAAAAAAAAAAAAAAAAAAACAAACTACAATGTTAATCTCTATTCCCGACTGGATAAACAGCTGCTAATAACCTCCAGCTCCCCGGGGAGGAGGCTGTTTCCTTTCATCTCCAGACTGGCGGATATCTGACGTGCACTGGACTTTAGTGACTCCACATGTTTCCTATTTTGCCTTTTTCAAAACTGCTCTGGCACTGGTCTTGCCAATTCAGGTTTCTTTTCTTCCTTTCCCTTAGATGGCACCCATAAACTCAGAGGACATAACTGGGTTATGGGACTACTTATTTGAAATTGTAGTTCTTTTGCTGTTGGTGTATTCAGAGAGGAAATTCAAGCACTTATAATATCTACGGGAAGCTAAAACCTTAGACTTTTGTATTTGAAGCCTTGTGAGGGAAATGACCATTTTGGTTTCTTTCATACCGAGCTAATTACTTACTCAAGGGCTGGCTACATTCGAGATACTGGACTTCTAATAGCATCGCTAATGCGATTACTTACGTCTATCTGTTTGCGTCCCAAATAAAGGAGCCAACTTCGACACTTTTTCCTCTAATAGGAAGTACCCTGAAGAAGATTACTGGGCCAGCCAGTCCCCAGAGTCTTTCTCACTTGTTCCTGAGCACCTGCTTTACTGGTGACCTCAGTTCTACACCTCAAGATTCAGACATTTCGCAAAACAGCTTTTTAAACAAAAACCAGCTGTTTCCCATCTAGACTACAGGGAGAAATTTTGGGCAGCTTACAGAAACATTACCCAGAGACTACCATTCTCCAATAACTTTCACACACTTTCAGCTCCAAATGAGACCCATCCATGTGCAGAAGCTGGGGGGAAGGAAAACGCGAAATTAAAACGTGGAAACTCAATACCTTGGTTTTTGACAATGTGTCCAATTATCTGCTCGAAAATAAACGTGGCTATTGTATCAGGATAATGCTTCCCCAAAGATGTCATTTAACTAATATTGGACAGATCTTGTGGTTAAACTCAACTTTAGAGTTTAAGACAATTTATGGATATAGAAGAAGCTATAATTATGCACAACTGTGAATGCCAACCAATTAGGTAGAATCCTCACATTTCAGAAATGTAGTTAAAGTTTTTTTTTTTTTTTAGGTTTTCACTCCTAAATCTGCTTTGCTTCAATCCTCTTCTTATTTTGAACCCATTTTACATTTCTGTTTTCTAAGCAATTAAGATACTTTTGATTTGAAAAATTTATAGCCACAATAAAAGTTAAAATAACACGACGGCCACAGATTTTGAAAAAATAAAAAATAAAATGGCCAAGGCCTAGTCTTGGCTTTTAAACAGTGCCAAGTTGCTCCAGTATTTTCTGTTTTGGTATGAATGACATAACTGAATTACTTCATGAGCTGCTACTTCAATTCCTAAGGGTGGAAAATTCCATGACTTAATTTAATTTGGATGTAAAAAAATATACACGAAGACTCGCTCTTCCTGTGGACTCTCATGTGAAATATTCGAGCCAATTGCTGTGCTTCGAGGAGGGGCTTTTCGCCCAGGGCAGCTCTGGTTGGGCACGGCCAGGGCTGGCACCACCCGGTGATTTCCTCGCCTCCACTCGTGCACATAAGATCCTCTATTTTCTGCATTTTTAAAATCATGTGTTTACTCTATGGCTCTGTAATGACCTGTCGAGCCTGTCTCTAATGGTCGAAATCCTACAGAGTCTCTAATATGAACTCCGTGGCACTTTCTGCAAAAAGCTTTTCCTAGCTGTCCCCTTAGGCTGGACAATGTTTACCCTTCTCCGAATTGCTTCTTAAGTCACTTAATTATTCTGTTTTGCATTATAGTTAGGCACATACTTGAGTTTCACTCTCCCAGAGTCACATGGCAGCAGGATCAGAGACATTTAGGTATCCCCTACAGGATCTAGAGCAAGGGATGAGTGAATGAACATTTGTATATTTTCTAATACATCCAATATATATTCCCACTCCTACCCCTAACTCTTCTTTCTTGAGAAAAGGGTAATACTTTTTTTTAATATAAGGGTTGTGCCTTTTCAAAATTATAAGTTTAGCATTGTGTCCTTGTTCCCATAAAAGTTCAGTAAAAAATATAATGGTGGCTGTGTCATTACAAGGTCTATTTGCTTTTCCCCTCTTTTATTTAAGAAGAAAGCAAAGTCAAAGTATGATGAGGTTATAGAATCTGTTTTAAATATGTTTTTATATTTTAAAAGTGGAGAAAACAAGTTTTTGTTTTTATTTAAAGTTCATAATGCCAGGATGCTAAACACATATTTTAGGGGGAAAAATGAAGAAATGAGGCTTGGTTTGTCCTAGAAGCATGAAGAAAGAGTGTCCTTTAGGTTTCATGGTCCGGCGTAGACTGACTGACTCTTGTTTTTAGGTCACAGGGGCTGAATTTGAGTAAAATAGGTATTGGGGGGAAAACAATGGGATATACCTAATTTGGATCCACTGCTGTGGGATCTGGTCATGCATCATGCTCCAATTGCTTGTCTTAAGGGTTGCTACTGGAGTGAAAATGGTAGCATTGCGATGGGTATATTCAAAAGCTCTTGACTTTTGTCTGAATTGATACATAAATATCAGATGGTGAGCTCAGAAATTCTGAAGCTGTTGTAACTAATCCACAGTTAAGAGGATTTCTTTGAGTTAGTCAAGACGAACACTATATGTTCTCGTTGAACATATACAGTCTAAGAACCAACAAACTCGAAGAAATAAAAGAGCAGCGTGGTGGTTGCTGGGAACTGGAAAAGGGTGGGAGAAATGAAGAGATGTTGGTAAAAGGGTGCAAATGTCCAGTTATAAGATGGATAAGTTCTGAGGACCTAATGTACAACACAGTGATAGTAATTAACACAGAGAAAGGTAATTATGTGAGAGAATGGTGGCATCGACTAACCTTATTGTGGTAATCATTTTGCAAAATATGAGTGCATTAAATCATCACGTTGGACACCTTAACCTTATATATGTTAAATGTTAATACTTAACTCGATAAAGCTGAGGGAAAATTTTTTTTTAATAAAACAAAGAGAATTTCTTTAAGTCTGTTCTTTCTGTTCTTTTTTCTCTTTATGTTTTCTTAAAATAAAGTGGCATTTCATATAGCTAACAACTACATTGAGGACACTAATCTGCTCTCAGAAACACTCAATAATTGTGGAGATTAGGAGAAATGGTGGAAATGAGAGGTAGGCAAATATCTTAATTAAAAAAAAAAAAAAACGACCTAGTAGTTTTAGAAAGATGAACTCGATGACTAAGATCTTGGGTGAAAGTTTGTAACAGGCTATTGAAAAGGCAGTTTCGAAGCGCTCTGAAATACAGGCAATAACCTCTTGAACTCAGTTTGCTTCTACTGAGAACAAGGCTTTCTGGACAAAGCTCATTTCCTCATTCACGAGAATGCTGCATGCCCGATGTCTCGTGATAATGCTATGGACAAAGTGATAAAAGGCAGACGGCATCAGATGAAAATCAGGTGGACAGAAGCGGCCCAACGAGCAGGGGATGATGTGGGCACAGAAATAACTACTGTACTGAACCTCGGGCTTTTTGCTTTATGGTCTCCCTGGTCAATATTTTTATTTATGGCTTTGATGTGGGCATCAATGGCACACATCAAATCTGCCAGCAACAGAGCTGGCACAATATGTGAGTGAGTGAGGAGGGCCTCAAGAAGATCCTTAGACTGGAAATAGATTGAAGGCTGAGGTATGAAATTTAAAGGTGTTGTGTGAAGTTTTGTGCTGGTACAACAAAAAGTATACAAGGATAGTTAAGAGACATGTAGCTCATGAATTTCAATTGATTACGAGTTAAAAATTTGTTAGCAGGATGATGAAGCCATCAAAAAAAAGCTAATAGGATCTTGGTAGGTGGCCTTAAAGAATATATATAGTATATTGAATGGGTCTAGTGATAGATCTATCCTAGGGTAACCTGGTAATTCCTTGAGCGATGTGTTCAGTTTGAAATTCTACACACCTAAAGATCCCAGAAAAAAAAATTATTTATATATTAGGGAGGATGCACTGGAAAGTTACAACGTCAAAACTTTTTAATAGAGAAAAAGTACCGAATAGATTCAAATATTTGTTGGGTTGACTTAGGGGTAACTCTGGGCAGAAAATGAGGACCGTGAAGAGAAGTAAATGTGGGCTGGCTGTGAGGAAGACTCGTCTATCATTTGATGGAAATGGGCTTTGTGGTCATTTTGAACTGCTCACCCTTGAAGGAAGGAGGCTGATAGAGACTTGCTGACTGCTTGGAAGGGGCGATGTGAATAGAGATGACTTCTCAGGTCTCTGAGATTCTATGGTAATAACTGCTTAGAAAAGGAATTTTGTGGACTCAGAATCCATGAAAACACAAGAGTGAACATAATGGAGCCTCTACAGATCACAGCTTTGTTGAAGAGGTCTGCATAGAAACAAGGTTCTCTGACTTCTGCCACTCCCATGACTACATACCAGTAAGCACTACCCAAGAAATCACACCTCTGCCCATTACCCTCTGTCACTGCTAAGTATGATTGGTGGAACTATGTAGCAACATGTGGCAGGGAGCCAAAGGGCAACTGAAGAGTTTTCTTGGGTTTCATGAGTTAAGTCAGAGTAACAGAACGGTTCGTAATACCAGCCACAGTTTTGAAATTGCTATGGTATTAGGTTAGAGAGGAAGTTTGCTGCAGTAGTGTGGGATTTAGTACAAAGAGTGCTGGTCTCATTGCTTGCTCATCTGGTTTTTAATCCCAGCTTGGCCAATAACTATAGAGGATCCATGCTAGGGTCACTTCTCTTTTCTGGGCCTCAGTCTTTGGCCATAAAATAAAGGCCATAGGCTCAGGGACTTCTGGGGTGCTTTTATAATCCAAAATTCAATGGTCCTAAATCTCAAGAATTATGAAAGCAAAACTAATTTAAATTGTTCATCCTCTGGGGCGCTAGGTAATAAAAGTTCTCCCGTGTTTAATGTCAGTTAAATACAAAGGTGCTTCTTCACCTAACAAATGGTCTTCTGATAAATTCTTTTAAATCCAAAGTCAAACTAAAAATGCTATTGATCAGAGGGAAACTGGGCTAAGATTGGCGTCTATCAGTGGTTTCTGAAGCGTGCAACACCCCACTGGGGTGTCCTAGTAAGGGGTCACGGGATGCTGTAGAGAACAGGTGTGGGTGTGAGTTCATAGGGCTCCTCCACCCCTAAGTCAACTAGAGCAATTAGATCCTTAGGTGATCACTACTCCTCTACCAAGGGACGATGTGATCCCTCGCTCTCAGATAACAGAGCTGGGGCTGCCCCCCCTTATGGAGCTGACCATACTGCCGCAGCGACTTGTTTTTAAGTGTGTCCTTTCTTACTAGACTGTGAACCCCTTGGGAGCAGAGACCATCTCTTAGCATAGAGCCCGGCATTTGGTTACCATTTGATAAATGGTTTTGAAATGAATAAATGGACTTAAAACAAAAAGGATCCGGGAACCACACTAATATTATGTATTAATAGTATAGGAGCTTTTTAGCTAAACGATCCTATCGTTGCTGGCTCTCCTGACAAGTAATTAGACGCACATACAGAGTCGCATGAAGACATTTTTGATATGGGTTTTGTTCTTATTCAGTTAAAAGAGGAGATTAGGTCATCTGCAAGGCTATCTTTCAGGTCTCATCCGTGGACCTGAATACTGAATGAATAATGAAGACAATTATATTTGGAAAATTGCCATTTCAATAATTTATAAAAAATCTAATTCGATATCAGGATTAACCATGGAGATAGATCAGAGGCACAGAGGAGATTATACCTGGGTAAGAGTTTCTGATGAGGTTAGGAACAAACCCAGCTGTTTTCTTATTCTCCCACATTCAGAGGTTTCTGATCTGATTCTATTGGAAAAGTGGGTGGTTATAGTAGGAAAAAGGACTTAAAATTTATTACTTTAAGAACCCTAGGAAGGAGAGTTCACACCTCTTGCCACTTTGCACAGACATGTGGATTTAAGAGTAAGTGTTTACACAATGTGGGTTTTAATCAAAATACTGCCACGTTGGAGGAAAAGTTCTTTACCTTTGGGTAGAGAGCTGCTCTGGGAACTTCATCGTGAGATAAAAGTTCTTTACCTTTGGGTAGAGAGCTGCTCTGGGAACTTCATCGTGAGATACCGGGACTCTTCTTTCATCGTAAACGTTTACCAGGATTTGAAAATCACAGGCTCTTTTCGCCTAAAATTAATTCTTAAAATACGTACCTACAGACAATCTCTGGGGAGTACTCATGATAGTAAAAAAGGACATGTGGTTTGGAGTCAACGTATCTGAGTTTAAATCCAGCTTTGTGACTTGAGACGGCTCAAACCTACGGCTCATTTGAGCCTTAGACGTAAAATGTACGCCATTACCATCCTCACTGGGCTCTTGTGAAGACTGCGTGACATGACATACCACGCACCTAGCAGTGGGGCTGGCAACTTGTCAGGCACACAGAAAATGTGTTTCCTTTCTTCCCTTTTAACCGATTATTTACTGGGATGGAAACAAAATGTAACACATGGTACTCAAGGAATTTACGACATAGTTGGTAAGGCAAAAGTCTTACCTACAAAAGATATACAGCTGTGCATAACTAGGAAAGATAAATATCTAGCCAATCGTATGATTCCCAGTGCTATGAGTGTAGGAAGAAAATGACCATCACAGGTGGAGGTAGCAAGGGAAGGCTTCTTGGAAGAGGCAGAATTTGAATCAGAACTTTGAGAATCGGTGGGGTGAGATGAACAGGGAGAAGTGGGTATGGCAGGCCAATCCAGATAGCTATAGAAGTGTCTCGTTAGAATATCAAAGGGAAATTCTGATAATATGCACAGACTGGTATTGCTGGAAAAGTTTTTGCATATTGGGATGGCTAAACATAAGGCTTTTGGTAAATGGCAATGGGACTTTATAAGCTAGGCTAGAAATTGGTCTTTATCTTGTAGATAATGAAAAGCTGGTGAAGGTTTTTGCACAAAAAAGAGCATGGCCAAATAATATCATTTAGAAAGCCCACAAGTATACAACATTCATTCTAGTGTTATGAGCCATGCTGCTGTGAAAAAAATCCCTTTCATTATACTAATACTTAGTGAATCACTGAAGACCTACTTCAGAACTCCAAGGAAAACATTTTATGAATCAAAAGCTAAGTACAATATGTTAGCAATTAAATGAGATAACATAATAGCTGAGGCAGAACCACGGTTTTTCCCCCACCACGATTTCAAGCTGCTGCAGAAAGAAATGCTTATATCATCTTCCAAGTTATCAAGCCATTTCGTTTTGATTTTTAGAAGGCGGGGAGAGAGGAAACGAGAAGAGGATTGAAGGTCGAGGGGATTCAGAGCTGTCTATTCCGTAATCAGAAGGAATTATTAAGGAGGGTCATAAAGCAGGTTTGCTCAGAACACAACCTGCCCCGGGATGGGTGTTAAGTTACTATACAACTTGCTTCTCCTCCAGAACAAGTGAAGGTGTGTAGTTGGGAAAGAAACTCCCACCAGCGCTGGCTCGGCCACAGTTTCCGGTGCATACCTCCCACTGCTACTTTATTTACTGCAGCTGGCCTAAGTTTTATAGCCTGTTTCATATATTAAAATTCAAATGTGGAAAACATTACCAGTATCCTCCTTGAATTTTTTTTTTTTGTTGTTGGGGGGTGCGTGTGTTTTTTTCCCTCTTCCCCTTCAACTTCCTTTTTATTGTGGAATGTATCAAATGGTCAAAGGCTAACTTCAGACTGACTAAATTCAAAAACTATTTCCTTTGTTCTTATGTTTGTGTTTGAAAATTCATACCAGTTTGCACAAGGAAAGAAATGACAATCCCATCTCGTTCACACGTGTTATAGAGTTTCAGGCTGAGGAACCTGGATCCTGGGGGCACACTGAGTATTTTTGAGAAGGAAAGAGACTGCAAAACCTTACTTGGTTTAAAGGGCAGCAGGTTGTTGTCATGTCACATATTTGGACTTACTCTACTGTCTGGCTGGTTCTGTGGCCATCCTTGACGGAATTATAAATGTCTTCAGAGGACTGGGTAAGAAATTTTCCTCATTAGCAAAACCAGCACCTTCATTGCTTCAGCATGGTTTTTTTTTTTTTCCCCCAAAATAAAATCAAAGACACTTCTGTGTAATATTGGCCGATTATATCCCTTCTTTCTATTGCTCTATTCCATTCTATCTTTCTCCTCTACCTGGGTGCATCCAACTTCTCATCTCCAAAGATGTTTCTAGTATCCTCCTCCTATCCCACCTCTGAATCAGACTCAAAGAGGAGGCAATTCAAAGGTCAAATAGTTCCAAACAGCATCTATGTATAGTTTATTATTTTAAAGAACCACTTAACCTACATCTGGTATTTAAGAGCAAACTTAACATATTTATGGAAAAAGCTGGCTCTGAACAATGCCCTGGGTGCACGTTGCATCCGTTTAACATATGCAAAACGAACGCAGCTACAAAAATTAAACTATTTTTCCCTTGATTGAGAGCAGATATACAGAAATGGTTATAAGTCACAGATCTGGCTTTTAATAAAGCCAGATTTCTTAATTAAAAGCAGTATTGTTTAAACATTGTAGTTAAAAAAAAAGAGCTGTACAAACTAAAATCTCATATTATATGCATCCCAAGTGTATTTAACACATTACCTGAGGCCAAGCTAAATTAAAATCTAGACTTTCCTTTTGTTAACTCTTAGCAACTGCCATGAATAGACAAACAATTTCTACTCAATGATGAATTTTTAGGGTAGAGGTCAAGGAAAAGCAAGCAAGGAAAAAAAAAAAGATTTAGCTTTGGCATTCAAGAACATCTTTCCACGTTTTAGAAGTGAGTTCATTGCTTCTATTTATAAATCAGTATTTTTGGTTTCAAATTGGTTGCAGGTTTCCATAACATGCCACTCAGGATGGTACTCTTACTCTTTTATTAAGAGAAATTGAAAAGAGGGCAGGAGAATACTATTAAGCACAGAGCCTCAGAATAACCTGTAGTTATTTTTCATTCTTCTGGAATAATCGTTAAACAAGAGACTTTTTAGTGATAACGGAAAACAGACCTTCTCTAAACAACTTTTTAAGAGCCCATAAGTTACAAACAGGACATTAAGGTGTTTGCTGATCAGGCAAAAGTTTGTAAGGAGCAGAATTACACAGAATTACTAATTACATTAAATTCTCCACTCGTTCAGTCATCTTATTAAAGTCATCACTTAATATTTTGTTAGGAAGATTCTTCTGAGTCTTCTTAATCACTCCAAAAAGGGATGCACTCTCAAATTCTTAGCAAAAGTAAGGGGCAAAATTGAAACTCTAATTGTGACATAGACAAATCTGCTTAATATTATTCAGATAAAGATTTATGAATATGTAGCCATAAAACTGTATTTAAATGACATGGTCCTATACCACACATTTAGACAGAAAAACACACTATATATTTCTACCTTCCATTTTCAGAATCAGAAGTCATTGATTTAGTTTCCTTAATTAAAAAAAAAAAAATTCACCATATTCACATCTGAAATGCCGGCAGTGCAACATGAACATAAATTGGGCACTTCAACCAAAGTCACCAAGATGAAGAATTTAAACACCAGCAATGAATGACCCAACAGTGCTCTCTTAGGTATGTACTTAAGTGAAGCAAAAACCTGTGTCCACACCAAAACTTGGACAAGGATGTTCATAGGACCATTATGCATAAAAGCCAAAGAGCAGAAATAACCTAAATATCCATCACCCAATTAATAGATAAATATAATGGCTATCTATATAACAAACTATTGTTTATCAATAAAAATGAATGACACTTTCATATATGATAAAACATGCATAAACTTTGAAAATATCATGCTAAGTAAAGGATGATAGAAAAACACACACCACCATGTAATACACAATTCCACTCAAAGGAAAAGTCTAGAACAGGCAAATTGGTATAGAGAAAAAGTAGATCAGTAGTTGCTAGGGACTATAAAATAATGGAGAGTAACCGCTAATGGCAATGGAGATTTTTTTTTTTTTTTGCTGGGGGAAAAATGTTCTAAAATTAGACTGGTGATGGTTACATAACCCCGAGAATATACTGAAACAGTGCATTGGAACCTTAAATGGGTGAACTGCATGTTAAGAGAATTATATCTCAATAGGGCTGTTTACAAAAGAAAAAAAAAAAAACAGAAGCACTAGTATCTATACTTAAAATTCTAATTCTACACAATAACTTCTGGAGCCCGCAAATTTCATCACTTACCATGAGTGAATGTCTGTTGGCGGAAAGAAGACCGGTTCCATACCCTGAGCCCAGACCACCCATTGCTCCGTTATGAGACGGTCCAATGATACCATGCATGTCCCCATGGCCACCGGGCATAGCTGTGGACGGGCCCACCGCATGATTCCGGAGAACGTGAATAGCATCATCCAGTCTTTCTAAACGATCTTCAATTCGGCTTTGCTGTCGGTTAATAAATGACGTGAAATTCGATTTAGTTTGAAATGCGTGCATAGGTTAGATAAGTAAAACCTGAGTTGACACAAACCACGCTTTGAGTTTCTAAATATGTTTCCAATAAAGTTTATTTCCTTAAATGATAATAAAAGTAGTGCCCTTCCTAGAAAACTGGTGAAAAATGTTAATGTCATAATTATAGTGTTATTTTTCATAAATAAAAATTCAGTGATTCTCCCAGGACATCATAATATACATATGCTATACTATCTTGCATTAGTTTGCAAGAGAATTTATATTTACTCTAGAAAAGAAAAATATTTACTAAATTTAAGGAACATTATGACAGACACTGGTTAAAGATTTTAAAAAATTAACAATGAAAAGTTTGACCTATTTATGGTTTTCTCAACTAAATGACCTTCTTAAAGGCGTATTTCCTTAGTCTCCTCTGTGGCACGTGACACAGTGCCAAATAGCAAGTCAGGGACAGGTAAATGCGTACAGACTGCAACTTCTTACTGAGTACTTCGATTTTTACCTGTGATTTTGCTTTCTATCTTTTATCGCCAGCTCATGTATATATGTAGAAAGAAGTGGGGACTTGAAATGATTACAGAAAAAAAACTTCAACAATCTGTCAACCAAAGTGGTATGAGATGTCAAGACTCAAGAATCACAAATTTTTCAATTAAAGTTCACCAGGGGCTCCTAATTGATGTTAAATTCCTTACTATACTATAGAATTCACTACCTTATACAATTAAAATTACAGTTAAAGATCCACTGACCCTTGTTTTTCCACCTCAGCTGTTAGGATCCTAGTCTTATGCAACTAGATAAGGCCTATGTTATAGTTTTTGGTGCAGATAAAGGACATGTAGATACGTATTCATTTTTTTCAGTGTGATCGATGATGATAGCAAATAAACCTCTGCATACTAACTATTCTCAAGGTTAACATATACCATCCCACTGGGTCTTTTTACTACGTGTGTTAAGGAAAGCAGGAAAGACATTATGATCCTTTCCATATAAACATGCAAATGAGGCTCGAAGAAATTAAATGAATTAATTACTGAGCATTACGCTGCCAGGAAGTGGTAAAATCTGGGTTGAAATCTAAGTCTTCTGACTTCAATTCTAATGCCTCTTTGTACTAGATCATGCTACAATCCGCTTTGATTTCCAATGGGCTGTGCAAACAGATGTACCGACTCTACTGTATGAGAAAAACAATTTCTGATTATTCTACACTGACAGGAAGAATGTGTGTCTAATATAGTTAGTCTGTGGTACAGAGCATTCTGAGTTGGTGGGCTCTGGCTGTTAAGAGACCTCCCTTAAACTCCTAGCTCGGCTATTAATGTGACCTTGGAAAAGTTGCTAACTTTTTTGAGTCTATGCCTCTTAATTTATAAACATGGAAATGAATATATACACTTCTGAATGTAAACGTAAGCATGAAAAGAAATAATGCATGTGCCTGTGACCCTTTCTGGCTTACAGCTTCCCGGCGGAGAAAGCAGTTTCTGCTTTCAAATACCCTCTTGAGTGTTGAGAATTCAAAGAGAACTGAAGGTTTTTTTACAACTATAAACCCAACCTTTACAGTTCTACAGTTGGACAAAATCGGTTTTGATAGATGGGTCCCAGGAAATAACTGAAGGAGGTAAACGCTTCAAATAGCTATGGATTATTTGGCTGTCGGGTGCAGGTTCATTGGGTAAGTAGGTAGTGCATATACATGTTGTTTCACTTGATAGCTGCCTTTACCTGAAGTGTCTAGCTGCATGATTCACACACTATGGCAAGGAAGAGAACAACAAAAGGGGAAATTCACCTTTGTATTTGACTTTTTAGAAGGGAAGAAATAAAACCTCGAATGGCTGACAACACAATATTCGATAGATAAATCTACACCTTCTTCCATGTTCCATCTTAAAATATGGGGAAAAAGGGGCAACGACCTGGAAAAACGAACAGCTCCTTGCTGCTCCACTCCTCCCCATTTGATTCATACAGAGTCTAGATACTGCAGAGAGCACCGGGGTTCCGAGCATATCTCCAGCCCCACCACTGTAAGCTGAGAAAGACTGGAGTGTCAGACACTGAATCATCATGTGACTATTTATAATATGAATTAAACTCATGCAAATTTTCAGCTATTCCCTACTAGAAGAACAGAGATTTATGATTTTGGTAGATCACTACGAGAACCAAAGTGAACAAGGAAATAGCAGGCTTCTTATTCCAAGGTCAAGAGGAAAACTCCTATAAACCTGTTCTTCTGGAAAGCAGGGTAGAGATACATAACATCCTCAGGTTCCAGCTACACAGCTGAGTTAGAAGTGCAGTGCTCACATCAGCAGTCATTTAATCACGGACAGGGAACTTTCCCCAAGATGGGAAAGAAGCCTTTACCCTCCTAGGAATTTTAATCTTTTATCTAGCCCTGGATCTTTAGAGCCCAGATACTGTAGTAATATCTGGGTTACAATATATAAGCAGGAACAAGCATCGTCTAATTCTGGCTTTAACCAAACCTGTGGGCTTAACGTCATTCTGAAGTCCCTATTGGTGAAAATAAGAATCTTGGAGCGTGAAATAGATGCAAAAAGAGAAACAGGGTCTGAAAACGGCTAGAGGAAAGACCGGCAGATTAGACTCACCAAAGAGTGAAGGGGTCCTTCGTAGTTAGGAGATGATGAGGCCTGTCCTCCATTTCTGGACCAAACAGCTGTGCCTGCTGATATTAAAACAGGAATTACAATGAGATCTATGTAATCTTAAAAATAATCTTACCGACATTTTAAACAGTTCTTTTAGAAATAGCAATGCTGATTTCCATTTGGACCATAAAGTAAACACGTGTAAATCCTCCATACAAGAATTTGGGGGCAAGAAAACTATTTTAATGTAAAATATGTAGAATTTACGCAGACTCAGAATTCTTTCACGCTTCCTCCTGAAAGGGAACCTTTGATAGATTCCGAGTTTTAGCTAGAGAAGTGTTCCTTTGCTGGAAAAGCATCGCCACATTGTCAAGGTACTGCTAGGAGCACAAAGGGAGGCTTCTGTTACACCTTCACGCGAGGCCAGTTTGTTAAGCCAAAATTCTCTCACCAATGAAAAACGGCTTTGCTACTTGTTTTTAAAATGACCCAGAAGGAATAAGCCTTTGGAAACTTTTTTAAGGATGTAAGATTAGTTGGCAATGATCCACAAAACCAGACATTTAAAAACTCAATATAACGATAGTACTAAGTAAGTAGTTTCTTCCAAAGAGAATATATATATTTTTTTGATTCACTAAACTTGAAGGTAAAGAAAGATTCATGCTGCAACATTACATGTTTAACCTCCTACTTTTAAATTTAAAATTATACACATTCACTGTAGAAAAGCTAGAAAATAAATAATTCAAGGAAGGGGCGGGGGAAATCTATGATCTCACTGAAATCTCATGCCCCACCACAGTTAGCACTTTAAAAATTCACTCTTCCTGTCATTTCTGGGTGTGCATATATATGTATTTTTATGCTAAATAAAAATAGAATATTTTGTTCAATTACTTTTAGTGACAGAATCTGGTCACCGCCATCGGTGTGAAAATAGCAATCTGTCCCCATGTTTACATCTTTGTGAAGTTCCTTCTTCCTAACATGTGGGTCTTCCATGATGAACTACTAGGACCCCCAAAGTAGCCTTGTTTCTTGCATCTCCCACAAAGAGCATACTGCTCAGGTTTAGGGTATTGCGGGTGTTTTCTGGAAGGAATTGTGCATTCTAAAGTTATCCTCCCCCTACTGACCTAGGAGTGCTGTGGAAGAATGGTGAGCCCTCTGATCGTCTGAGCTCCGATACTGCTACTGACGTAGCCTCAGCAAGTCACGTCCCCTTTCTGAGCTTTGTACACTCGTCTGTAAAATCTGAGCGCTAGACTACACTAGTTGTTCTCAAATTTTTTTAGACTTCAGAATTTTTTCCTCCAAATTATAAAATAGACAAAATTAGAGCTGTTTTGCTCAAAATGCGAAACTTGGGGTTCTTCCTGCTCAGATCCCTTCATCACTCTCCTTACTGGGCCCGATGCTGTCTTGATCTTTCTCTGGCTCTGGACATGGAGGCTTATGATTATTTTCCAGAGCTTAACAATATGGCACTAAGCCAGAAGAGTATAACAATTCTGAACTTCCCTTTCCTGTTCTGTTACGAAAAATGTTTCATCGTGGTTCTGTTATCCTCTTCTATCGTCTCTATTTCTTCCCAGTTTCAATTTCGTCTCTCTGGACATGTGGGTTTAAATGTCCCGCTACCCTACTCCATTCTGTCACCCCCTCGCCCCACGTCAATGGAGGCTTGGAAAAGGCTGTTGTTAATAAATCCCATGTAAGCCACGGCCATGTCCTCTGACAGCTTGGTGGCAGTCTGAAACCCCTCATTCAGTCCCAGGGAACCCAGTATATAATGGGCCATGTGAGTGTTGCATGCAGGGAATAATGCAGGGATGGGGACATTAAGCAAGTGACTCCACTACGAATTACGCTGAGGTCAGGTTTCGATGAGGTAGAGACGTGATTTTTTCATTGTTGTCGTTGTTGTTGTTAGAAGCCACCTGTCCTCTTTCCAAAGAGAAGAGACACACACTAGACAGGGTCTTCTGGAAGCATTTATGTCAGAAGGGGAACGAGCCTCTTAAATGAATCTCTGAAAAGTGAAATGCTGCACTAACATAATTCGACAACCTATAATTTTATTATTTAAAGCCATGGGTCATGTAATTTGTTATTTTTAAAGGCACATATCCTCTTTTACTCCACATGGTTACTTCGCAGTTTATTTACAAAATTATAGTTTTCCAAATATTCCAAAGGCATGGACTTTAAAGAGGGAATTTGGGAAGGTTAAAGTATCTGTGGGAAAGGATCCTTTTGAATGATCTACATTTATGACTATATTTACTACCTATTGCAGTATGTTATTCTGTTAAGTACCTTCTACAGAGCTAGGACAAGTTTAAGGACAAAGTTTTCCATTTGCCTATGTATTCTAAAAACATCTAATTTTTAAGAAAACTTTTGGGTATAAATGACTGTACCTTCATAGGGCAGTCTGTCTCTCTCACTCCTTTCTATTTGTTTGGGAATATCATGTTTTGAGCTTTCAGGGAGAGTGAGTTTCTACCTCCTAGTGCAGAAAGTACAAGGGGACATGGTTTAACCCACCGGCATTGCGGAGGAGTGGGGGCAGGGGTGAGGTACAGTACCTGAGAGGGAAGGAGGAGAGCCCACGGGGGTTGAAGGGTTTGATGAAAAGCTGTTGTTAGTGTGATCTGGAGAATAGATCTTAAAACAGTGGGGAGAAAAGAAACAAACCCTCGTTATTAGGAACAATCAACAATTTTGTAAACTACGAGGTGTCAGTGCAATTCGTTAAAAAAAAATTTACAAGTTACAAAATACATTTAATAAACAACTATAGTACCCATGGTCTAAAATGAAACACTTAACAATTACTTTAATTTTTCAAAATAAGAATTATTGAGGTCATATAAGATAGTCGGAAAAGAAATGGACTGGAGGTCAGCAGACTTTCGTTCTAGTCCTTTCCTTCCCATTTCCTACGTGGCCGTATGGCTGCGAGCAAGCCAGAGATACCTACAACTTTCATCCCCCTCCATAAAACACGTCAGACGGTATTGTCTTTAAGACTGTTGTCCAACTCCTTCCTCACTGTAAGTAAGGCATTTGATCCTAAGACATAAGAATGCCCAGATTCAATAAAAACTTTTACTTTGTCACGATGCTAACATAAATCAAACTTATTTTAAGCTCCCAATGGTAAGGAAAAATCAACTGAGGAGACCAAGTGTCAGAGCAAGAAATCTCCACTTAGATTTGTAAATGACCACGTTTAGCTTTTGAGGACAACACCAGGTATACTTCCTCAGACAAAAAAGGTGCGTCAGGTGTTTCGCTCGTGAACATGCAGGAAATGTTCAGTTGTAGTCTCTTGACAGTGGGCGGGTAAAGCGGAGAAGCTAAGTCCTCAGGTCCTCAAATATGTGACAAATTCTCATGGACCCCAGTCATGGCCTTTTTTTTTTTTTTTTTTTTTTAAATGGCTTTCCAATGTGTTTTAGAATAGCTCCTAGCAAAAGTCAGTCTTAGTTGGCCAATGAGCACTCATATGACCTTAGAGAAAAATAAGAAATCAAGATAGAAACTCTATACACCTAAAGGCCCTGAGAATACCCACAAATCCATTACTGGAGACCACTTAGCACCGTTATGAGGAGACAAGAAGGAAGAGGCCAGCCATGCCCTGGAAGCTTCAGAGATTTCTCCTCAAATTTCCCAATGATCATTATGCAAGAAAGTTAGCATTTCCAAAAATCAAAGCTATTTGCCGTTCATTTCCTAAAATTTCAAATGTCCACTTGTGATTAAAGTTCAGCCTTCTACAGTGGTACATGTGAAGTCCAAAGTCAATATTTCCTCACCGAAGCAAGTGCTTTCCCCAGAGCATCTCCGGTCTGGGAGCTGCCTGCTGCCCCGCTTCCTCTATTTGCTGCAAAAACAAAAGGCAGAATATGAAAAAAACCAGGCAGGGAGAAGTCTAACGATTTTCTATTCCTGGTCCATTTACTCACAATTTAATTGCATTTTTAATGCTAATTACAACACATTAATCTTTAATTAGCATTAATTTGTTTGCTGAGGTAGATGTCAAATATATTCCTGCTACATTTTTTACAGATAAAATATAAACCTGACACCTTGGTTTAAAGACAGTGTTTCAGTTGCTGCTACCTTCCCCCTTATTACTTATGAGTAGCTGGTGGTGAATGGCAGTTTACTGCTAAGCATGCAGTGCTTTCGGGCCTCCGAAGTCCTCAAAGTTTGGCTTTTCTTTATATTTTAGTCGATTACATTATCCTCAAGAATAATGATATATGCAAAAAGAAGTTCTCCTCTCAGTGTTCCACAGTTAATAAAAATGTTTAAAAAAATCTATAATAGGCTTGGCTTCCTAGGAAATATCATATTTTTAATATTTTAAATAACATACATTTTCCACATATTTAAGTCTGTGTCCACATTTAAAAAATTTGAACTGTTAGGCTACTAAAAGTCAATATGGTCTCAAATTCCAGAGATAAAACAAAACAAAACAAAAAAACAAAAACCAAAAAACAGTCTACGTAATCATGTAGCTGTCTCTATCATCTTAAATGTTGGTATTTTTATCTACAAAATAAATGAACAAAGAGTATTATTAATAAAAAGATATAGATTCCAGTATATAACTCAAAGCCAGCTCTATTTAGTAAGTATCTTTAGAAGGTAATTTGCCTTTATAAAATGGTACAGCCAGTGTTCTTTTGAGGTCTTCAGTATCAATTCAACGCCTATGACATTTGGTTAGTTAACTTTATTAAGGCTTTGACAGTAACAAATTGACAGAGTGTTTAAATAAATCTTATTAATCTCTAGGGGAAGATACTTTTCAATATTTTGTGAAATAAGAAAAAAGAACTCTTGAACCCACTGACTAATCCGAGCGAAACTTTATTACACAAATAAGTTTTAAAAATCCCCAGCCTGATCCTTGGCCCAAGAGAGCAGCGCTTCTCGCAAATGTGACCCTCAGCTTCCAGGTCTGTAAAATGGAGTCGCGACTGCATCTCAAGTGGTCAAATTCTCTGCTTCTCTAGGTTATAATCCCACTCTCTTGATCTCTACTTAGCATAGTTAAATTTTGCTTGTTATCTTTATAGATTTACATGTTGGGTATGTCAGTTAGACAATTTTTGGATGTCTGTTTTATTTGGTTAACAAAACCCACACCTATACTCATGTGTTAATTACTAAAACTGAAAGAACACTGGTATGTGATCAAAAGAACAAAATCATCTTCTGACAAAACAAACTTGTTCTTGTTCAAATCACAAGTTCATATTCAAAGCATATTGGTTATCAGTACTAAGGATTATATATATAAGGAAATTCTTTGAAAATGAGGGTCTGATATCATACATTGAGGTAGTGGAAAGAACAGATATTAATAGTATTAGAAATATATTTAATATAAGAGAGAATTGTATCTGGTGTGAAAATATTACTGCATTATGGAGTTCTTGTTTTTTTTTTTTTTTTTACTAAATACAATTCTAAAAAGAAAATAATAAAGATTTTAAAAGCAGAGAGCAATAACATTTTTTCAGCATGTATTACCATGGTACTTGAGGGTAATTATATATAGATATATATTTTTTTATTCCTAGAAGAAATGTTAACATATATACCTAAAAGTGAGACTTATTAGTCAAATAAATTGTGATATCTGCTTGATTAGAAAACAGACCTTTATGAAATGAAAGTTCAGAGTCACACTGGAAAAATTACATTATCTAACAAAGGCCTGAAACCCAAATAGGACAAGTTATTGCTTCAATTACAGATAAAGTTTGCCATTGTAGTAGCTTTCAGAAAATTAATTCTTCTTTAATAAGCATTATTATTTTTTTTTTTTGTGAAACCAAATAATTGAAAACTAATAGAACTATTTTAGGAATATTTAAGAAGTAAATTATATATAGCATACATATCACTTTCTAAGAGGCAAGATGTGATAATTATGATGACTTTCTGCTTTTGTACTACACCTTTCTAACTAAACTTTCTGTTAAATGCCTGTTTTATAAGGGAAGATATTAAAACTCAGGAAGTAGAACAAAAAATAGAATCAATGCCTTACCTCATGTTGCCATGAAAACGATTCAGAAAACTACAAAGGCTACTCATGGAAGCCACTGATAAGAATAGACGATTTTTTACCACGAAGGCATGCTACCTTACAGCAGCTGGAGAGCCAAACCCAAGGGCTTAAATTTCAAAGCAGTTTATTGGGGCCAGTTTGCCCTTTAGCTTGGAATGCCTTTTGTTCTGTTCCAGTAAATGCTGGAGAAGACACATTTTAAAAGTCCTTGAACATGTTAAGCTACACGGGTCCTCCTGTTAAAGAGTTTCTTTTTATTTGGGTAACTGATATGTCAAAGCATATAAATAATCAGAATGTAAATATATTATTAATTCCCAAATGGTATAATTTCTTTTATGTTGAGTAATGGGTCATGTTTAATAAAACACACTTCTAATTAAAGTTTGTGCTCAGCAAATCCACCTTTTTGGCTTTAATGTAACAGGACTTGATTATTGTTCAAGGCCCTAATTTTTATCAATCTGTATTATTAGAAATTACCCAAAGGCCCATATAACAGAAATACAGACAAAAACTATTGCCCCTACCTGGCAAAGACTGGGTTGATTTCTAAAGTTATTTTGCTCTAATTAATTTTTCTTGCTCAAGAAAAAAAAAAATAATCAGTTTCTAAGTAGAGCTGTAACATAAATATGAGTGGAAGATGAGCAGTTGTTAAGAGGAACTGTAATTTTGTAGGAGGATTTGACACTGCCAGCCACCCGAGCATTGTTCAGATGGCTTGATCACAGGTGCTGTTGCTTGCTGGCTAGAAGGAGCGGAAAGAAGGGTTTGGCATCTTTGGCTACGTGTTGGACCACCCTTGGACTCAGTCTCAGCTTCGGGGAAATGGCAATTCCCATCAGAACACACCCTTAACAAAACGCCAGGTTGAGTGGTGCCTGGGGATCCACCACTGAAAATCAGAATTTGGAAAATGTGTTGCCCCTTTATTGCACAGCCATAGCCTCAGGCCTGGGAACATCATGTAGATATAAAAGGGATAAGAAGTGTAATTCATAGTGTATTTGCCTGAAAGGAGAGGACTGCTTTAAAATTTAGGTTTTCTTGAGCTACATCTGAGTGACCATCATGTTACTAAATTATTAGAAGCAGCATAACAATGCCTTGAGCTTGTCTATAACGATGACACAAGAAGAAGCATCTCCATCACTCCTACTATATACAATTGTAGAATAAAGACTCAAATATAGGGTACAATGCATTCATTTTTAACAGGAGAAATTTCTAGGAATTCGGGGGGGAAAGTTGGGCCCCATGCCATGTGCAAGAAATGAACTAGAAGACTTTAATTAATCAAACCAGCTCACTGTTTTCCACTGGTGGTCTTTGTAACGAAGATGCCATGACATTGCTGGATAAAATTCAAATACTCTCATGCCTTGTGCCTGTCCACCACCCAACTGTATTTGGAAGCTCAAGATTCTTATGAAAGACAAAGTGAATCTTATGCGATTACTCCAATAATAAAATTACTGTGAAACCAAGTCCTCAAGGGGAAATGGACATGTTTCTACTAGAAAAGCCACATAGTACAATGCATCATGTCATAGAAACATGTCATTAGAAGTGAAAGTTGTAAGCCAGATTAATTCGTGAACCAGATAGAGATTCTAGAGTAATCTTTTGCACATGTTGTATTAAATCAATCTTGGTAGTCTGTTCCTTCAACACTGTTTGGTTTGAGGTTTAGAAATATGGGAAATGCCATGTATAAAAAGCCAGCCAGTTAAAGACTAATAAACCAATAATAGTTGTTATAACCATTATGCTGGTTATATTCTCAGTTCCCTCTGAGGAGAAGAAAGGTATGTAGCCCCAACTACATGAGACCACACCCCGGTAAACTACACAGATGGCACTTCCCAGGGGGAAACTGGGGCGCTTGTGTTCTTGAGCAGTCTCAGGGACTTGCTTGTGTTCTGGTAGGCAGTCCTCTCAATTGTTTTGACCAGGAAGACCTTTTGGATAGTGCAGGTAGGAAGGAATTATCTGTGGACAGCAAAAGTATACATAGGTACTATCCTCTAGACATTTCTTTCCTCTACAGCTGGTATCTAATAACTTATTATATTTCCTTCTCTGTATGCAAGCTCATTCACATGCAGAAGCATTGGACTTTATTGCTTTTAAGATACAGCCAGCATCATAACAGTGGAAGAGTTTTAAAAATAAAGTTTGAAAGGCTCCGATGATGGTAACTTCTGAAGCCTCCAGACTGAGCTTCTCTTCCAAACTGGGTGTTACACCAGTTGAGCTATTAGGCATCCATGCTGGCCCCTCATATAACTCTCGGGTGCTTAAAAGACCCTTCAAATTCAGAACTATCTAATGTAATCTTCGGGGTTTGCTGGTAAGAATTCAGAGAAAAATAATAGACTATGTACCACAAATAAAATATTTCACTCTACAGTTCTTTCAAAACTCCATGGATAAATGTGTCATTTAAAAAAATTCTGTCATTATGATCTGAGTAAGCTTTATCCTTTATAAGGGTTTCTAAAAATTGGTATTGGACATTAGAGGGGAAAAACAAACAAAAGCCCAGAAACAATGGTCATTTCTCCAAACCAAATGCAAGCCATCCAAAACCTCAGTGAGCATCTTCCATCTCTGAGATTCGGAGGACAGAACCAGAGGCAAGGGGCATGGTTCCAGAGAGGTGACCTTCTGATAGTTTCAGAGCCTACTCCACACGCATTCTGCTGTTCTATGACCAGTGCAGGACACCGGGAAGACAAATTATAATATGCAATTGAGAAATGGGGCAATGATCTTTTGAACTGCAAAAGAAGCTTTTATGAAAAGATTGCACTGTTTATGAAAAGATTGCACTGCCTTGCAACTTTACACCAAGAAAACTTGAAAAATGTGATGTCCATGTGTTAGTGCTTGAACCCCATTCTTACAGCATTAGTATTGCTTACAGTCATTTTCTACAGAATCATGTGTGTAATCTTAAACATGTGTCAGGCTATGTGTTCCCTATTTACCAATTATTTAATTAGCTCTGTTTGTTCTTTGCGATATAGGCAATGTAATATTTCTTTATTTCCTGCATTTCAGAATGAGTGAGTATACGCCAAATATTTTCAAAAGTCTACAGATGTATCCTATTAATCCATACTGTTTGCTAGGGAAGTATCACTAACAGAAGAGAAATCTTCTCTTCTTGTTATACAGACATGCTGCCATCCTGACTTCTACCGCACTCTGGAAATCAAGCCAAAATCTAAGGGAATTAAAGTGCAAAGAAATGTGAGCTGCTCCGACACCGTGCAATACTAAAGCTGATTATCATACTTAAATTTTCCTCTGCGTTTTAACTTAAGGAGGACACAGTACTGCAATGTTCTCCTTTAGAGGAATCCTAAGGTAATAGCTGTATTTATGCAAGTTAATAAAGATCTGTTCCTCCAAAAAGCTGAGTTACCATGACTTCTTATTTCCTAGACCCTCGCCCGTCCTGTGGTCTGTAATGAGTTAAGTCCATCTTTACTATGTAGTGGAGCCCACTAGTATGTAGAAGTCACTATAGCCCCACTTTGCCCAGAACAAATGAAGGAGAGTACACATTCTTTTTCATCTACAAGCTAATGATGAGCCAACCAGCTTAACTTAAGTAAACCCCATTTCTGGTAAGGCTCGGGGCTATGCTGACCACATCTCATGGAGGACGATTATGCCGTCTCATAATACCTCTTTCTTCCCAAGTCTAGAGCCTCTCTCCCAGGAAGACTCTTTTGCAAATCAAAACAAAACAAAAAAAAAAACACATTTTTTTTTCTAATAGTGCCTAAGTACGTTTTCCTCAACTCTAGCTTTTGTTCCACCTTTATACCTTCCTAAAAAAGAAAATTACTCAAACCACAAGTAGACAGGAAATCTGCCATGTAAGAGAATGAATGACCGGTCACCTTTCTTTATAACTAGACCTCATGACTGCGGAAAGGGGCTTTCCATGTGCCAGACCACACTGAAGTGAAATATGCTTTTCTCACTCTTTCAGTTCTGCACTTCTTTCTTTCTTCTTGTTTTTCTAATCTGCTAAATCTGCATTGACAGCTAACAAAACTTCCCTATGTGACCTCTGTCCATAGCCCTCCAAGGTCAAGCCGAAGTAACACATTTGTAGAAACTTCGTTATGAAAAGTTCCAAAAATGGGAACTGTTTCCTAAATTTGCTTCCTAATGAGACATGATAGCAAAAAACTGCTAGATGGCTCATCTCGAGGGTGAAATATATTACTGAATAAGCAGGGAGTGTATTATTTAGGCAGAATTATATTTGTAACATTTCAAAACACATTTCTTTTTCATCGAAAACTCTCCCACATAAGTGATTCATACTACTTCCACAGTTCTGTAGACAAGAGAAAATGAAAAACCTACAAATAGCTAAGAGGAATAAGCAGGATTATTCTGTCACACATTCCTCTCCCTAACTTATTGTGTGTTCTTATCACACTACCTGCTGGAAGTCATCTTAAGGCCCAGCCAGCTGTGGGTTTGAGCTAGAACCAGAGTAGTGGTGATTGGTGAAGTCTGAGGTTTTAATAAAACCCTGGAGCATCAGGCTGTGCTGCTCATCCGAAGTACAGGAAAGATCGTCAGAGGCCAAATTAGAAGAGGGTGCCTGCCTCCTCCCAGCCTGAACTCTTTCTTCCCTGGGCAGCTAGACAGCCTGCCAACTCTTTCTTCCCGGCGAGTATGGTGTCCTTGGGAAAGAACCATAATGGACAGCATGAAAAGTGAGAGCATGGTGACGGCTCAGTCCATGTGGCAGCGGCATTCTGCTTGGGCCTTCCCTTGCTTAGTATTTTGCTTGATAAAAAGCAGCAAATGACTTCTGGCCCATAGACTCCTAGCCATCTCCTCTCCCATAGGTGAACAAACACTTCTTCCCCCTTGATGGACTCCACGAGGCCGCATTCTTCAGAAGGTGAAGCTCCACTAGTCATTACTACTCATCTGTGAATTTCTCATAAATCAGTCTTCAGAAGACTGCGGCGTGTCATAAGCCAAGAGCACAGTACAATGACTGAATTTGAGAAGTGGTCGATAACTACTATTAAGAGCTATAACACCCTCTATCTCAATAGTCTCCAATAGTTTATCTTATTAAAGTACATTTTGCTTGCTGTTTGAGAGTATGAGAAACAAGATGGTTTTGGCCTTTTTAAAACCTCAATCTAATGACTAACAGTACACAAAAGTAGCCAAATTTCAGTTTCTTGTGGGGAAAAAAAAAGTAATTATGATCAAGCCAATGACTATTTCTGTTCGGTTCATTTGTTTGTTCATTCAGTTATGTGACAAATATTCATTGCCTAACTGCTGTTCAAGAATGGGGGGAAAAAGAAGTCTTTCATGATTAAATCCTGGCATTGACTTTCGGCAGCAGAACTGGCATTTCCAAGACTCACCCATTATACTGTCTGTCCCATTGGCAGGAGGTGTACAGGAAGAGGTGCTGTAATGGTTGGTACCACTACGGTGGAAAGTGGACATTGGAGGAAGGCTGGAATTGATGTCTGCTGAAGAGTGTGATGTATAGCTCTGTAGCAAGAAGCAGAAAAAGGAGGCCATATTCAACCATAAAATATTTAGTGGGTACGTTTTCTAATACTTCTTTTAGAACTCTTCATTTTGTAAGGGAGAAAGCTATTAGAATTTCAAAATATCCAAGAATACATCTTGCTTAGATCTGACAGGTTTCATTTTTCAAATAATAAAATATAAGGCACATAGTTGGTTGAGGTTTGCATCAAATGCAGAGGAATATGATGGCAATATACAACACTGAGATATGATCACAATCTCTAAATATAAAAATTACTGCTTATAAGCATCTGTATGATTTCAGCAGCATAAAAGGGCATTGCCTTTTTTTTTTTTTTTTGGTATAGCCTATTGATAAAGTAAGAAAGATTCCAAGATATAATAAATAAAACAACATCATGACCCACAGAGTTTTACATTACATTTCATCCTGACCACAAAATGGCAAAGAGGAACGCACTAGTCTCAGATCTTCTACCTACCAAACTGGATCATTGTTCTGAACACCAGCAAGAACAAAATGGTAAATGAAAAAATTTTTAAGTGCTAATGATTACATACCTCACCAAAGTATCAACATATACAACTTTAACTCAATGACTATATTGAATTAAACTAGAACAAATGAACTGAGAACGACTATTTGATTTCTTTCTTTACAGGTCCTCTCCATTAGCGAGTCACCTATAAGTGACTGTGAAAGAGGAACATCATCTTTATAGAATCATTTGGTGTAAGGCTTGGCTTTGAGTTCGATTATTATACCAGTTGTCCAAATAAGTTGCTTTTCTTGGGGTATATCACAGTGCCTGTAAAGTGACACATTAGGTGTTACCCACCCATCTGCTTAGGAATGGGCAGATCACTAAGAGAGACACAGTAATTTACAGAAACACATCAAGCTATTTTCCTGTTTAAGATCATAATATGCTTTAAAAGGTGTTCTTATAGGCATTTGAATGTAAAAAAAAATATGTAAAGAAAAAATATTTAAGCTAAAACATACTTTTTCCTTACATGTAATATATTAATAGCCTATGGATATCTATTATATTATTATTGGAGAATCTGTTAATATTGTTCAGTAGAAAATTGAGATTGAATATGATGCTGATAGTCAGAGGTGCTTGAAGCCCAAGCATCTATTCACAAGGCGTAAAACCCTGGTGTCTTGGTACTTTCCTTTATCTTGAGAGGCCCATCTTAGGTTCTACCTTTTTCATGATGATTCCTTACTATTCTAACTAACTCTTCTGAGATCTCTTCTCTCTGAATCTCTAATGAACTTACATTCTGCACTCTGCCATTTAACGCTTAATTATACTCTGCTTTTCACCGCTTTCTCCTTCAAGTGTACTTCCATCTATATGGTAAACTCTTCAAAGAGAGGGAAACGAGCTTATAACTCTGCATCCTACAACTTACGGCTGAGTACTGAACACATAATTATCCTATATGCTCAATGAACAACCGTTATCAGTTAGCGTTTAATAAAGAGTGGATTGAAATACTAGTTATTTGAAAGATAACGAATGGCCTAGAAAATGAAACAACATTTCAGAGCTAGGTTGAACAATGCCATGCCTTTGAAAATATTACCTCTGTGCACTCAAAATAGTCCAAATGAAAGGTCGACTTCAGTGAAAAATTTGGCAGAATGCCCTTAAACCTTTCCCAGTTCCCAAGAATGTCTTTCAAACTTTTTAATTTCATGGACCTCTTTGCTTGACCAAAAAATTCCATGGGCCACCTGTTAAACTCATTAGCTACTTTCAAAATACCCCAAGTAGTCCATGAAATTTTCTCCAAAGAAAGATAGAGTGGGTCTGTTCCATGGTACAGTTAATATGAAACTCTGAATAAGCCACAGAACACCAAACTTAGAAGAGACATTTCTGCTCGAGAGCTAAAGACTATAGTGAAGTGGAGAAAAAGAAACAGAATAAGGAAAAAGAAAACTAAAAGAAAAAGAGAGAGTTTCGGTTGTGTTTTATGCTGAGTTTCTGAAGAACAGAGACTTTATAAATCAGTTCCCACTATGCAAATATCGAAACAGAGAAAAATTTCATGAGGAATATTTAAATAACTATTAATAATTACAGAATGGGATAGGAAAACGATAATTGCCTCAGTGATTATTTTTAGATTCCTTTAACTTGGTATAAAATAGGCATTAATTTACAGTTTGACAAACAAAGGGTTAACACTGAGTTAAGAGACTAAAAAAAAAGAGTTCTTCCCCACAGGTTTTAATGGGGAAACCAATACAACCCACCTAAGTCAGTTATTTTTAGAGATTCATAGAAAATTAGATGCTGAAATTGATTAATGAGATTTATAACTAGATTATTTTACAAAGAAAAGTATCTTGAAAACTTCTGTCACTCAAAGACACAATAAATACACCACAGGGGATATCAATGATATGTGAATAATGTTGTCTTTTAGAATATTTAGGAATCAACGATAAGAGGTCCCCTTGGTCTCTCTTAGTCCAGCCATTAATACTGTCTGCCCTCTTACCACGGAGGGAAAAAGTGTTATGGCCTTACATACTAGCTATTTAATTATTTTTACTTATGATACTCAATGATAGTGTATTCGGAGTCTACTGATGAGAGTGTGCAAGTGTTTCCATTAGTGATGTTTTTATAAACCGATGGGTTGATAATTCAAAGGTTAGAAAATATAGTAATTGGTAGTACATACTAAGAATAAAATCAATCATGCTTTGGGTTAAGACAGGGTTTCACAACCTTGGCACGACTGATCTTTTGTGCCAGATAATTCTTTGCTGGGGGCCGAGGGGTGGTGGGTTCTCTGGTGCATTGCAGTATTTTTACCAGCATCCTTGGCCTCTGTACACTAGATTCCAGTATCAAGTACCACCCCCCTGCGCCCCAGGTATAACATCCAAAAACGTCTCCAGACATTTCCAAATGTTCCCTGAGAGGCGAAATCATAACTCGTTTAGAATCACTGGGGTAAAGGTTTATGTTATGAAAAATAAAAGACAACAGAACTTCCTTTATATTAAAATTTCAGACTCTTAGAACTACTTCACCTATTTTGCTCCGTGGTGCAAAGACCATGCCTAAACCATGCCAGACAGCAAAGACTCTAAGCTTTTTTTTTTTTTAAAAAGAACTCTGCCAAGTCATTCCAAACTTAAACCTACAAGACCCCATTACAAAGCTTAACGACAAACTCCATTCTGCTGAGTGGCTTTGCATGTGCATCTGTGACACAGCAGTGATTGTGTTGTCGAGGTTGAAACTGTAAAGGGAATTTGAAGAATCAAAACTGGTGACTTGACAGCTGTTACTGAAGTGTATGGATTACACCTTTTATAATTACATATTCTATTATAACATGATATAAAGTGATGATGACAATAACGTTTCTAACGTGTTTTACCTTTAGAGATAATACTAATTTGGCCAAATGATACCCAAAATAATACAAGGAAAGCTCTCTTCTTTTTCTCAAACCATTCCTCTGTTCAATATGGCACTGGCCAAAAGCTACATTTGAAAATTATGAGGAATTAGTGTTATTTTCAAGTGAAAGGACAATAACTGCTTTCTTACTGTACACTCAAATTTTTCTCAGCCGGTGTCAGATTTTTAAATGTTACTTTAGCAACAAATTTTTTGAATGGTTAAACACTGAAAATAACAATGATTGCTAGATATAATTCAACAGTTTCCCTATTGGTGAGAAAATTCATTAGGCTATACAGCCAGAGATCTAATTCGTTTGGTAATTTTTAAAAATGAAACCCCTAATATCTAAGATCTGCTAGGAATCATGTTAAGAATGAAAACCCTGTGTTTTGGGATGGATAAATGACATTACAAATACAACATCCGATTCAATCTATTGGATTACTCCTTCCATATTATCTTTCCTCTTGGTTGACAATGTCGTTTTGGTTCAGCAAAACTTTTTCAAAAAGGAATAATGTAGTTGGTTTACATTTTTTTTTGTGCACTGGAGCTCTTTAATGGTACACCCCCATGTAGTGAATTTGATTGAGATAAAATCAAACCACCTTAACCAAAATTCTAGACCATAATAGAGAAAGAAAGAAGAAACACCGGAGGAAAAAAATAAATGTCCGATGGACAATTCTTAAAAGGGCTGAAATTCCAACATATTAGTATAGTGCCAAAATCTTTTATGTGTAATCAAAACTTTCCTTGCTCATAGGACACATGTAAATTTGATCATGAGTTCCTTAGAGATGTGGAAAATGATGATGGAGAAATAAAAATGTTAGCCAAGAAGAAATTCCAGTGTAATAATAGTTGATATTTCTCTAAGCTTTCATTCTAATACCTCTAAGTAGGAGGTGAGAGAAGAGAAAATTTGAAAGTAAAACATCTGCTATTTACTGAAAATGTGCTGAAATTTGAGATAGTTTGTGATTTACACATTCAAACTTGGGAGATGATATAAAAAGGCTAATTCCATCTCCATTACTTGTCTCTCATTAACAGACAGGTTAATTGACCACACAGTGTCTGTCACTAGGAGTAAATAAATAGGTATTTTCGAGGGTTTCAGAACCCTTAACTTCTGGAATGATTCAAGTTGTTAGAATAAGATATATGTCACCTTTCTGTATTTCTAGTGGCTGAGCAAAGGAGAGGAAAGACCACAGAGATCTAGAAAGTATTATTTCCCAAAAAAGAAAAAAAAGAGGTATTAGAAAAAAAAAAAAGAGGGGCAACTTTTAACTTAAAGAGAAATCGTATAAATACCACTAATGATAACTAGACATTTCATATCCTTTTACATTTGTAAGATTAAATTTTAAAGCTATATTATTTTATAAGAGACTGAGTCTCACTTATCTGCATCCTAAATCTAACTCATGCTCTAGAAGTACTCTTTCCTCCATTAATGATAGACTTAAGTTCATAAGTAGATCCGGGGCTGTGGTTGATTTGAGGCTAGGAAAACATCAGATGAATTGTTTCCTCTAGAATAAAGAGTAATACTAGGATGGATAAGTGTAGGGGATGGGCAGGGTGGAAACTTTAGTAGTAAAAAAAAAAGGTAACATGCTATTGCCCAGCAGTTTTCAACTAGAGTGAGGCGAAACAGAGTATCGGTGGGAGACTGGAATGTGTGGAATTAAAGCTAAAATATGAAAAATTGCGGATCTGCTCTCCCATGATGGCTGTTAACTGATGGGAGTGTAAAGAAAACATGAACTCTTTCCTTCCAGGGTGGCACAACAGGTCAAAGCTGTTACCACTGACAGAGCCAGTCAGGGGGAAATTGGAGGACCCATGGGTGAAGCATGTCACTTACCCTACTGACTGTTACTCTGCCCCTTGCAGTATATCCTTCAAACTACAGGTAGTAATAACAACAACAACAACAATAATAATGTAGTGCCATAGCTGATTTCTGTGATTCAAATACAGTGCGTATTTATGTATCAAAGGAAGCTGAAATTATGATAAAGAAAACACAGAACAAAACACAATAAACTGAAGAACAATGACAAAGAGAGACTGAAAAGGCTTACATAGGTGATTTGACTCAGCTATGTCCTTGATCACAAAAACAATATGACAGTAAGAGTAATGCGTGTATACCAATTCTGTATTCATTTACAGAGTCCTTGTGTACCTTCAGGAAAAGACAAGAGGATGAGATTTAATAACTAGTTGTTTTATCTCCCTTACCACTTAAATTAGCCTTACCAAACGTTCGTGTGGATGCAGGCTACAGTAGCTGCTAGACTGTGGAATATGAGAAGAATTGCTCAACATTCCTCCGTAGCCAGGCTGATTCATCCCACTGGAGGAGCTCCAAGGGTCGCTGCTGTGATGGCCATCTGTAAAAGACAAAGAAAACCATGCCTTTTCTGAGGCATTCAGCCTTGACTTATAGAATGGGATTTTTTCACATACTTGAAAATGACCGCCCTTTGTGTATTCATGTTTGTGTTGGTTAGCTGATTACACCAGAACACAGTCATCATTATTTTTTCCCCTATGTTTTACTGCCAAAAATTATAAACGTGTAACATAGTAAAGTGTTCTTACTAAAAAATTCAACTGTAAAAGAATAACAGAACACATTTCTACATAGAATTATGTCAAGTCAGCAGGTAACTGATGCTAAAGGAAACATTTTTTAGAAGTCCTCTGGCTCCTTTTTCTATGAGAACTGACTAAAAAGTTAAAGTGTTCCTAAATTTTGAAGTGAAAATAAAATATTTGAGTCTATACAGAGTTGGCAAGTTTATAAGTTTAAAAAGCATATAAAGAAATAAGTAATATTAAAAAAGAACACCTTAGATTTAAAAGATTGGATTTCGCTTTTGTAACATACACACTAGATAGAAGCTGGAATTACATTGTGATATCTAGGAAAGAGGACTCTCAAATGTATCATTCTGAGTTTTTGTTTTCTTTCTTAATATTTATGTTTTTGGCACATATTTACACAGCTATCTTAAGAGTGCGCACATATCGAAAGGTGGATATTATGCCGCAGTCAATATTGGATGCCTTTGGATTTTCAAAAAATTTGAGTTAAAGATGTTTAAAATTATATGAAAGTTATGGGAAGTATCTTTTAATATCAAGGTAATCTTTTGTTAATGCCAGATTAAAAATATTCCTAGAGATTCTTTTTATTCTCTGGGACTACTGGTCTAGAAGTTACCACTAGAGATTATTATTGTTTGCTTTAGGTTTCTCAAATCAAGGGGGTGGAGATGCAGTGAAAGATCTATGTTACTGCAGGGTTCATTCGATTTTTCCTTCTTTCAATAGTTTAACAAAAATTATTAAGTGCCAGATATGTACCAGGCCGGCAGCTAGTAGTTAATTGTATGACAAGTAGCGCTTCCCTGAAAATCAGAATATTTTATACATTTTATTTAATAAAGGCCTTTTGAAAATTTAGGCAACAGGCAAGTTAAATCTGACACTATATTTCACAAGGCTTTTTTTTTTTTTCATCTGAGATTTTAAACCCAGAAGTTAGAACTCAGAAAACTGGCACAGTTTCAGAATAGGGAGGAATAATCTATAGATTTCTTAAGAACTGTGCAGCAAAATCATGTCTCTGATTTTGACAATTTAAGAACTCTAACTAGAAGATGGAAATTAAAGGTTAAAAATAAGAGGCCGCACAGTAGTAAGATTAAAATATGCCCCTGACAGTCTCTGAATATCTTTCATCTAAACTGCATATTTCTTTAAGGCCTGAATTCTCAGGACGCCGTGTACCTCTCACTGAAGGAAGCTGACGTGGAGGGGAGCATCATGCACCGCGCCTGTGATGATAATGTGAAAACACAGGGCTTTCGAAAGTTATTCTTCATCTACTCTAGATTTAGCCCTGAGACCGAGGAAGTTTAGATGTCCTCTTAAATTCAAATACGAAGTTCAAGACCACTAACATTTCAAACAGATGACATTTATGACAAAAAAAATTGAGAATATATATCATTGAACAAGAGTCTCTTGAAACATTTTGACAACATGAGGCACTATATGGAAATATATTTAGGATTTGTTAACACAGAACACTCTATTCAATGCAGACTTATAAAAATACATATTTTACATAAATTATGCTTTTCACAGTAAATTAATATTTATCACATCCCAAGATCTTGGCATAATGTTGTTTTGAAAGAATAGAATTAGATGTGTGCAAATTAATTGTGCTCATCATAAATGTCAACTCAAAAAAAATTTTTTTCTTCTTTTTGGGTATTCATAGGCAGAAAAGCAAATTGGTTCCTCATACTTTGTGTGATGTGCTAGGGAGAACCAATCGTTTTAATCTAAGCGATCACCTTTACAGCGCGCACAATTTAAGCAAGCCACCTTCCTGAAAGCAGACAGAATAAATCTATCCTGCTGTCAATTTTCCCAATAAAAATCTGCTTTGACTGATGAAGCCTTGAGTTCTGACTGGTAACAAAGGAGGGGAGCTGATGCTGAGGTGGCTGCTGTTTACAGCTGAAGGGGATAAGCCTTTTTCCATGGCACAGAACACACCCAAGGAACATATCTCGTGTGTTCCTTTGAGAGTTACGTCTAGGACAGGTCACAAAGATAAGGGCTCCCTGTGAACACAAGCTCCATTATGTGTAGAACGGATTTCCCCTATTCATGAGAGACCCAATCGATTCAATTTTATAGATTTTCCATGAAATTTCACGTACGAACTAACAACCTAAAAGAGCTAACACTCTGAATGGAAAGAAAATAAATCCCTTTTAATCAGAATGGTTTCCAGTGTGTCCGCTGTAATCGAAGCGAGACACCAAGCTACTCCCCTGGTACCTGCTGCCCCCAGTGTGCTCCCCTTCCCGTGACACGGCCCTTCCTGGAGTAGCACAGAGAAGGAAATTCTATGGTATTTCGCCAAGGGTACAAACAAGGTTTTCACAGTCAGGCAAAAAGAGTTAAAGTTCTGTATACTGGGGTTCTTGGTCAGTTCTATATCTAAATTTCATAGGATTAACTGGGTAACAAGATCATCACATTTTGACAGTAAGTGTTACAGGCATATAAGGGATGGAGCCTTAACTGCATCCTCCAAATTCTCTAGTCTGACAAGCAGTTGCTGTCATTTCAACCATCTTGGTCTTTTTCAAGAAGTAGAAAAGGGCTCTGATCTCGGCGGCAAGACTGTAAGCTCAGAGACCACATATCCGTGTATATTTAAATAAATATACAGAGTAGTTAGGAGAATCAATATACTTTACCATTAAGCTGTAATCTTCTATACTTCTCTGGGGAAAAAAACTGGGGCTTTTATGCTACATCGGTTAGCATGTTGTGACAAAGCTTTTGCTATGTAATGAAATAAATATTCCAGTCTTTAGATAGGTCACTTCATCTATCCAGAGGTCTCTTGTTCCTACCTACAAAATAATAAGTGGCTGAAATTTTTATATGACGTTAAATATAAGGACAAGTTATTCCCACATGGCTAAATCCAGGATGCTCAAAATACACACTGAGACAAAACGCTTCTACACACATACATACATTCTTCTTGGGGAGCAAAGATGCCAAAATGATCAGTCATGGAAGACCGTCTCCCCCAAATGTGTCAGTTCTCAGTGAAGCAAACCAGTCTAATCTTAACTCATTATTGTTCAAGGGGTTTTAATTTAAAAAAGAAGTCCTAGTAAAGTTTTGAATGATTTTATTTATTTTTAATAATGAGTATAATTCCTAAGAAAAGAGCATGACCTTTCAATATTCTATACTTGCCTAAAATTCTTGCGTTCAGCAGTCCTTTGCCCCATATGCAACATGAAAAGATCTAGGGAGACTCTGCCCAGTGGGTTTCCCCGTAAGAGAGGCAGCATCTTACCTTGCATGAAGAAGGAGCTAGGGAAAGTGCTGGCTGCTGGTTTCGAGGAAGGGTAGCCTGGCGAGTCCCTATTGTAGTCGGCAGTGCTTGCTGATGGAGCATAAACCTGAGGAAGGAGAGCCAATTTAGTTTTGCTGGCTGCATTGACCAAAGCATCTCAAGGTCCATTACTTTAGAACAAGCAGGCACAAAATAGGAAATTTCTACCCTGTCCGTTCTAAATCTGATGAAAACCTAGAAACACTGCTCCCTTCAGAACACAGAAAAACAAAACAAAACAAAAAAAACAAATGAAAATGCTCAGTGTATTTGTGTGAATGGGAAACCAGGTGTGATATTTTCCGGCCACAGGCAAGAATATTGTGAACTATGTCTAGTTATAAATATGTCATTTAATTCTGATAGGATTGTCCTGGGAATCTAAGCACGCTTTAAAAAAAAAAAAAAAAAAAAACATAGATGGCCTGTGATTACATGAAAGGTAAAAGAGAAAAACATGCATCGAGCCTCTCCCTCTTACTCTTCTTTTCCATTAAAATTTTTACTTTTAAGAGACAGAGACAGAGAAAATAAATGCAATATCCAGACCATAGAAAGTAACAAATATATCTTGGAATATTAAATTCCCATAGTGTCAGCTTTTTGCAGAGATGCGTGAAAAGGGCCACTAAAAGCCTGAATCTACAAAGACCACCAACAATCAGTGTATGCACAGGAAGGGGTGGGGGTGCCCTCCTCTATAGTTCTTATTATAGTTGTACAGACAATAAACTTAAAAAGTGTGCCAAAATCCTAATTTACTTACATTTGTTTACTAATACTCATGAGACTTGAGGAAACAGTTTTTTATAAAAATAACCTGTGTATTTTCTTGTTGATGTTTCCTTTAAAGAATTCAGCATACTAGAAAAGCATAAATTCATAAGGTATAGTTTAACTTTAATTGGTTTTCCCCTTGCCTTTTCTGCTAAATATAATTTTTTAATCCCCATTTTCTTTTGCTCCAAAAGTTCCTCTCTCCAGATGGTCGGAGAGACTGAAACACTGTCATCCTCTTGATGAAAATGGATACCCTCCCTGCCTCCATTTTGAAGCAGGCAGCGGCTCACAAAATTGGCAGTGAGCCTACAATGATATTCACAGGTCACAGTAAAAGAGAAAGAAATCCACCAATAAAATGGCAACAGCAGGGTTACCAAAAAATAACTCCTCCCCCCCCCCCATTTTTTACAGTGCACGTCAAATAAACACCCTAAGAAAAATTACATAATTACTCTCAGAACACCATGAATCAAAAACTAAGCATTAATACAAGGTTTAGGATTTCACAAAGGGTAGGTCCACAGAGACAGATATGGGAAAATATGCACACACATATAGACATCAAATAAATGCTACATATGCCCCACAGTGCCCTTGAAAATTGGGAAGTCCTGGAGACTGAACGAAATAAAAAACAAACCAGGAAAATCCACACATACTTTAGAAAACAAAGATTTTTCCTGAGTCATGGAGGGATATAAGACCTATATTTCATTGGCTATATTTCATTTTATTTTTAAATGTTTTTCATATTTTAAATGCATGAAGCTATTGGCCTCTATTTCCAAAAGGCTTACAATAAGGGGGGAATTTTTTTCAAGTATCCTTAAGAAACAAAGAATAAAACTTAAGCCAGGAATCCCAAAACAAATCAACGCTCTGTTCTGTCAAGCAAAATCCAGTATTTTCTTGAGAACTATACAACTAATAAACAGTTTGGGAAATACTACTACAATTTATTTAGAGAAGGTCTTGAGAGTAGGCTAAAAAAATAAAGGGGAAATTGAAAATTAGATCATCTCATTCTAATGACAGAATGAGGATAATAACACACACACACACACACACACACACACACACACACACACGTGTGCGCGCACGCTATAGCCTGTCAGCTATCTGGCCAGTCAGTATTGATATAAACTATGTATACTATGTGTTATCGACAAATTTCAGAAATCAATATTTTTACTATAAACTAAAAATAATATTAATTAAATTATCAAATTATATTTTAAAAAATTAAATCATTTTAGGATAACATATAGTTTAATTTTAATTACATATTCTACTACATTATCCTTAAACATGTACATTATTATGTCAACACCATTTGATGGCACCTGAAAAGGTTCATTTTTTTTCCTGATTTGGGTAGAATTATTTGAGATTTCTTTTGAGAGATAAAAACAAATCTTCAGTAATCTTACTATGAATTGTGATTGAGTCAAAGATTTAAGGGTAAGATCACTTACTCCAAAGTCATAAATGCTGACTGCATAAAAAAGTATATCTATGGGGTTTAAAAATGTTTTCAGGATATATTATATATATAATTTCTGCTTTTCTGACATTATAGCCAAATACAGACTCTTTAGATAAGATGAAAATCTCTGTTAATGAAAACTGGGCCATTGTTTAACAGCTTTTTTAAAAAGGCAATTTCTGCATATTTTATAGATTTTCTCTATGTCATAATTTACAGATCAGGCATCATGTTATTCCCTTTGCATTTATATACTTCATTTTTGTCATTGTAAAGTTATTTTTAAGGTAAGTGCTTTACACATTCGTTTATGTAAACAAACATTACATAGAACTATGATAGTTTTTAAAAATCATTTGCTTGGTTCAACCTTTCGCATTTTAATTGTAAGATAATTCAATCACAGAATAGTCAGTCAAAGCAGCTGCTCAAGATATGCAACTTGATCAAGATATACAACTATCAATTATTTTCCATTATTCAATGGTTACTTTCCTTAAATATGGAGGTGGAGGTATAAGATGATATTTGTAAAAACCGGAATGATCATAATATTCATACTTCAGTTCATCCTTAATGTTGTCACCCTTAATAACCTGGATGATCAGGGAGCTGCTTCATTATTTTTACTTCGGTCAACTATTTTGCTCATTTTTCAATCAAAATACTTCAGAGTATGGGTTTCAGTAAGGTATTTAATAGAGATACTAAATTCAATAGAAAAGCTCACCTCCATTTAATTTTAATTATTACTATGGTAGGTAAATAGAAAGTTAAATTTAAAAAAATTTATTTAACAAAACAATAACAAACATGCCAGATATCTTCAAATAGTTGGAATCATTTTTAATGACTAACACCAGAAAGTCAATCCAATGAAAAATGAAATAAAAATCTCAAACTCTAGTTCAATGTATTGAAGTGACTTCACTGATGAAATGAAGGCAGTCTAAAGGGAAACAAAAATGTACACTTAATTTTTCTCTGATAAGGCAGTTTAGATCAAGGTGACTTTTGGCATTCCAATCCCTTCCACAAGAGTAACTAAAAAAGCGAGAAACTTTTGTTGCAAAATTCAAAGTGGGGACACTTGGCCAAAGCTCACAGGTTGCAAGATTTTTCTTAAAGTACTTGTCTAATAAAACTTCATGGAAAACTAACAGCAAAATATTGTTAATATTCAAAGTAAATACCATTATCTTTTCTCTTACAATCCTGGATTTAAAACAAAATCGTACATGTTGAAATTCTGAGTTTAACAAAGTCTTCTAGATAACACTGAACTCTGAACTGATAAATTTTTTTAAAAAGTTTTAATTTTACACGTTTAATTTGTTATAATTTGAGAAATTTCATCTAATGTTCTTGATTATTCTTTTTGGAGTCATCAAAACCCCTCCAACAATATATGTTCTTTTAACTAGACCCTCCGCCTATTAGAAAAGAATAAAAACCAAGGCAAAAAAAAAAAAAAAAAAAAAAAGAAAGAAGAAAAAAAAAGAAAAAAAGAAAGGCAAAGAATGTACATCTATCTTACTTTCCCTCTTAGATGTTTTTATTTTCCTCTTATGGAAATTTATCAGTTTTACTTACGGAGATTAAAAAATAACAATAATTACCATTTATTTAGGCCTTTCAGGGAATAGCTTTTGTGTTAGGAACATATATAATTCCAATCTTAACGATTATACGAGATAGATATTATTAACAGTATTATTACTATTTCACAGAGCTGAAGTCTGGTGGTATGGGCTGGATCTGACTGCCAATTCCACCATCTAATAGCTATGCTATCTGGGGCCTGATACTTTAATCTCTCTGGTCTTCAGATTCCTACCTGTGAAATGGAAACGACAGTACTTACTGAAGTCCTTGTGAGATTAAATGATATAATGTGTGTAAAGAAACTAGAATGATACCTGACACATACTAAGCATGCAGAAAACATCAGACAATAGTGTTATTGTTAGGCTGCTGCTGTGTTTAAAAACTGGACAAAAGTGACTCAGGAAAGTTACACCACTTTTCCACATTAAAAAGTTAACGAGTAGTAAAGGAAGGATTTGAACAGGTTATCAAAGTCTATGTTCTTTCCATTAAAAAACAACTCCATGCTCTTAAAGGCAAAAAGGTACAAAATATTTATAATTATCAACACAAGTGTATGCTTTGGCCATAGTTCATAGAAATAGTCTTATTGGGGTGTGGGGGGGGGCGGTCTCATAATTACCTTTTAATAAAATAAAACGTGATAAGTCTTATTTATAGTGAAACCATTGCATGTTAATGTTAAATTGATTTCTGAAGTAGGAAGCTAAACTCTGAGGGGATAAAGAGAAGTGGCTACATATCATGTATCATGAGGTGTGAAACTGAGGAGGGCTGGGTGATAGTCACTAGGTTATACAGTAACCTAACATTGCTACCCCTTCGTGATTCTGTAAGTATCCTCCGAATATGTAATTTCCAAAGAGAATCAGAAAAACTAAAACGCTGAAACGGAGATTTCCAGGCCCTTAAAGAAAGTTGCCGTGTGCCCCATGACGAGCAGAAAACAGCGAAGCAGAATGTTCCTCAGACGCCCAAGTGTTAGTGAGGCTCACTTAATAGCTCAGCCCTTAGGAGATTTCACAGATACTCTAAACTGTGATAGTTAAACACTCAAATGCCAAGAGAAAAGAATGGCTCAGGGGCGGTGATACCTTCACATTGAGAAAAGGTAAAATGAACACTGTAATTCTTCTATATGACCAAGTTAAAGGGAGCAGACTCATAAAGAGTGGGGGAGATATACTTAGTAGAAGCATCTCCAGATAATGCAGAAATAGATCTGGCAGGATGGTAGAAATTACCCAGCTCCAGAGCCAGACCGACTCTTCAAATTCCAGCTCTCACAATTAGCTGTGAGGACGTAACAAAGCAATTTATCTCTCTGAACCTCAGTTTCCTCATTTGTCAGACGGGACTATTCTTCATTAGAGATAATACATGTCAAACATAATTTCTAATCTGATGTAGGCACTCAATAAATGATATTATTTACATCTTGTTGTAAGTGCTACTTATTGCTTACAGATATTTTTAATGTGTCTAGAATGATGCTGTCCATAGCCATTAGTAACATGTGGTTATCTGAATTAAGCTTAATTAAAATTAAATTGAGTTAAATATTCAGTCCCTCAGTCACAGTGGCCACATTTCAAGTGCTCAATAGCCACACACGGCCACTGGCTCTCGTACTGGACATCACCAACACGGACCTTTTCTACCATGGCAGGAAGTTCTATAGGAAGTGCTGGTTTAGAGTCCTGCTTGTTCATGAAGAATCCTACCTGGCCATGTGTGTCACCCTCTATTAGAGCGGCTATTGTAATAACACGAGCTCATTTAAGACTTGCTGCTCCCTTCAGGCTGCAAAAGTGAGAACCCTTCCGGTGGACTAGAGGGAGAGGCAAATTTCGATGTATTCCTCGTACCTAGCAGACTAAATGTCCTCACAACTAAATGTTGACATTACTGAATGACAGAATATTTAGATTTCAGTTTTATTTACTGCTTTTAGAGTTCCTTATACATTATTTAAAGTCCTTTGTATAACCATCTACCAAAATCTTTTTCTATCAAGCAGAACATTAGAGAAGAGTATCTGTGACCCCAGGTTTCTGGATGTGTAGGAAACAGAAGTAAGAAACTCTTTAACTGAAATTTTTCCCTTGACCTCTAATGTCTTTGGCAAAGGAACTGTAGTTCAACACTTTTCTTAGACAATAAAAGTCAAATAGATTTTTAACTTTTTCTGATCACACGTTTTCACATTATTGTTAATTGGGTCTCTCCATTCTACTCTCCATTTTTATTACTTCTTTTTTTTTTTTAATGCATTTTGTATCACTTCTTTACAGTTGTTCCTTTCCCATTCATGCAACTTTTCCACCTGCTGTCCTTTGTCTTGACTCTTGGCATCATATAGTTAAAGCTCAGATGAGTTCAACCTCATTTTATAAAATAGCAAAAACGAGGTTAAAGGGCTCACCCAAGGGCCCTAACAGAGCCCAGGGCTCCTCCTGACTTTTCGTCCTGTCCTCCTGGCAATCTCTTTTCTAAAGTTCTTTTTTTAAAAACAAAACAAAACAAAACAAAAACAAAAACAAAAACAAAAACAAAAAACAAAAACTTTATAACTTGTATATTCTAATGAACAGTAAAATGAGATGAAAGATAAACAGAGTCAAGTAGCAGAGTTGAGTAAGTTATAAGGTTTAAAGACAGTGAATAATGCTCAGGGGCATATAATCAACCCAAAAGAGTAAGGCAATAATCAACCCAAAAGAGCAGAAAAACCAAACAAAAAAAAGGCAAACTAAAGGAATAAAAATTATTCACCTGATGTGTTCTCAATATATATTATCAAGTCAAGGAATATTTACTAATGGAAAGAGAGTGGACTTCATTTCCAAATGATGGTTAAAGGTCAATTTGTATTATTATAACATAAATAGGAAATCTGTCTAGAGATAACACATAAATGTCTGCAGTATGTGGACAGACAGATGCTTAATTTTAAAAGGGAAAATTTCAGATGTGTTACCTGTTGAAATTGTGAAACTTTTATTTCTATTTAAATCACTTGAAGCTTTTATAGCAACTAACCAAATAGTTTTAAATGACTTAAAATAACTCCCATTATGAAGAATTCTTACTCAAACTATCTTTATTGGTAGTCTAAAAATAATGTTTTTCACAGTTATTTAAATGTGTGTAAAATGTACCATTCATGTATATGATATTCATATTTTATTTCTAAAAAGTAATGACCTATCTTCACTCTACCATACTGCATTACAACATATACATGAAAAAGAGAATGTATATGATCCCCTTAAAAGAAATTCCTTGAATATGTAATATATTTAGAACACAAATCTCTTTGAACATAAATTCCATACGCCCCATCACAAATATCACATGCAATTTTTCTACCCTTTTAAATATCAGCTGAGTTTTGATCTGTTCATGAGTAAATTAAGTCTGAAGCTAAGTCTGATAAATGAGTTACAGCCAAGAGTTTTATCCTTCTCAGACACCAAATTTCCTGTTCTGTGTTAAGTAGTAGTACAACTGTAAGAATTTAAATTCCCCTTCTTTATTCTTATCTTTATAGATCCAATTGTATAACAGAGAGATATCAAAAAGACCCAAAAGCAAGGAACAGGAAGGGGAAGCAGGGCCTGAATAAACCACAACAGATCGGGAGCTATGTAAGGACAAGGGATGGGCAAACTGCAGGCCATGCACTTCTCTACCAGCTTGAGGCAAGCTCAGGATGATACAGTAAAAGAGTGAGCTGGACCCATTTTTAAGTGTGTGCATCCTATATGCAAAGCATCCCAGGAGCTACAAAAAAATCTGGCATTCTTTATGGCCAAGCAGCTCTACCTTGTTCTTTCTTCTCTTCAAAGAGAAAGGCAAGGATATTCTTCTTATATGTTATTTTTATAGCTAGTTGCAGTATATTTTTCAAATCTCTAAATCAGATTTCAAATTAAAAAAAAAAAAAGAGTCCATATAGCCTTTGACATGTCCAGAAATTTACAAGGAAGAAAAAATCCCGCATCAATTAAAAAGACTGTGACTCGCCAATAACTGTATAACAATATTATTGTAATTTAAATCCACAGAGTGTGCTGTTTTTTCAGAAGTATTTTCAATGTGTTATATTTGCAAGCCTGAGAAATAAAAATGTCAGGAGAGGTATGATTAGGTTCACTCTGCTATGATATCATAGATATAGCATGTTTGAGATTTTAAGTTGTTCTTACGTATTATCCTACAACCATCTCAGATATGTAGTAAGTTGCCAATTAGAAACAAAGAGGTAATTTATTATGGAATCACAGCTTAATACTCTCCAGAGCTGGAAAAGGACCTAGTCCCAATGCCTGCCAGCCCCAAGCCCTTGTCGCAGTTGTCATGATAAAATGATGACAATGATAAAAATAAGTAACAGTTTACGACATGCTAGACACTATTCCAGTAAAATTGTGCATATAATCATTTTGTCTTTACACTAATCCTATTGTTTTAGCATCTCAATTTTATAGATAAGGAATCTGAGTCATAGAGAGGTTAAGTAACTTGCTCAAACTCAGACAGCTAAGTTAAGTAAAAAGAAATTGGGATTAGTGTTCTTTTTTTAGAGTTTGAGCTTTTAACCACTACTCTGCTTTATCTCTTGATAGCAAAGGCTTCACTCCAGGATGTTCACAGCCTCCAAACAAAACCCGGCTTTGTAGAATCCTGGGTCCCATATACTCCCTCACCATTTAGCAGCCAAAGGCCTGAGAATGCCGTTTTGCCTGGATGGAAGAACACAAGGTGATCTCGAGCAGGGAAGCACAAAGGAGCTTCTTGTGTGCTGTTAGAAGAGGACCATCCATCTATCTTCCAGATATGGAGTCGAGCACAGAGGCAGAAGGTATTCAAACTCTTATTTAATAACGCTAAAGACAGAGGTTAAGTAATCTGCTGAGAGCTACACTGGGCTTTAATGGTGAAATACTAGGACACTAAACTGATAAAAAAGCATCATGTTATTACTTAGAGCATTCGAACGAAGTGTGAATATAGTCCCGTCTAATGTATACTAGCCTCTGGCTCCAAATACTTCTTTTTATTTTTTACACCTGCATTTCTCTTGCTCTTGGCACTAACTAAGCAGAGAGCGTATGTTTGCTATTAGTTTCAACGTGATATATCATAGGAATGTCCACTGCCAACATTATTAGCACCTTGGCCCTCACTGAGAATGCCTTAAACTGATTAAGTTACACCTGGCTAAAGAACTCTTGAAACAGTTAATTGTGTAACATTTGGTCCAGGTGAAGCCTGACTTCTTCCTGGTTACATTCCTTTTGTTACTCATTCACGTGAGAACTGGCTTCATCACCAGCCTCAGGACTGGCACAGATAAAGGACTGTAGATATTAAGCGCATCACAACTCTTTAGTATGTTCTAAACACCTAAGTCGTTTCCAAGCTTTTATTTATTAACTGCTCATCAGAAATTAAAGGTAATGTTAAGAAGCAACTTATTATTTCTCTTATTATCTTAAATCTTAAACAGATGTAACTAAATTATTTAAATCTCTGTTTATAGCTACACATCATGTTCGTGATTGTCAATTATTTCTAATGGATCATCTCCCATCTCAATACTATTTTTGTCTCTTTGGCTACCAATTCTTTGCTTTATTTAGATGACAGCTACTATTTATCAGGAGGTGTTAGAACATCAAAATAGTGTTGGTTATTTCTGCCAATAAATAGCTCTGTGACCTCTGTAGGCATTGTTTCATCAATTAAATGAGGGAAGCATGTTTTTCAGATGACAATAAATTCTAAGATGCTACAATAAAAAAAGAAATTAATTTTAGGTTTATTCCAATGTCGATTATCATTAATTCTCCTATACCCCATTGAATGGTAAGTAGGCCTGCTGGGGAGAGGCAATCGCAGGAACGATAAGGTGCAAAAAAAGCATAATGAGAAAATGTGCAGGTGAGCTGTGAGCTGTGTGTCTAGTTCCTGGCACAGCATAGGCTCAAGTAATTACTAAGAGTATGCAAGAATGAGTGATCAAACACAAGACAGACATCAAACTAATACGACAGAAAGAAAATACTCATTGGTTCTGACAAAACAGATTTTAGCTCATTTCATTTCTCTACGTGTTTTAGGGCCGAGCTTTCTTTAGAAGGTGGAGGCAATTACCTATAATAGCCCCTAGTTAAAAGTTCTGAAAGTACCATTCCCCACCCTTATCCCTTTGAACCCAAGTCCATAGGTTGATGCCTAAAATCTAGTGCTGAAATCCTTCAACGGATGTTAATTGATGAGTTTTAAAAAGGGATCGAAATAAGCTCAAATAAGTTTCAGTACTATTGGGATAAACAAATTAATTTCATTTCCGCAGACCTTAGTCAATGGATATTACTATAAGGGGTAAAAGCCTACATCCCTGGAAAAAAAATTCCATGGCCATAAATCTGCTCTCCAACCATCTCCATTATCCCCCATCTTGGGAGATGCTGTTCAAGGCTGTAAGTAGTCACTACACTTGGATGTGATGACATCTCATCTTTTCTCAAAAAGTATTTTAAAGTACTAATTACTTTTTAGTCTGATCTTGTGCAATTCAATGTGTTCATCCCTCCCCCTCCAATGCCAAGTGTCTTTAGTGCTGCGTTTGCATATGATCATCACAGGTGCCCAGAGAGCCAAGCATTTCTCCGTACACGTTCCATCCCAGGAAGCAAGAGGGATTAGGAAAAAGTTGTGTGAGACAAAAGCGGAAAGACTTACTTTCAAGAACAGAGACCTAAGCAAGAATGAAAAGATAGCGAGACCAAGATTCGAATAGATATTGAAAAGACAAGCTGTATATATACTCAGAGAAACGATTCACGGAAGAAGAAATGTACTTCTCTAGATAACTTCTTTGACCTTGGAAGAAAATTAAAAGGAAATTTGGTGAAATTCTATGATTAATCATTATAAAAACTTTGTATCTCCACACAGTATTTTGAATTATAAGGCCTCCCTGCATCCATTATTACCTTATTTAATAATCATTTTGGGGAGGTTACCCACAAAGTACCATCTCACCCATCTTATACATTAAGAAACAGAAGGTCAGAGAAAATGCCTTCCCTTCCCATGGTTCTATGAGGGCTATACCCTAGGCCTTTTCCCTCTAAATCCCAGGTCATAATTGTTAGCACTTAATCAGAACATCCCTCCAAATCCCCTACAGTCCAATGGATCTGGAGATTGAATTTTCATATTAGTAAATGATATCTACTAATGCTAAGTAGAGTTACAGACGAACTCTACGCTGGATTTTGAAGCATCAAACTCAACTTTGGGTGCTTCAAACAGATGCCTTCATCTTCTGCTTACCAAGAGAATTGTTACAAACAGTGACTTTTCAATCTGGTAGTTTTGAACAGGAATCATTGCCATGGTACACTGTAAAATTATTATCCCATCCTCCCTTTCGCAAAGCTGAAAAAAATATGAGCTATCTTTTTTTTTTCTGTCAAAACATATGGCCCTATCCACTTTGAACTGAAAACAAAAGCATGAAATAAACCAAATGTATAACTATGTGGCATGGATTGAAATAAATTTTTAAAATGTATGCAAATTGTCAACATCTATGTCCAACGGGGCCACCTCTCTAGCCATTCAAATACCTCCCCCGCCCCCGCCCCTGGCCCAGGGCAAACTTTTAGGTAAAATCAGCCAGCAATATTTCACTGATTTAATTCATAGCAGAGCTTCTAGCTAGCACAAGGCCAGGTGCTTTGGTACATTAAAAAATAAAATAAAATTAGGAGTCCAGAATTTTCATTAGGAGCTAGTTGAGAGATTTAAGATGTATAACAAGCAACTCGAAAATGTATGAAAGTGAGTAATATTTTGTATAAAATGTTTATTTAAAAGAAATGTAAAAGGAATTATCCCATTAGGATAGGGTTATTTAAAGAAGACTTCTTAAAGGAGGAGAGGAATTAATAAAGGGCCATAATATTCTTGAAATAGGACTGGGTAATAGAAGAACGTGTGGCCAAAAATAAATAGTTCATATGTCCAGGCACATCGAAAATATAATTAAGTTGACTTTGTCTAATATTTAAATTTCAGAATTTTTTTCACTCGATCTATTTTTTCTTAATTTTAAAGATCTGCTGCTGGTTAAGTAAAATATATCTCTGGGATAATAAGGGCATAAATAAATATAAACAATAGTAATTTCTTGAACAACAAAAATTATAGTAAGAACGCCCCTTTGATTTCCAAGAAATGAAACCTTTGATAACTACATTACTTTGTTCAATTTTGAATCTTTAAAACAGAAATGTAAAATCCTGATGATTGCTTAACCTTAATATAAGGGAGGAGGTTTAAATTCACAATGTTGATGAAATTAATGAGAAAATGTTTTACAAGAGGCACACCACAGTTTTACATAATAAAAGGCTCCAAATTGGTATCTTTTTTTTTTCTTCCTTGATAAATTAGTATCTAGCCAGAACTTAAGAGAAATAAACAGAACGGTTAAAAAGAAGCAAGGAATGTTCCCCTTTTTCTTTTTCCTGATGAAGAAACATCCAATAAATATATAGTCCTCAGGGCACATTAGGTGCTCTGTCCAGAACTTTTTAATCTCTAGATAGATCTGGAAATTCGTTTCTCGTCTCTTGATAGATAAGATATGTATATAGTATGCGTGTGTGTATGTTTGTGTTTAGGAAAAAATTTAAAGTTTATAAAACTTAGCAGCAGCAGGATGGGAAGAAACTGCTTAATGGGGATGGGGGTTCCTTTGGGGGTGATGAAAATGTTTTGGAACTAGATGCGTGTAGTGGTCGCTCAACACTGTGAATGTGCCAAATACCACTGAATTGTTCACTTTAGTAAAAGGTTATTTTATGTTATGTGAATTTCACTTCAATTAAAACAAAACATTGTACCAGGCTCATAATTTGTGTTGTCCTTCACACACACACACACACACACACACACACACACACACTCAATTAGAGAGGAGCCATCTGTAGGGAAATGGTATTCCAGTAGCAGAGAGGACCAATAAAGGGCAATATTTCTTAAGCAGTAAGACTTGTCATCAGTTACTAGATGAAAAATTTAGGTAAATAACGTAGCCTTTATCAGGAGAGGAGATCTCCCTCGCACTGAAATAAAAACCGCTCTCTCACCAAAGTCACTCATGATCTCTTGTCAGCAAATTCAGTGTCCTTCATTCTACCAAGGAAATAAATTTATGGTTCTCCCTCATTGCCAAAACTGTCTTAGGTGACAGTCCCATTGTCTTAAAAGAGCTGACCAGCTATAGAAAATAGTCCCTACTGTGCCCTAAGGAACAGGAGGCTACTTTTTGAGTTTTGACTCTTATCACTAATTAATTGACCATAGGTCATTCAGCCTCTCTCAATCTTATGATATTCATTTGGAAAATCAGAGCTTAACTTCTGCCGCTACATAGATATTCAGTACAAATAAAACAAGATCACACACTGAGAAAGCACATTGAAGAGTACAGCCCTCAAGGTCATTTAATTTGTATAGCATGTTCAGCATCTAATCATGCTTCAAACATATTTTTGATGGTGATGAGCCTGTTTTCTTTAACAGAAAACTTCTTGATATGTGGACAACCTATTCATCCCTTTTTTCTAATGAGTACAAATAGCAATGCATTCTAGTGGTGTAATATAGACAGGATTATGTACCAAAAAACTTTTGGAAAAGAGAGAGCTTAAAACATTTTAACTGAATATATTTAATCTTAAAATTTTCCAGCACTGTGTTTCAAAATTTGTAACTTATAAGAATTACACACACCTTATTTCCCATAAAATACTATGGGCTCAAAAGCAATGGTTTACCCACAGCGAGTGACCAATAAATATTTATTAAGCAAACAAGGGAGCAGCCAGAGGAAAAGAGGACCGGTTCTTTCCTTCACTTCCAAAGTTTACACAGCAGATTTTTTGGTTTTGACAGGCCTTATGAAACTATGCTTTAGGGATCTTTGTTGAGAAGATATGTCCTCAGAATTGTAATTGACTTCTTTAAGGTACTGCACGTGAGCGCGAACCCCTGCATGATACCAGGAAAAAGATGTCACACGGAGATAGCACAGATGTGAAAGATACAATGCCGTGATTCCACAGATGTCCAGCATTAGATGTGCAAAATTTCTCAAGGAACTCGTCCACGTAGAATTTATGAGTATTTCTGACTTGCTATATGTGTGCTATCTGTTCCCTGGTTTCTGTGTCCAGATTTTTAAAAATAAAGATTGCTTGAAACTATGACAGAGACTCAGTCTGTAACTTTAATTTCTGAAAAAGATTGAGAAACTTAAAACAGCACGTCACAAGCAGGTTAAGACCACACATTAACTTTTCATAGTGTTTTCTACTATTTCCATTTGATGGGAGCTCAGAAACAGATTGGACTGTGAAGAGGAGGTATAACATAGAATACAAAACTCCAGCTGCATTTACCACTTAAAAACTCTCCCTTTTCAACCTGCCATCTAATTCCTTCTATTCTTTCATGAATTTGTTCAGGTCCCACTTCAACTGATTGGTCTGCACAGCTCACTTTGCCCTTTGCACATTTCTAACTTGTATTGGTGTCTTCTGTTTTCTATTTATGGTCTACTTTCCCAAACATGTTCCAATTGCCTGAGGTGTGTGTCTCATTCTTTCCATCACTTTATCTGCTAGACAAGGTGCCTAATGCTCGTTTTCCAGTGATGATGATATAATGATGTCAATGATGATAGACAAGCTTCTTGCCATGCCTTTTCACATTTTTACCTTACTTCCACACCTGGGACTCTAATGCACCTGCCCTAAGCTCCTGGATATTGCAGCCAAATGCCATTTTTATCTCTCAGTAACATCTGACACTGTGGACTACTTCCTCCTTCTAGTCAGATCTGCTTTCCCCGTCTTCTGTGACTACGTCTTCCTGATGTTCCTCCTAGCCCTCTAGACTTTTAAATTCAATGACCTCTTGGGCATGTCCATTTGACAGGCTCCTCATTATACTCATGATAAAATCTAAACTCCTTTACTGGGCACGCAAAGCACTTTATGATCTGGCCACTGTTTATTATTTCAGTGCCATCTCTTACTATTATCGTTTTGCAGCAGGGCCGCTCGCCGGCCTGACTACGTTTGGGTTATGACGTATGCCATTCTTTCCTTTGATCCAGTTATTACTGTTGCATTTTTGTCTACTTAATTTCCACTCATCCTTGGACCTCACTTCCTGCAGGCCAAATAAATGTGGGATAGGTGCCCCGCCTCTGTCTACCTATAGCAGCCTATACTCCCCGACTGGTGCATAATCAGACTAAAGATAGCTGTAAGTTTACTTGTCTAATGTCTGTCTTGTTCAGAGCTATATTCCAGCACCTGACTCACGGTAACAGTTCAATCTGCCTATCACTTTTTGAGCGAAGGAATTAGGAAAAGGACATCAAAATGTTTTTTTAAACAACCAAAATAAGCAATCCTTAAATAGGAAAGATGAAATCTACAGCCTCTCTATAAATTCAAACTGATAATCTCAGGTGATAGTGCTGGTGCAAAGAACAGATAGATACAGGATTACAACCAAGTGCACGTCAGTGACTTACATTCAGCAGGAGAAGCCTGAAACTCTGGATGTTTTCAGTCCCTAAATTTGCCTGTATTCAGCTCCTGTACTTAAAGCTAGATGCTGAGGAACAAGGTATCAAGGAGAGGGGATTTGAGGGCACTAAGGACACTGTCACTGTCCCAGGACTTAGAATCCCTAACGTTAGCTCTCTCAAATGCAATGTGAGAAAGAGAAAGCAAACTTCCACTGCTTCCAAGGCCACACAGCTCAGTAATGAAAAGAGCAGGATCTCTGAGGTCATGATCTAAGCTTGGCAGTGCACAGCTGGGTCCCCACAGTAATGCCAAGAGAGGGTACCGTTCATCTTCATGAGGTTCTTTACCTGTGGTGCTTTATCATTGATTTGATAGGCAGCATCAACTTCAGGGCCAGTTTCTTAATAATGATGCTTTTCTTCTGCTATATACCCATTCCACCAAAGAGGGTCATTCCAGTATGACTGTTCCTAAGGTAACATGATCTGTGGTATTTTCTAAAATAGTCTGCCGTGAGCCAACTGGGTGAGAAAATGCTAAGATTTGCATTTCCTTGAAATGTGATGCTATTTTCGAACTTCTAATTGAAAAACATTTAAACTGCAAGTAATTAAGTGTTGGGGAGCACACCAAAGGTGGCTCAGGTTTAGGCACATGGTAAGCTGATGTGCCACTGAATTGGGATAATATTATGAGTGGGGAAGCCGAGCTGTGCTTTGTGTTTGTTCAATGTCTCATACAATGTCATGGGCTCAGCAAAAACCAAAACACATTTTCTCAGCACTTCTATTTTTTAGCTCATATGTATTTCGAGAGTAACTTAATTCATATGTTTCTGATTTATTTACATGCAAGTCATCAGAATGTTGTTTTGTATGAACTATTTGATGTCTAGGAAGCCTGTTGAGTTTTTCCTTTGAGGTTCTCCCCTACCCCCTTAGGATCAGGAAGTCATAATTTGCAAAGAGTAAAAAAATAAGAGGCGGGGAAAGCTCATCAGAACCCCCAATATTTTTTCCTCAAAGGTTCAAATTTTGTTCAAAAGGTGGATGGCGTGAAGTCTGAGTATAATTCTGTAGTTGGCAGACTCGGTCTTTTCCTGCTCATAATTGGCATGGCCCTTCTCCATATTTGTAATGTCTTCCTTGTGGACACAGCAGTGTATATTTGCAGTGTATGAACAAGAACAGACCCTGAAGACAGGCAAGGAGCTCTTCAAAGATTAAGTGAATGCATTCTGTACCTAGGGCCTGTGGCAGAGGCCGGGGGGTGAGGGGAGGTACGGGGACGGGTGGCGGGGCGGTGGGGGGGGGGTGGGGGGAGGGGGGAGGGCCTCAGCATTCAGAGAAGAGAGTAGTTTTCACCTTTCCTGGATGGTCCTGAGAAAACAAGTGCAACTTTTCATCCCATTAAGAATTTTGCAGGCCTTCTCTTTCCCCAATTTATAAAAACAACTCCGATTCAAGTGTGATCTAGTAGTTGTTTGCATACATTTAAAAAAAAAAACAGCATAACATAATTTTATAAATATTTCACTGTGAGTAACTACAAGCTAAAAAAAGAACACTAGTAATTTTCAGGACTTCCAAGGACAGAGTTTGAGGATCCCTACAGTCAGACTTTTGACGATGCAGGTTTTCTTTTTTTCTTTTAAAAGGATTCAGAGACCATATATTTAAGCACATGCAGTGGTACTTTTCATCTCTAGCACTGTTGCTATTTATATAACTTCGATCATTTCAAAAGACACTATCGAATATAGTAATCCTGTAGAAAAATGAATCAGATTTTAATAGTAGTGGATTAAAAAATAAATAAATAGTACACGAAAAAAATTGCCTCCTCTGCAAGCTTTCCTAAATTTCAGTCCGAAAACCAAATTAATGCTAAGCAAGAAGCATATAGCTAGTATCTAACACTATCTCATGCCTCTGTAGTGTGTCTCTAAAGTGTAAACCCACATTCTCATCAGATTATTTGTCCTCTGTTGGGGGGACAGATTAGAAATGCTGGTTAATATGGGAAGAACTAAAAGATTTCTACCTATACCACCTTTCAAAGCTGAGATATCTCTCTCCCCTAAAACTCTTTTCCATTTTCTCATTTCAAAACCAGAATGGTGTTAGGGCTGAGAAGATTCAAAAACTCTTCTCAAATCAAATATCTCTCCAGCACAGCTGCTGTTAAGTGACCGACCCAACGTGTTCTAAGGTAGATTAACAACCCATACGATATATTATTTGCTACGAGTTTCCAATACTATATATTTCAGGAAAGTAATATATATATATATTTTTAAAAAATCACCAAATTGGTCTTCTCAGCACACTACTCTTTGAAAGCAGCTAATATAGCATGAACAGCAAGTAGAAATGCTAAGTCTTAAGCTGTCAAAATGATGGGTGATTTAAGGTTATAATATGTATCCATTAAATACCAGTCAAATAAATAGCCAGTATTAAAATATGTTCCTAGAGCAAAGCAATTAATCACTTGTTGCTATAAATTCAAATAGCTCAGAAGACAAAATTTTATTAAGCTGTAAGAAGATTACCAAATAGCAAAATATAATCATTACCAAGACTGATTAAAAAAAAAAAAAGACATGATCATTTAGCAAACCAATCTGTATATTAGGAGAAGAAAGCTTGAACAAAGAAAAAATGTAGTCTTAGGCAAATGTCTTAAGATGCAGTCAAATAAAAATATGGTCAGTTTTCTCTACAGAGTCTAACATACAGACATATCTCTACAATTTAAATCAATAATTTATGTTTTAAGTTTTTACCACTTCTTAATAAAGATCATGAAATACTGTAATTAGGCTTCAATAGGTGGCCTTTAGAACTAATAATTCATCTCACATTTTAAAAACTTTTATGGATACTATATTATCTTTTGAAACCATATAAATTACTAATTGTGAGTACTATTTTGAAATGCAATAGCTGAAATGAAAAAGGCAGTCTCAAGGCCTACCCATCTGTAGAACAGATTACAAGACATGTGAATTTGAGAGCATTATAGAAAAACGTTACTTTGGAAAAAAAACCAAAACAAAACATTTTCATGGGTAGCATTAAAAGTGTCTATAATGTTCTTTTCCCCTCTTTGCCTCTCTGCTCCCCAGTACTAGACCTTCCCTTGGCAAACTCGCAGATGCAATTCCTGCTGAGAAGCAGTAATGAGGAGTCTCTCCCTGGGTACCCCCCACCGTCACAAATTGAGTAAGAGAGAAGTTACTGTGTATGGGAGAGATGGGTCTCTTAACATCTCCCTCCGCACGCAGACATACACACCCACACTGGCTTTTTCATTTCATGGCCTGAGATGCCCGGGAAGACAGGACCTCAAAGAACGGTTGCCCCTGTACAGCACAGGCTAAAGCAAATTCAAAGAGGTGTTTTCTGAATGAAACACACACACAGATATATTAATCTCTATTGCTGCCATTTTTCAGCATCATTTCAATGTTTAACAACCTGAACTAATAGCCATTTTAAAACATGCCCCTCGTTTCTAGAGGGAACCCACTCCCCACCACCCATTTGTTTTTTAACTTCAGCATAATCCTGATCATCCTGATGGACTGACCTGCTCTGGGATTTTAACAGAAGGGCAGACAATTATTTTGTTTGTTTTAATTGAAGGTCCTTAATGTGGGCCACATGTTTCTGGTGGAGATTTGAAAGTCAGAGGAGGCAGGGGCAAGGAATGCAAAGTGGTAGGGAGCTGGGGGGGGGGGGTGGGCGGAGTGGGGAGGGGCTGGATGATGAAAAGACCAGTTCCACAAGCGAAGCACATTAGCAACCCAGAGTGGAAAGGGCCGGAAGGAAAACCCACCCACCTCACCCCTGCGTTCATTCTATCAACCTGCAATTGCTGCAATCAAAACCATATGTCGGTTCTTCCAGATCTTTCTCACAGGACAAACATGCAAAGGGCCTCAGGCCTGGCGTTGCCATCAAATGGTAATTGATACCATATGAGCCACAAAATAGAAAAGCACATGCGAACAGCAACCTCTCCCTTTGCACCCCCACCTCCCAATCCCCTCCTCAGCCCCTTGAGAGGGATGAAATTGCAGGTCTTGCCGGGCTGCTAAGTGCACTGTGCACCATGAAAAACAAGTGTATGTGGCTCCGGTAACCACCTGTAAATCAGAGAAAAAGGAGAGTCCACTAGCCAAGAGCTAGTCCCAAAGAACAGGCGAAGGTGAAAGGTCACTGCGGGTTAATACAAGGTCATCCATCATGGGGAAAAATGAGCACAGGTGTGAAGCAGATCACAGGCCTGCAAGCGGGGAACGACCTCCTGGTCCCACAGCACATCCGGCCTGGAGAAAGCCAGTTCCTGCTAAACCACATCTGTCTTCCTCTCCCGCTGCAAGTGTGATAGTGGGAACGTGGAAACCACTCCCAATTACAGGGCAATTAGAAGAGAAGGGACTCCAATCCCGTATTTGCCGGTCTGCTTTTTGGAACCTCTTTTTGCATCCCATTGTTCGCACGGAAGGGAAAAAAAAAAAAAAAGAAAATCAAGAAAACCCACTGAGCTGGAGATCCTGGCAATTGCGGGTTGAATGTAATACAGTAGGTACAATCCGTCTCTTATTTCCACCGACACTGACAGAACCACAAGTAGCGCCCGGCTCTTGCCTCTGCATGTATATATTTTCTTATTAACTCGATCGGGCAGAAATTTGCAGAGATTTGTTTGGATTTAGAAGTCACAACAGAATGTCAGTTTTACAAACCAAGGCTCATTCTGTGGTGAAATGAACAGCTCTGGACCCCACCATTCACCGCACACCGCTATTTGTTCCAATTCCTCTAGCAGCCGCTTCTGAACAAACAACTGACTTATTCTAAACACACTCCCTGCGTCTAATTTTTCTTCCTTCTGCCTATCCCATTATATGTGATATTTTAGTCTTATAGATCTTATGAAGTTTAAATATTTTCCAGATGGGACCAGGGAATACAGAACCCTGTAAACACTCTAAGTTATAAAAAAGGACCAACTAAATACTTAAAACAGAATAGGAAAGCGATACAACGTTCTTCTTTTGCGAGCAGTAACCCTGCAAGTTAACACTGCAAATTGTAAAAAGGGGGGCAGATATCCACTCCTTTTCTTCTCCCAAATTCTCAAGGACTGACTGATTCATCCTTATTTAGGTCCTATCTATTTATATCTTTTCTAATTAAAATGATTCCCAAAAAAGATGATTTAAGCTCAATTTACAATTCAATACATCTCAATGGTAAGAAAGAAAACCATGGTTGTAACCGAATGAAAATTTCATTGTCCCAGAGGGAAAATAAATAAGGTCTGTCGATTCCACCCGTTTGCCCAGATTTTCAGCAGTTGTCTCTTCCTAAAAGTGTCTCCACAAAAGCCCTGCACAAGTGGCATTTTCCAAGGATCCTCAGCCTAGAGGCAAGCCAGGAACATTCGTAATGACACTCAGCAACGACCCAAGAGGAAAGGAAGTGAATAAATGAAGGGGTAAAGTAACGAGGGCAGCAAATTAAAATGAAAGTTCTGGTGAATGGCAGGGAAGAAAGAAGTAAGGCAAAGCACATGGGCAGCGAACAAGCCAAAGCAGCACAGTGGAGCTGAAAAGGTGTCAGACCAGGCAGGCTCGGGATAATCACTTTGGGGAGACTCTGACCTTACCTCTGCTTTCCCTTCGTGGTCCAGTCAACATAACCCTGTCTCTGAGCATCTGCATTGTTTAAATTTCATCCTGTGGTGTTGTTTGCTGATTGGTCAGACACAGCTGACAGCATCACAACTGCAATCTGACAGACAAGGAGCAAGCAGGACCACAGCACAGGGCTCATACTAGGAGGAAGAGAGGGAACTTCATGCTGCCTATATGAAACTCAGACCCACAGCTGTGTGCGGAAAGGCCTGCGGCTTGCCTAGGGGTGGGAGGGCCTAGGATGAGCCTGGGAGGAGGGCACGGAAAAGGGGAGGTGAGATGAGCACGGCCACCCAAATGACCAAGCACAAGGTTTCCCCCTGGACCTAGCTGCATCTGGACCACGTTTAACCGCGTCCCTCTTGCCACTCCCAGATCCTGCTTCCTCCCTGGATTAGAGGGGGCTTCTCTTCCTGAGAGCCTTCTGTGTAAAGGTGGGTGTGTTTCTGGTTTGGGATTTCGTCGTTGTCCCCTCACTTATTTTTCAAAAATTCTGACATTTTCCAGAGCGTACAGAAGTTACTAAAGAGAGGCTGTGCTAGCTGACAAAGGCATCCCATCCAATTTTTGCTGTGAAGAGGAACGACTTCCCCTTTAATGAAATTCTTTAACTATCTGACAGCAGTAAAGCAAAAAGGGAGAGAAAAAGACAAAGGTTGGAAGGTATTTGGAAATGGTGACACTGCTGGAGAAAATGGAACAGAGAGAAAGAAAGAAAATAATTTGAAAATGGGAAGAGGGAGGAAACACCAATACCAAGTTATAGATTATGTCTTCATTCTGACCCAAGTGTCTATTTCTGTCCTGACCAGCAGGAGCCACTGAAAGCAACATTGGTTGGCCAAATAGATCACCCTCTACTCTCCCAAACTTGCTCCCAAAGTGTGTACACACACACACACACACACACACACACACACACACACACACTCCTGGCCCAGCCTACTGGCCAACAGGCATAATTGAATTTACTTGTGTAAATGAAGAACTAGTTTCCCTCTTGATAATTTACATGTAGGGTTTCATTTCGAATTAAGAGTCAATCTGAACACTTGCCTTCATGTCCCCACACCCAGAATCACGACTGCAGAATTTTAAAGCCCAAGATGAATTCCTCGGTGTTCAGTAAACAAATTTCTTCTTTCCCAGCATTATTTGTTAGCAGAATTTTGGGAACGATATCATTCATTCACTATTAATTACAGCAAAAGATGTAAGGTAAAGTGAGGATAATGAAGTAATTAAAAAAAGAGATGAATAAAAGGGCAGGAAATCAAGGATAAAATAAGAGCCCAAGAGATCATGTCATTAAAACTAACCAGTTAAATAAACAGAAAAAGGATTATGATGCTTTGGCTGGGGGGAAGGAAAAGGTTAACACAACATGAAAATCAAGACTTAATAAAAATTAATCCTTGAAAAACACCACCACTGATCTAACAATTTGGAATAGTAAAATGGCAAAAACAGGGTAAAATAAGTCCATCTGGTTCAAAATAAAATAATCTTCACCCAAAAAAGAAAAGGAAAAAAAAATCTCATTTCTTTCCTTCATTTGAAAACATTAGTTATATGGAACTAAATTGAAATAAAGCTACAAAGACACACCACTGAAATAGGAAGAAGCAAGAAAGGGTGATTTGCATAAAGGAATTTTATATGAAAATGAGAGAAACAAAGCAGGAAAAGAAATGAATGTAAGTAAAACTAGAGGGTCGACGTGAATAAAGGAAGTTCTGGGCAGGAGAAGCTCAGGGAGAAAGAAGTGCACAGAGGGTCTGGATTCATTCAGAGAAGAGAAACATGATGTGAATGAAACACACTAGGCAACTATACTGAACAAGGAAAAACATGAATAAGAACAGAGTAATGTGATATGAGGGCAAGAGTTAGAGATAATGTAAAAGAGATCAAATAGAAATTGGGAAAACAGAATATGGTTCGTCAAAAACAAAGGAAGTGCTTTAGGAGTTACAGAATTATAAATACAATTTTGCCACAGGTATATCATTTCAAAAATGAACACAGCCTGAGAAGGCGATATGAAAACAATTTCATGCATTTTTAAACCCACTTTCTAACTTTAAAAAAATTTCCCTAATTCCCAGGATCTGTTTGCAATTACATGAGACAATAAAAGTATTACACAAGGGCCTTAATTTTTACTCAATTCCGTGTCAGAAATGAACCTAAGCCATGCAAACGATATTTTTGTGGCACTTTTCATTACCCATGACATCCAAGGTACCTGGTCTCTTAAAGGAACAGTCATGCAAATAGCTTGCCCAAGACCAAAGGCAATCTTATCATCATTCAAAATGCTAAAGCTACCCAGGAATCCATGAACTCGTTCTATTAAAGATGAGTCAAGAAAAGGTCATTTGAGAAGAAGGCATTTCTAGCACGAATCCTGAGGCTCTGAGCAGCCTTTCAAGCTCCTGGCCTGGCTTTGTAACTCAGCAGAGCATCGAGTTGGTTTCACTGATAAATCAATAATTGCAGATTTGGTGGGAAAGTCTACAGTTCTACAAAGCAGGAGGGGAAGCCGGGTGACAGGAGTTTCAGGTGCTGAGACACAATAAAAACAATGAGGAAAGAAATGTTTGCTTTTTATGTCAACTGAGATGTCAGTACCCATTAATAAATCTATCTGCTAAATCTACTCTTATTCATGTGGGACATCACCAATTTAAAGTAAAATAAATTATCTTTAATTAAATGGAATTGTCGTCTTCCTCCTGCTATCATCCCCAATTATTACATTCTAATCAGCCCTTTAGGGAGAAGGCAAGAGAGAATGCTGAAAGGCACATTTGACTATAAACAATTTCTCTTTCTGTCAAGTGATAAAAATTTTATTTTAATTATTGTTTATAACTATAATTTTGGGATTTAAGTAATGAAAATTAGAAAAATTTTATCATTTTTTTTTTGGGGGGGGCGGGAAATGCTACGTGGTCAGTTCCAAAATTTCCTTCTAACTCTTTCTCTGTGAACATTTCAGAAGTCAGAGAAGCCACTACAGACTAAGCAAATTATCTATTTAAACCTAATCTATTACTTTTATTTTCAGCACAAAAGTGCCAGTTTTAATTAATACTTTAAAATATATAACACTAACTGAATGCCAGCTATGGTATTTTTAGGTTGTTAGGCTTTTGAAAACTGAGCTTACTAAATGGTACCAATTTATGTTTAGACAAGAATGGCATGTACACTTTAAATATTAAGACATGTAACTGTATAAAAGGAACAGACCGATTTACTTACAAATATTTAGTGATTCTCTCCGTCCCAGTTTCCGGCTCCCCCACATCCCTTCTTTTTTTTTTTTTTTTTTTTTTGACTGCACCAAAATTCTGCGAAAACCGGTGTGTTTTAACCTAGTGCTCTATATGAAAGACACTCCATCATCAGTTCTCATATTGATGTAATAGTGTCCTCCCCCCCCAATGGTGAAATTAACAAGCAAATTAAGTAATGTCTCAACCTCACCCTAAAGGCACAGAGGTGAAATAGTTTCCCAAGAGTAATAAAGAATGAATTGAGGGGCAGCTGAGTGAAATCTCTGCCTATATGTTGTAATGGTGCCCAGCCCACCTTTCTCCCCAACCCCGGCATGGTTTTTATTTGTTTGTTTCACTTTTTATATAACTGTGGACTTTTCGAGGGCGGGGAGTTTTCTTTTAGCCTTCCATGTAACAAAAAAAATTAACCACTGAAATTGGGAAATTTACCTTCAGTTTAGAATAAAATAGGTGGGGGCATCGGCTGTTTTCTGACTACTTAATGTTACTTTTAAAAATGTATATTTTTTTTCAGGGTGTAGTACTGTTTTCATTTAGCATGCCTTTGAATTGCCGCCTACAGAAGTAAAACACACACACACACACACACACACACACACACACACAGACAGCTATACAAGCCTGCTGACTTTCTTATAAAAGAACCAGTTTTAAACTTGTTTATACTACTGATTCCAAATGAATTCAAGATGGTGGCTAGTTAAAGAAAGAGAACCCATGCCAGGGAGTTTGATCAAAGAACTTCAATTCAGCAATGTTCAGTTTTAATTGACCACTAATTAAGCTACATTAGTCCAAGAAAGGTCTGTATCACTTTGAGTAATAAAGAAAAGAATTAATTTAACCCTGTGTCAGTCAGCTTTAGTAAGCTCATCTGAAAGCAACTTCTCAAACGACAAGCATGAAAGAGGTGTCTAGTGTTAAATGCCAAAAGTGGTCTACAGAATTCAGAGAAGACCAGAGACTCAGTTTTCAAGTGCGTTTGTTACTTCGCTAGTGATGTCACCTTGCAGGTATAATTATCTTCATTACAGATACAAAGATGTCAGCTTTACTCACTGGGTTGCAAAGGGTGGCTTTAAAATTGGATTCAAAACATGGCATCACACCAGCCACAGTTTTAACTTCCCTGTATTCTAGACAAAAATAGAGTGGATTTGCAAAATCATGAGAATTTTCAAAGGCTTTTGGAACTCTCCTTCTGGGAAAAGTGAGTTGATGACTAGGGCGGGGGGCGGGGGGGACACAACTGCAAAAAAAACGCCACCGAAAAAGCTCCTTATAATTAGGAACCACAAGCTATGACAATATGACAGCCATGACAGCAGCATTACAAGTCCATGTGCTAACAACGGTTCAGTCCTAAAATTCCACTTGCAAAATTTTTATTCTCCTACACGTTGCCCATCAAAAAAAAAAAGTATTATGCCCACAATTCTGATAAAAAATTTCAGGAAGGAAAAAAGTCATAAAACAGCAAAACCCCATTTCAGGTCTTCCCGTCAAAATGTAAGGCATGGGGATACACTGCTTTACGACTTGGTGTTTATGACTTTTAGAGTCCACGTTCACTCAGAGGTGGATCCGCGATGGCAAATTCCTTACGGCAAATGTCAAAAAGCAAAATATGTTTACATTTTAAAAACGAACCCAAATGCCAATGGTATATGCCGCCTTCTACTTCCGAGGAATAACCCCAACCCTCAATGCCTGCGTGAGCAGCACTGGACCTGGTAGCATGGGATGCCATACGGGCCAGCACTCTAAGAGGAATATCTTTGTGGCCTCAACACACATTATATTTTGTCTTAATGATTTCTGGCAACCAACTATTGCATTTTCTACAATAGAATTTAATGAATAACATTTTTTTTTAAAACATTCTGCCAGTTCTCATTAAAATGCACTTGTTTGTGCAATGCATTAGCTAGCTATATGAAACCAAAATATTAATGCAAATTGGCATTTCTAAGTTTAAAGCAGTATTTGCATAACAGGAACTAAACAGGGTACAAGCTAAAAGAGTGCATAGAACATAAATGCCTCTTAACACCATAATTATTACCCCGAGAAATGATGCTTTGCGTATACCATTAGGAGCCCAAGGAGAAAGCACGTGCCAGGAGTGTAGGCTCCTGGTGCTCCCAGTACAAGGATGATGGGGAAAATTCTGCAATCGGCTTACATATTAAAGAAGTATAGGTAGAAGGCAGAGGCACACTCATTCACTATCTAGGACTGGCCCATTCATCCATTGCCATCCATAGTTTTGCTTGAAAGGTAATTGATACAATTTTGAGTGTGCACATATGAATGAAAAATAGTCATTAGTACCACCACTATTCACTAGGCACAGATGTACAACTCAATAATGCAAGGAATAAAAAGATATATATTTTATTCATTTATTCATTTTACAAACAATGTCCTACTGGGATAGGCAGAAACTTGAGGGATAACGGCATTTAAAAAAGTTTCCATACTTCTTGATTTGTTCAACAAGCATTATTTGAGCATTTCTACATGCATATTATTGTGCTAATCTTTGAAGGGAAGATAAAGAATAAAAGTTTATCGTCTAAATGCTTGAAAGTTCATCAGATGATGTGAAAATTTCAAAATAATGCAAAGTCAGGTTAGGGACTGAATGAGTGTTCAGACTTTTTATTTTACTTTGAAGAGATATTTGGATTACGTGAGTAAATACGTATTATCTTTCTTTTAACAAAACATTGTTTTTTACTAGAACAGCCAGAGCAAAAGCACGAGCTCTCTACTCTAAATTCTAAGAGATCAGCTCTTAGGGAGCATGGTCTATGCAAGGGGCCCTGTCTTACAGGTGGACACATGACTCATTCCTTTGGCTGCATAAACATTCCTTGGTTGTCCACAATCTGCTAACAAGTGTGTAAAGATGCACTGAGATGCGATTCCTCTCATAGAGGATCCCACTGGCTGATTCAGAGGAAGAAGATTCAGGGTCCCTACTGTGTACAGATGGACAAAGGGCTATAGCATTTGAAAAGTTTGTTTAAATCAAGATTTAAATATAATAAAAAAGAGATGGACACAGATAAGATAAACATCTGTTAAAATGCTAGGCAGAATTAAAGTATCAATTCTTACTTCAGATGTTTGCTGAATATAAAGCTACAAAAAAAATCAAGAATATATTGACATACACAGGAGAAATGACTCTAGTTCTGTTACAACCCATATGATCTTGAGCAAGTGATCTAATCCCATAATCCTTCCATTTCCCAGACCAGCACCATCCAATACAACAAGGATGCAAATGTCTTATATCTATGCTCTCCTATACAGTCACCACTAACCACACGTGCCGTGCCCACTGAGCACGGAAAATGTGGCTCATGTGACTGCGGAACTATATTTTTTAAATTTTATTTTGATTAACTTACAGTTAATGGTAACAGCCACATGTGAATGGAAATGCCAGTCCTAGACTGTGAAATGGGGTAACAACATTTGGACCACCTATCTTACTGGGGTACAGGAAGGATTAAATTAGAAAGTGTGTGAAAAGAATTGAGTCTTGCAAATATATTTCATTTAATATTGATTATTATTACAATAAAATATTTACCACAAGCAGTAAATCACCTTCCTAATAATTAAAGAAAGTCACGATAAGATTGATTTTATGCTCTGTAAAGGTCTGATAAATTCAATACAAGCAAGCTTCTGGAGGCACATCCTAAAACCAATGTATAAGCAAGCGATTGTTCTAGTATTATTCAGAGGCTGATACTGGGACATATGGAATATAAGAGAATTCTCGAGAGTCTCACGCAGGTAATCGATGATTGATCAAAACTGAAAACAAGGTCAATGCTTCCTGGAAGAGCTCAGACCTAAAGTAAATTTGCAATTAAAAAAACATATTACCATCTCCCAGAAACAGAAATACTCAAATCAATAAAAACATCATCAAAATGGTAATCTTTATTATTTGCCTGGCACGCACACATAAATATTAATTTTTTGTCTTTTCAGTCGCTCACTCTGAGTACAACAGCCCTGTACAATGAAACGTGGAAAACAAATCAAAATAAATGTCAGCTTAGGACAATCTCATAAGATGGCTTCGGTTGTGAGGAACACAGTCAAACTCAAAGGCATAAATGCGATTTTACCAGAACTGTGTTATATCGAGCTGGGCAGGAAAACAGGAAGATTCTCAGTATAGAGACTGAGGATACTTATGGGGGTGAAATTGCAATATTACAGCCAAGTAGTGAGAGCGTGTATGTACACCTACACCAAAGCTAGACTGCAAATCAGAACTGCCACTTCTGTGCCAGGCTGCCATCTCTACTCTGATCGAACCTTGGACAACCTTGTATGGCATGAGGAGGAAATTGAAGAGTGGCACTCGTTACTGTCAGACTTGGCAGCTCTCTCCAAACCTTGGCATCTAAGAAATGAGGTGTGCTTCTGGGTTCTACAAGTTGGCAGGTGTAAGACTCCGCCACCAGATACTGCCACCTTCCTCCACAGGGTGCTAGGGAAGTCAATCGAGGTTTCGAAATCACTTCCAAATCTCTGCCAAGAATTATCTAACATTGATGGGAAGTGCAGGAGCGGCAGAAATGGAGATGCCCAGTTGTGGGTGGAGAAAGAAGCTGCATTTTTGGGAAAACTGAAAAGAGAGTAGTCTTTAATGTTAGTTTTGATCTTTAATCTTTCATTGGTGTACAGGATATATTTAATTATGATGTGAACAATGTCCTTAATGTCGAAAATACTTAAATGAAATTAATAATTAAGTTTCTTTATGCTAATTTATTTCATTTTTCCTCTTTATGTCTTACAGAAAAAAAGTAATGCTAATAAACTTTGACTTTTAGAATGATTCTGATGAACCAACAGTTACAGTGAGAAAGGGTTTAAGATATTTTGAAAGGTAAGATATAAATATACATTTAGGGTATGGAGAAATGTACATTATCGACTCAACATATTCTAATAGTGGCTATAAAGCCATTTCAGGTGATTCGCAAATAATGTACTATATTTACAACACTTCCAACAAACAAAATCTCACACTTCCATGGTAAATGGTGGATGTACGTGAACAATAGTACAGTGTGCTACGCCAAGAGAGAGTGGGGTGGGGAGGGAGAGAGAAATTCATAGAAGAGAGGAGAGGAGAGGAGAGGGGAGGGGAGGGGAGGGGAGCGGAGGGGAGGGGAGGGGAGGGGAGGGGAGGGGAGGGGAGGGGAGGGGAGGGGAGAGGAGAGGAGAGGAGAGGAGAGGAGAGGAGAGGAGAGGAGAGGAGAGGAGAGGAAGGGAGGAGTGGGGAGAGCAAGTTGCTATCACTCATAATGCGGCTCACCATGCCGGAACTTAATTATTAAGGTTCAGATGTGTTACTTCTAAAGCGAACTTCTCGACATCCGCACTAGCGAGGGGTGGCCTGTACACTGCAGAATGATGGGCAGCATCCCTGGCTTCTACCCACTAGATGCTAGAGGCAAACTAACTACTACTGCAACTGTGACAACCAAAAAATTTTCAGATATTGCCATATGTCCTGGAATGGGGTGGGGGGCGCCACTGTTCTAAATGTGTTTATAATCAGAGTATGCTAGTGACAAATATTCACTTTTATTTTCTGAAATCTTCATGTAAACAATGCCGCTCTCTAGGAGTATCTTCCTTTAGCTAAACAACAAAATATCCATTTCTACTCATGATCACTTAATATATGACATTTTGACCTCGTGATCTTGTGGTATCTATCAGTCCTAACCTATAACTTTGAAATGAGTGATCTTGGTTCATTCTGGAACTTTTGGAATCACCTCTATTGATTATGTGATGGAAGATGTTTACTATTTTCGACTAACTCATTCTAAGCGATATTAAATAATCAAAATAATACACTGTATATAAATTTTTGATGAATAAGTTTTGAGTAATAAATAATTGGCATTATCTATTACTGTCTAATTGTACAATCTATCCATCTACCCATCTATCTACTCACCTATCCATACTTTTTCCAATCCATTCATACATTTATCATCATATAACCTGTCACGCTTTCAATTCTGATTGAGTTACATGAGTAAAAGTCTAGAACCAGCCAAAGAATTTAATCTACATAGCTCCCTATCGGCAATACATCTGTGAAAGCACTATTATCTATAAATAATTCCACATCATGCCAGCTGTATATTTTATACACTACATCATTGAAATTATGAAACTATCTTAATATCTTAATGTACCTAAGTTTTGTTAGGAAATTTATTGCCACATTCGAGATTCTAACACACTGATTATCCAAGAAAGTCAACATCAAAACAGATCAATGGAACGCAGGAAGCACCATTTAACTTTAAAATAAGTCCTTTAAAATGGATTTGCAAAGTGAATATTAAAATGTATTAAAGATTCCAAAAACAAGTGCTTAGGCACAATTCGTTTATATTTTCTCATCTGTTTTTCTTTTTTTTTTTTTCATCATCTAGAAATGATAGAGGAAAAGAGCCATAAAACCAAAACTTCCTCCATAAACAACAATTTAGTATGGTTTTACATTTCTCAATGTCATATTGAAAGGAAAAAAAATTTAGAGGTTAGGATGTCCTGGTGATTCCTATAAGCCATCTTTCTTGGAGTTAATTAAGTAAACTGAATCCTACGGGTTTCACTAGCAAAACTGACATTTTAAAGTTGGGTCAAGAGGTCCTCTTATTACATAAATTCTTTAAAAAGTAACCGCTTTTAACAATCACGCATCTATTTCCAACAGTTCTGGCTCACTCCTTGGAGGCATCCCCGAGGTCTGCTGCACTTCGCAGCCTCTGGGAAGTAGGACTACCAGATTCACATCAACATACCTAATTTTACAGTTACCTTATTTAAGTTTTTAATACCGCTCAGGTCTTTTTCTCAGGTGTTAATAGGAAAATCAATTTTAAGTCACAACAGCTGTGATCATTTTAAATATCACAGCTGTCATGAGTTGAAAATAACCAATTTGAGCATCACAATTCTGCTGCAAATGTAACAAAATGAAAATATGATGGAATTTTATCTTTTACTTCCTCTGAAGCTGAATGTCTGATACAATAGCAGGGTAATAACTTATTTGCTTTGGAATAAAATCAGGCTCCCATTTCTTTGCTGACCTAGTCAGCAGATGGCTTAAAAGGACAGAACAGAACATAATTTTCAAGATAATACTCCTATGGAACTAACTGTGGAACATGTTTAATTATGGAAGTAGTATTAACTCTGGAACGACAGAGTTAAATAGTTGATATCAAAATTGAGAGTTCATTTATGTAAACATTTTGCTGTGAAGCCAGGGGGGAGATTAAGTGGGATCCACGCTACACATTAAGTGTTATTAAAGTCTAGGAATTTCAATTATTACACAGGACAAAATCTATACTCATATGAGTAGTGCTGACTAGGTATGTTCTCGGAAATAATGGCATTTTAACCACTTCTTCGCACACTCAACTTATCTGTTTAATGGAATGAAATAAAGATACTGTTTTCCCTCTCAATCCAAATCTAATGTCATTACATTTGAAGAATATAATAACATTCTTAAAGGACCTAAAAAAAAAAAAAGGCAAAAAGGAATAGGGAATTATTTATTCTACTGGCTGCATAAAGTTTGGGTTTCTCTGTGTGAAATTCACTGTGGACAATGAACACCCGAGAAATTCTAGAACTATCTTAAGAAGCAACCATTACCACTTATGCGACAGGGAGAAACAGGGTTCAAATGTCTGAAAAATGATATGGCATGATTAAAACAAAGAGAAAATACATTAAAGGAAAAAGCACAATTTCAAACCAAAGCATTGGCAATGATACACAACTTATATTATTGTTTAAAAAATACACTGAAAGTCTACCAAACTTCTGGCCACTATATAACCAGAAATTAAAAATCTAAAGTATTTTCATCCCAGATCTGCAATCTTACCTAAATTATTTTGCTATGCCCCTCTTCTTCCCTTAATTCCCCTTACAGATTCACAAGGTAGAGGTGAAAGTGGGTGCTGTTTGTTCTAAACAACTTTGCTAAAGAGCGGATACTCCCCCCCCCACCCATTCTGCTTAGAAAGGCTTGGTGCTGCAGGTACTGGGGAGCTCTACCCCTCCATTGCTTGCACATTAATTTCAAAGCTACATGAAACACACTGTAGTCTTTTAATCACAACAACACACAAAAAGGCACTGCAAAGTGAAACTACACTTGTGAAACATTTATCCTCACCGCCCCCCCCCCGCCACATCACACAAAGGGACCCTAAGAAAGCGGCATCCACCCTGCTCCTGCATGCTGCGCTTCCACTCCTGAATTGGAATGACAGGTGCAGAAATAATAATGTGCTGGGCAATCAACTTTTTCCCTCTGATTCGTCAGTTTAGCTTAATAATGCCATTAGGAATGTAAACATTTCTGCAATTTATATTTAAAAGTCAATAAAATAATGGGGTACAGAATTTATCCTTTTTAATTTTTTAAGTAATACATTTGATTATTTTAATCACATCAGTACTTAACTGGATGGGGTTTAAATATGCATGTAACATCAATTTAATTTGTTTTATTCGTTAGAAAAGCTATTGAGTAATACAGTATTATTTTCCTTAAAAAAAAAAGAGAGAGAGCGCATATTCTGGGGGAAACAGAGTATAGGCACTTCCACTTTTGATCCCTTTCTTGGAGATGGAATACAAGTACCTTCCAAATGTCTGTCATGAACCTTTTCAAATGGTAACCAAAGAGGTGAGAAACCAAGCCACACTCACTAGATGGCTCACAAAAACAAGGAGTGTTTCCACATCATGGACCAACTTCACTGGGGCTACAGTAAAAGGACTGTGGTTGGTAAACGCATCAACTATTTTTAAAATGGTGTGAGAGTTTTTCCCCAACACAGCAATTCCCACTTGAACGGGATCATTATTGGGGCATGCACTCAGTACTCTATAATTCTCACCCTTAGGTTTGTGGAGGTGAAAAAGCCAAGTTAAATGTTAGCCTCCACTCTTAACACCCCCTATTCATTTTCAGGTCAGCTACAATGGGAGCAGCTGGAATGCGACTCTCCCCGCTCTGTCCCACCAATTACCTCAACGTGCCCTCTCTTAAGAGGAGTGTAATTTGGTCTCTAGGAAAGCACAGCCCTCTAGGTCTCCGGAGGATGCAAAGCCTGCATTTTTTTCAGTAGAGTCTGAAATTAGACCATCGTCTACACTACTCCCACCCCTAACTTCTCAGGTGTTTCAAACCCCTCTTTATCACAATTTGGGGGTGGACTGCCTTTAAAACAGTATGCTCTCCCTAATAAAATGTTACAGTGGAGGGCCCCTTTTAAGTCACTGACTAAAATGCCTTGATTAGTATGTGAAGACTTAAGAAATAAGGAAGAAGAATTTGAAGAAAACTAGGTATAGACTTGAAGCAACATGAAATTTAAAGACAAAATTATCACGCATGTGAATTTTAAAATTCTCATCAGAACACAGTATTGTGACACAAACACCTATTGATAAAAGGGTGCAGTATGAAACTTAAGTTGTGAACCCTCAGCACTGCAAAACAGAGAATCTCTCAAAGTCTAAGTGAAGAAACACCTAGTTATCAAACCATTTTCAAGCACCAAATCAGGAATTCAAACTCCAGAACTACTCTTCAGAAGGATAACTTCATTTTGCTTAATAAAATGTGATAATATCTATATACATAGATGATACAATAATGTGCCAAATAGTTTACTATAGAGTCTAAAATGTTAAGAGCCTTCCTTCCAATTAAGGAAGTGTTCTAAAAATTCCATGCAAAACTTTTTAGCAGATCACTTCATACTTCAAAATGTAGGTATTTTGTAGAAGAATCTCTGTCAGATTTGTCAGTATTCATCCATTTCCTACTTTTTTTAAAAGGACTATGATTATTTCCTAAATATATTGTAAATATTTTATGAATACACAAAACTCCAAATCTTATTTTTTTAGTAATCAATACTATTTACCATAATAACTTTACCCTATGTCACCTTAGAGTTATGCCTGAATTATTAAGGGCTAATTTAAACCCAAATACACACAAACTCTGAAAGACTTAAATCAAAAATTACCTTTTAATTATATTGACTGAAAAATGAGCTTTTTTGTAACTCTGATAATATTGGGGGTTGAGGAGGGGAGGCCAGAAAAAAAGTCCAGTAATCTTATGTGTCTTTGTCCTGAAATTCTCAGTAACAAGCCATGCATTTAAGTTTGATACACAGAGCAAATCTCTCTACTGCATTTCTTCTTAAGATAAAAGTAAATCTAAATTCTAATAACTTTTAAAATTGCCACAATCATATCTAAAATCCATATATTCTCAGTAGGTTAGAAATTAAGATTTAAAATTAAAAACAAAAACAAAAACAAAAACTAATCTTCTAATGCCAGGTTGCTAACCATAGTTATAGCTACATGCTGATTATAAAGAAATAACACTAAAGCATTTTTTCCCCCTTAGTGGCATCACAGTGACAGAAGTTTCAGATTGGCTTGGAAACACACTCACACAACATTCATGCTGATGAAACATGACAATGTCCAAAATGCAACTATGAAAAAAAAGCCATTAAAAAACTGTTATAAGAAGAAATCACTAATTCTCAAACCTCTGCGGTGGTACTGAAATTTTTGTGAAAACAAACAAAACAAAAACAAATAAGGAATGTAATGCAAACCATATTTATAGGGAAACAGGAAACAAACAATTCTTCAGCATAATTTCCTGTAGATCAGTTGGAAAGGTATTTAAAGACTGCATCACTTATTAGATCTTTTTTCCTGGACACTTTTCTCCTCAACCCCCTTTCCCTAGTGCTCCAAGTCCTTCTTAATTCTTCTTGAAACAATGCCAATGCCTAGCTCTATAAGAATGCTTATCAATTAACAACACTATATTCAAAATATTCAGCCCTACCAGAAATTAGGGATTAAATAATATTAACCAAAGATGTAACTGATCCATTTTTTTCTTGGTAAGAAATTAGTCCCAGAGAAATATTCAAACTGGCATCTGTGAATCTCATGCAGGGATTTTGGAAATTTAATCAGAGACAGGAGAGCAAGATGTAGTCACAATATCAAGATTAAGTGTCTGGTGAATTTTAACCAGCTTAAACCTAAAGAACAAAATCAATATAATTTTGTTTAAAGAAATTGAGCACAGAGGAAAAAGAGAAAATTTCCATTGTTATTTTAAAATGAGTGAATTAAAATGCTTTGTATGTCAACAATAGCAAAAAGTAAGCTTATTTAAAAAAGTTTTTCATTGATATGTTTTGTGTTCTTGAATCAGTGGGGAATTGAGAAATCATATTAGCTTGTGACCTAAAATTTTTGCTCCATTATAGCAGCTAAATGATAATTTTTAATAGTAATGCATTTATACCAGCTACTTTTATTTATAATCATGGTTCTGAAAATAGTATGTATGTGAAATATCTTTTAAAAATACTAAATGTAATTTGCATAGTTGATACACTACTGAAAACTTTAAAACCCAGTGGCTACTTGCATGAGGCTATAGGAATCAACTGTGAGGTTTGCAAGAAAGGGCCATATGTAAAATGTAGTGGGAAATATTATTACTGTTGTTATTTAAATATTAATCTTTTTATGTTAGCACTTCCAGTGATATATGAAAAAAGGCTGAACACTTCATATCCTAATTTTTAGCCTTAAAAAATTTAAGTGGCTGACTGAAATTGTTACTTATTCATAGGAAACTTTCTTCTAAGAAGGCATTCTCAAATGCAAGATTTTGATATTAAAATGTTCCTATTTTTTTAATCTTAAACAGAAATCATGAAATTATTTTATTTTTTAGCACTGATATCAGAAATAATCAACATCCATTTCTATCTCTGAACTTTATGAAGTTGAAAAGCTGCATAATATGACCAAGAGTCAGAATATAAACATGGAAAGCTCATTACCATTTACTTTCTGAGATTTGATGACTTGACAAATAACTATTTCAAAACAACTAGTTTGAAACATGGTTTGAAGCTTGTTAGTATAAAGCAAAAAGAGCAATTACAATAATTATAGGTTTCTCTATACGGTTTAACACATGCACAGGCTGGCGAGAGCTGATGATGTGATCTTAAATTACCATTAGGAGGAAATTTCGCCACTTTTGTTTTCAATTTCATTTGCCATAATTTTATCTTTGTACAATTGCTTTATTTTTAGATATGTAGAATTTGACCAAACAATTACTTACTAAAATTCTCATTTGATGAATAAGAAGATGTAAGCAGTTATAAAATTCAAAATTTAGAGCTCGAACTGTACTTATTGTGGACCAGGTAATGCCTCATGCTGTTTATAGCCTGCATGAGGACAGACACAGCGGCATAATTCGATAGAAGCTTATACTCCTAACACTTAAACTGCATCTGCAAAAAAAAAAAAAAAAAAAAAAAAAAAAAAAAAAAAAAAAATCTCTATCCCACAGTTAAGAAGTAATGCTTTCATTTTTTAAAAAATTATCTGAGAATGGAATTCATTTGTATTTAAGCTTCTAGCCCACACAGAAAAGAAATCGCAAAATTTATTTGGTCAAGTTCATTAAACTGTCATGTGAGAAGAAGCTGATTTTTAAAAATACATTCAGGTTTATACTCAAGATTTAGTCTTTGACAGCTCTAGTGTTATGATTTTTCATAGGTTTTGGTTTCGTGAAATCCACACATTTGAGGACAGGTCTAATATTTCACAGCAAGAAGGGAACAGTCTGTTGTGGGATATGGTCACGGAAACACTTCATAACTTCAGCTAATAGAAAATTCACATTTTCCTTTGTTTCTCCTAAAATATCATTGATTATAGTATTTCTCTTCCTAGGAAGTTAGAGGAAAACTGATTTTACAAACCTTATAGCTGCCAGTTCAAAAGGCAGGAATCATAATTGTTGTAGTGCTTAATTATACTTTTCCCACAACCTGAAATCCCAGTGTTTTAGAATGATTTTACATTTTTCTTCTTTTGTTTATTCACAGGGAAAACCTGCTTCCTCTGGCCTCTCTCAGTTCAGAGAGTTCAAACTGAATTTAAACAAGTAATTGACTTGTCACTGGGAAAAAAAAGAAGGAATTCAGTGCTGTGTTGTCTTCAGAGGAAAGCTTGTGTAACAAATAGCTGATCACACTTAACTCCAACAATTTGGGTTAAAACACACATTGGTCATAAGCA